>NC_134352.1:50982308-51296058 GCF_964195595.1 Calonectris borealis | reverse complement strand
GCTCTGTGTCACTCAGCCCTACTGCAAGGGTAGAAACCCCGCTTCAGCCTGCTTAGCACAGGGTCCCATGGGCCACGTCCTTTGAAACAGGCTGAATTGTACAAAAGTGGAGCAAACCAGGAATATTCGAGAGTAACAATACCACCCCATTTTGCTGCACTTCCAGCTGCAAGGAGGTTTCCAAGCTCTCTAAACTGCCCCGCACCCTGGGCCACAGCGAAATGGTGTCCCAGCGGAGTTGGGTGCCCACCGTGTTGAGTAGGCTGGAAAGGAGTGGGAAAGACGAGGAATTTCTTCCGCCTCCCCCATTCCCAGAGTGAGAATCTTAGAAGAAAGAATTACATGGGGTTAGATGTCAAAACTGTCTCATTGCTGGTTTCTGACTCAGATCTTGCTTGATTTTTTTCTATGCCAATTGGCCCTATGGGGAGTTCTGATTAAGGGCGCATCTATGTCCAGGGCATATAAATATTCCTTTCTATTGCTAGAAACTGGGCTGAGAGTCAGTTGTAAGTGTAGCTTAAAAAACATACATGACTGAATTGAACAGAATAAACATCTAGCTAAATGAATGCTTTTTTGACTCTGTAGAAAGATTTAGAGATAATATGTAGCAGTTGGAATCCAGATGGTTAAAAGATACAGGAGGCTGCAAAAGAAGAAAGGGGGAGGGGGGCAGCAGGGCTGGGAGGATTTCTCTGAAATGTATTCTGCATACTCTGAAAGAAAAATGTGTGTAATTTGGACCCCAAATACAGGCCAAAGCGACAGCATCTAATAGGGGAAACATGATTTAGAGGTCGGTTTATAAACTAAACAAATTTACTGAGTTCCATAAATGAATCTCATGGCAAGATCCAAATTTTATTTTTAAAAGGTGGATAAAAAATATTGTATGTTAAGGGGGGAAATCGAGATGGTTTTTAAGCTGATGTCCTTAGAAATATATGTATATAGTCTTTTTTATAGCTCTTGGCATATAAAATAAGTCATTATTCTAAATAGAAAAATATTGATGATGTCATAGGAGCCATTGCCGGACACATCAAGCTGATCTGATGAACTGGGAAATCAATAGATATTTTCCAAACGAGATGGCATTTCTTTTAATTGGTTGTGTGAACACGATATACTGCAGAGTGCAAACATTTAAAATTAATTTTCATTTGGCTTGGATTTCTCCATGTGTTTTTCTATTATTTCTTTATGTAGAATTTTTTTTTTTGCTTTGTTTTAAGGTTTGCTTCTTTTGTTGACTTGCATATAAATCCCTTATCAGAACAGATGAAATAGCACCTATGCATTGTAGACACTCAAATAGTATAGCTTTGGGAGCTATTTGAATATCTACCAAGATTAGAAAGTATTGAAGATTTCACCCGATAATCGCCATACTCCTTTAGACTGCTTGAAATCTGTTGCGCTGAGTCTTTTCATTTCACTCCTATCACAGATAAGTAAGTTGTTCTTATGTCCCATAGCAAGTGAACGTCAGAATTTGGAACAGAAATCCTGGCTGCTTTTGCTTTAAACTAATCACGAGGCTATACAAATGGCACAGGTGGTAGATCAATACACTAATATATAATTCAGGTGTTATTAAGTAATATTGCATGCCCTCTGCAGCTCCCCAGACTCAGAATTTTCAAGGACATGTAATAATGAAACCCTTATTAAAAAAAAAAAAAGTTGATCAGAAAAGGATGTTGGACAGGGACCTTATTTGTACAAAGTATATTATCTTTCTGGTTTTACATACCAGTATGTAAGTAAAAAATTCTGACAAATATTTGTTCATTTTTCAGGCACTTAACATTTTTTTGTGATCTTGGTCTTTCATCAGTTTCACATTTTTCCTCCTGAAACGGGGAAGTTGCAGAGCTGGTATCAATCTGTTGTGGTAAGGAACATGCAAGTATATGATATATTGTCCTTTTTAATTTTTTTCTGTAATTTTTAAATAAACTTTTACATGTATTTTGTATTAGTTAAAGGTGTTGACTTATGGAAGGTCTTCAATTTATTCCCACAACTGTAATGGCAGAGCAATTTTGCTGCCTCAGCTGGAGTGCTGCTATTCATGCAGGTACTTCAGACTCCATACCCTCACTTGGACTTGCTGAACTTATTTGATGATTATGTTGCTAGGGAAAATGGCAATTACAGTTATTTGGGGTGTTTTTGTCATGAAGGTCTCTACTTCTGTCAAATGTGAGCATGGTGAGTTCATTGGGCTCGTTTTGATCTGGTGCTAAACACCAATTTTATATTTACTTGCCATAAATCTCATACATTTAGCCCCAAAGTTTCCTGCCTACTCTCTTGTTGTTTTGAGTCTTCTAACACAATTTCATTCACAATTTGATTATCGTTTGTCTTCTCCTTATTGAGAAATATTGGTGGATTAAAGAAACTCATGGATTCCCCTGACATCTATCCCCCATTTGATACTAGTGAATATAGTAACGTGAGGCCCTATTATTTATTTCCACTGCAATAGTGGCAGACACTTTGAGGACATTGCTTTATTCATTGTCATTCACGACATGCACTTCATCATTTTATTGCACGAAAGCCATAAAAAACATATGTATCTTAAAACAGGTGAAATCTCCACAGAAGTCAATGGCAGAAGTTCCACTGAGAAATTTAGCACTTTGCTCATTTTAATACACAAATTTTGTGTTCAGTGGATGGGGAAGATAATGACTGGAAGGGAGCTCCCTCTAATTCCATCCTTCCATAAACTTTTCTTAGTATAAGTTTTTAGTCTTGTTTCTTCCAGATGCCAGTGCTTCACCTTTTATCCACACTTTAGCATTTGTAGTAGTTTCTTTAGCAGTGCTCTGTGTCCAGCCAATCGTACTTTCTATTCGTTATTTTTTCTGATTGGTTTCTTGTAATCCCAAGATTCATTCTTTACTCATAACACATCTGGAGCCGCTTCTAGTACTTTATTGATTTTCTTAATATGTAAATGATATACCTAAGCATTTGTAGAATGCCCTTGACTGTAACATCTAAGTGCTAACTATCTGCCACTTACTAGGAATAGTGATGGGAAGTCAATTTTTCAGCTTCTGTGTAGGTGAGACCAAAACCAAGATACACATTTTCATCTTTTAATTAGGGAAATTTAGGAGAGCCATAGTGCAACTTCCATGGAGTCCAGACTTTTTTCCAGTTCTGCCTGGAAAAAGAATGCATTTTTGCTGCTGTAAGGACATCAAAAAGTCAATGGTTACAGCCACAGGCCAAATGATCAAAACCGCACTCTAACTTTGCACCTCTAAAATTATGCAAATGCACATTCATGTTCACAAAACCTGGCCATCTTAATTTATACTGCAAATAATTTCTGAGCTAACTGCTAACATTTCATGTGCAAACACCTTGGAGAGCAGATGTGATCCTTGCACTTACACAATTCATAGAAATAATTTTCCTGGCTATAACTTGAAAAGCTGGATTCATATTTCATAACGAAGAAGGGGTGTTGGCCTGAGCCTGGCAAATACTTGGCCACCTTGATGAGTTCAGCCGCCTCCATGTCGCTGTGTGCAGTGTCTGACAGATAAATGCTAAGTTTCTTACCCTCAGTAACTTGCAAAGCTTTGATTTCTTCCCAAACCATGAAGGTAGGAGTTCTTTTTCTGAACTTCTTAACTAAAATTCCCTAAAAGAGTAATAGCTGGATTCCTCTCTTATCTCTTGTTTATTTTTGATGCACCTTGGCTGCATTTTCCTAGGCATGTTGTTCTGTATGTGGAACAGAGATTTAATATCATTTCTTGAATCTTTAACGCCACTCCTTTGGAAAGAAACCCATTCTCTTAACTAGTCTGAAAAATGCAGCAGAAGTTGTAATTCTTGAGTGGCTCTAAGTAAAACTACAGATTCTTTTTCCACCAGGGAACAGATGAGGAAGGTTATGTGGTACGCAGAAAAGGCAGAAATTTCTTGTAGTCAATAATCACGTGGATGAACAATACAGTAACTTCATAAATAGCAGCACTGGTGAATGTCAACAAAAGTTGTTCAGCTTAGCTGAAAATCACAAGCTTAGAAAGATGACTCAGACTTATACAAACCTGTTTCTCCATTGATTTTATGGATTTTGCATTTCTGGTGCGATTTCCTAGATATGGGAACAATGGGTGTGAGGCTAGGCACTATGAAGATCTCGCTGCAATTCAAGGAATGAGGCAGGAGCCAGACTGCCAGTTTATGAATCACAGCTCTGTCACTTGCTCCAAAGAGAACTAATTTTAGCCACGTGTTCCACAGGTATATCTCTGGCTCCACCGTGCCAGCCAAGAGAAGTAGAACTATAGCTCAGCTCTCTTTGTACCCCTGCCCAACACATCTTCGATGTAACTGCTCAAAGCTGTGCACAGGACACTAGGGTTGCCTGTTGCTTCCCTTTAACTCTTCTTAAATCTGTTCAGTGCCTAATCAGTCAAATGATTGACTTCTTAAAACACTCACTACATGTGGTGATTGGCTATCATTGCTCCTGCTCTCCCTGTAGATGATAAAAACCTTTTCAGTGGGACGACAACACTCTGCAGAAAATAATGAATACATCTTTCAAATTCCAGAGGGAATGATCATTCATCCAAGAGTTAGGTATTTCTCAGTTCTGTCAACAAACTATCCATCAAAATACTTGCAAATTACAGGAAATAGAACTCTACAGTTAACTGTGGAGTAACTGTGCCACTTACTTTTGTGAAATCACTTTTTATACCTTTTGACCACTGTAACTCAGGCTGACCTTTATAGCTGGAGCAACAGATGTAGGATTCCCATTCAAAGCTGAATCTCAGCAGTGGCCAATGGGCCATCATCAGCATGCTCCTCCGACCTCCTCTTCCTCAGGATTTTCACTTCCTCAAGTAGAAAGTGTTCTTAAATTCATGCAGTCCTGCTGCCTGAAGCCCTGGACCAAGGAAAAATAGGATTTAAAAATCTTGTTACTGTTTCAAAAGAGAAGTCCTCCCTCCCTCCCTCCCTCCCTCCCTCCCTCCCTCCCTTCCTCCCTCTCTCCCTCCTTTCCTTCCTTCCTTCCTTCCTTCCTTCCTTCCCTCCTTCCTTCCTTCCCTCCTTCCCTCCTTCCCGTCTCTTTTCCTTTTTTCCTTTCTTTTCCTCTTCTGTCCCTCCTTCATTCCCTCCTTCCCTCCTTCCTTGCTTCCTTCTTTCTCTCTCTTTTTCTCTTTCTTCTCACGTGTTTAATATGTATTCAAGACTGCCCTATCAAAAGAATTATTAATTAGACAATCATTTAGATATTGGATCTCATTTCATTTTTTCTCAAATATTTATGAGACATGCATATTTATGAAAATGCTCATTTTGTAATCTGTAAACCTACTTCATGAGTTTGCAGTCACAATTTAGTCTTGCCAGGTTTTTGCAAAATCCTATTGCTAAATCTGACCTAAATCTGTTAAATATTGACTCCAGACTTGTCAGGCAGAAATGTTATTCTGGTAATAAAACAACTTTATTAAAGATCATTGATATTATAAGTGAGATAACTTCACAACGTGTGTATCAGTGTTTATTTTAATGAAAGGGATTTCCTGGCACATTGTCAGCTAAGCGTTTTATACTGAGAGCTGCCTGGAAAAAAATTAGACATGTTAAAATCAGCCTGTAACAGGGCTTGTGATTTTGTTTTTAAGTCTTTTTAACTAAAAATGTGTAAATGGAACTGCATCTAGTAAAGCACAATAATTTATTCTAGAAATTAGCAAGCCCACGTTCCACCTATAAAATCATTCTCTGTGATGTGCGACTGGCCTTCATTTCAGTGGCCTTGATTTATAGTTAGAGTTTGTTTTATTTTCAAGGAGTAGAGACTGGGAAGCAGCCGGACAGAGCTATTAAAGCTGTTGTGCACAGCAATTTTTCAGGGGTTTATTAATTCTTGCAGAGAATAAGCCAATGAATGGAGCATTTTTCAATGCAAGAACACCTTTTGTAAAAGGAGGGATTCTTAATGAATAGATGTAGACAGCACAAAACAAAACATATGGGTGTTTGTTGTATGAACTTACCCATTTGTGTTTAGCCATGTTCTCAGTTGCAAAGACTTATCAAAAGGAGGGTTCACATTTAGCAATCATGTAACTCCACCAATGTTGGTGGTTTTGGCCCCAGGTTTTCCTTGATGCTCTCATTGATGCCTAGTTTTAGTACAGAAAAAAGGTCCAGATGGTTACAGAGAAGAAAGACAATCAGAATAACTTAATTCCAGTGAACAAATAGCACAAAAGTTCTCTAAAACAGAAATGCTGATATTTTCAGATAAATTAAGGTGGAATCTGGCTTTGTGGCTTATAATGTATGGAAGTGAATTCTAATTAAAACCATTCTAATTAAGGAGTATTTCAGTCAGTAAATCTATTAAAAACAAAATTGTGTGTCAGCTACTTCAAAACTGCAGCATTTGCTTAAAAAGCATTTATTTCTTTTTCTCTCTCTCTCACAAGGTTTTCTTGTGTGTCTTGTTTCTGAACATGTCAGCTGCTCTTGGGTCAAAGTTTTCAAGAACTTCAGAGAGGATGGACCCAGGGAGTCTCCAGGTTCAGATCACATGCCATCCATCAAATGCGAGCAGCTTTTCTTGGCCACAAGTGAGGTGTCAGGTTCATCTACTTTAAATGCTGAGAGAACTGAAGGGACAGATATCTACTGATGGTTTGGACAGACTTGTAATGCTGTAGGCCATGCTGGTAGCTCCCTCAAATTGCAAAGGTCATGCAAAAGGCTGAGTCTTCTCTTAAGTTACCATTAAAACAACTGAAGACCACAGGTGTGTCAGAAGAAGACTCCTAATTCACATGGTTCAACTACATATGTGTGTTCAGAATTCAGAGTAAAACCACCATACCATAGTGCACTTAATATTTGCTTAAAAGTTTCCTATGCTAATGAGTAAGAGATAGGTGAATCACTTGCTTCTCCAATAACTGAAGCCCTCTTTTTATGAGATTTGTTCTCACCTCTGTGCTAAAAGATATTCAGAGACTATGCACCAGATCCAACCCTAGGAGACACGCAGTGGGCTCAACTCCCATTGTGGAGGACAGTATTTTGTGGCTTCCCTGTGACTGAAGGCACTCAGCACTCTTTGGATTCAGCACCATATCACAATGAGAGATGGACGTGGCTGTGAGCAGCAATGATCTGTCCTACTTGAACAAGTTAATCAGGCGAGCAGGTGGCTATCCTGCACTCGCTGTGCTATATAGTCCCACACATACATTTGTGGGTGCTGCAGAGGCAGGGGAAGGGACCTGAATCCACTGGAGTAATTCCTGTGTTGATAATGAAAAAATCACTAAAATGGTAGGGTGAATAAATAATTTATGTGAACAGCCTTTCTTTTTATGCACTGGTTATGCAAAGTGGTCAGCAGGCTTGATTTTACAAGCCTCCTAAATGTTGTGGTTTAGTCTGTATGCAGCTATGTGGCACTTTCTGAAGAGCTCAAAGGGTATGCCAGCCACGATTGCAGCCAATGGAACAGCTCTGAGAAAGAAAAAACATGAATTGGACTCAGAGAGAGAGACAAAAAAAGGATAATTTGCTGTTTAATAGTAATCCCAATTGTTGGGCAGTTCAAGAGGGTGAGATGGAAACCACTTATGTTAGTGATGCTGCAATAAGGTTAAAGGCTTTTGCAACTAGGTAAAATGACCCCCCAAAATCATCACATTTAGACATCTAGAGTTTTCTGGCATTGTTTCAAATTGTGTGTATGAATCCTTCAGAGTTGTCAGCAAAACTCCCAGATGTCTTAAAGTTTCCTTGAGGAGTCTTCACATTGATTTGAAGAGAAGACAGGTGCATGTATTGAAATGACTCTTTCTTTCCTTTCCCTTCTCTCACCTACACAAGGTTTCCTCTCGGAGCACTTAGTATTTTAGTAAGTAGCATAGCTGTGCCATGTCTGTCTAGTATCACCTTAAGTACCGTGGTAACACCTTATGTTATCTTACAGCCAGATCCCACGTTGCAGATTCAAACCAGGGATGTTAACGTTCATTGGCATTTTCCTTTGATTGGGCCAAAAGAAGACTAAAATTGATAAGAAAGAACGAACCAGAGGTGAGTGACGTAGACGGACTCACAATACGTCTTTTCTCTATCCTGAAAGCATGTACAAGCAGGATAGGTTTCTGAAAGGCAGGATCATATTTTCCCTTCACCATATACAGAAGAACCTAAAATTACTGAATTTGCCTATCCTGGTTTCAGTCTGCCCAGATATTAGCCGCATGGCTAAGAGAAGCATGAGTAAAACTGTATAGTCTTAGCTTTCCATAGCGTTTTAGTTTAAACCCTTTGCCCCTACCCCTTTTCCACCCCACCTTCAAGCCAGCCATGGCGGCAGAGTGCTTCCCCCGTGCTGGGGCGCCTGCGAGGAGCCGCTCTGCAGAAAACCACACATGCCAGCGTTATGTTGTGACAAGCTGGGAATGGGTCTGTCTGTGCAGGTCCGTGTGCCTGTGTTTGTGCGATTTCGTGCCTTTGTTGTGGTATAAAGCCCGGAAGGGAGAGAGAGACAGAGTTGCTGGCAGAACGATGGCGGGAGTGCCGGGCATCCGCAGCCCCACCGGACAGGCAACCGAAGGCCCAGGGGAGGGTGCCGCAACCGGGGTCCAGCATGCCCCATGCCCCAGGGGCCGGACCCCTGCTCTGTGGAGGGGTGAGCAAGGGATTCGGAGGCACTCAGGCTTCTGCGCCCATACTCTCGCCGGCCTCGAAACGCGCACTCCAGAGGGAAGCTGAAGTCTCGTAACTGAGTGTTAATTACGTCTGAGTGGATTCTAGAGAAAAAGAAAACCATATACTGTATCAGCAGAGAAATGGTTTCACTGTGAGGAAACTAATGATGCTTTTATCAGGAACAATATAAAGATTGCTTTTTTACTAGTGTGTGTCCCACAGGGTTTGGACTATGAGATATTTCTGTATCTGGCTTTAGGTTCCTCTGAGCTTTTACATAATCAAATCAATATAGCTATGATTCACCCTCTGGCAACAACTGCTCCTTGCAAGTTGCTGCTGCTTCTTCAGTGACTAAAGAGGAAATAAATAAATAAATAGAAAGAAACTTATTACAAATCCGTAAACATTGATTTGTTTGGTCTTAGATTTTACTTTTTTTAATTGCCAGGGAAAAAAAGAAGAAAAAGGAGGAGGAGGCGGGAGGATATATGAGTTTGTGGTCAATGGGGCAGACATGCGATTGCTAGTCTGATACTTTGGAGAAAAAAAAAAAGTGGATTGATAGGATTTCATGAATCAACATGAAATATTGTCCAGACACAGGTTGAAGGGCAGGTTGGGCAAGGAAGGGGCAGAGGCTGCAAAAGCCAAGGCAGGCACAGAGTCCAGAGATGGGAAAATTTGATTTTACACTAGAAGCACTGTATTGTTTGGATCTGCATCTTGACTTATATGCTGTTTAGTGAGAAGTTCCAAACCTGAGTTGCCCATCTCCAGTTTCCAGGCAAGCAAAGGAAGACAAAAAAAAAAAAAAAATTAAAATGAAAAAAGATCCCAGGAAAGATGCCTTGCCCAGCTGGGTTTCTTTCTATGCCTCCACCTCACCATTCATGCTCCCACCCCCTAACCCCCAGCTGTTTCCCTTCATTCCAGAAATTCTCTCTTTCTCCCCCTCCTCTCTCTTCTGGTGTCATATTGTTATTATCACAAATATTTTCCCCTTACAGTGCTGGTGCAGCACAGCACACTGGCACAGTCATCACACACTGGTGGATGTGACATCTCTCGGGATCATCTTGTCTTGTTTTTCCCTTGACTGACATCTCTGTCGCACTGAAAGAAAAGGAAAGACTGAACAAAAAGATTGCTGCCTTTTACAAAAGAAAACCCGTCTTTTAAACAGACCTCATTTCAACCTTTCTTAAGGGTGTGTGCTGTCAGGTAGGACTCTGGAGGAGGGTGTCCAAGGGGGCTGACACTGTTAGTGCAGGAAACTCCCCGGGGCCCTACCAGACCACTCGTTCATTGCGGCAACCTTGGTCGTCGATGTGCCAACTAACCTCTCAGCTGTTAATCCTGAGATAACTCCTGGCTAGTGATGCTCCTGTCTGTGACAGGCAGGTCTGCTGATGTTTGTAAAGTGCCTTGGGACCTTCGGGCAGATGGTGACCCTGGCATTGGCTTTTGGGGTTTCCAGTTGGCTTTCGATGAAAAAAGCAAAAGCACACCTTTCCCCGCATCCTCCTTCCCCCCGCCCCCATTCCCTTGGAATTGTCCTGGGGTTTTCCACCTTTTTTTTTTTTTTTTTAAAAGAAAGGATATCTCCCTTACTAAGACCTGGGAGAAGAATCTGATATTTTCCAAGTACAGATCATGGCAGAGGGAATACAGGGGGCTGTTCACATTACAGGCCCATTCATTCCTAATGTAAACTTTGTTTCCTTCCGCAGAGCTAGCAGCAGAAGCTTAACATGGCTCCACATGCTCCCAGAGGTGGGTATTCCTCTGCCCTAGAAGGGCACTGTTGTAAGAGCACGGATAACCTGGGAAAGCCTGCAGCCCACATGCAATGGAACTGGCCAAGAAACTTCAAAAATTATTTGCAAATCATTTCCTGAGATTCAATGCAAAAAATACTCAGTGAATATATTACTCCGTACATAGACTTCGACTGGATTATGAAAATGGTGTATTATTCATGGAATAATTTAAGTAAAAATCAGCTCTTCAGCCATTACTGTTCAACCAACAGTCATATACACCTTGTGCTAGAGGAATGGATAATCTGTAGCATAGATACTAAACTAGATGCTGTATAAATTTTAAACCTTGTTTTTTTCCAGGTGTCTGATGATCATGGTTACTGCTTGTGGTTATGCACCGCCTTCCCTTTGTTGTGAAACACAAGGAAGACTTTTTTTGCTCCCTGTTGCTGTACAGCTCCAGAGACCGCAGAACTTTGAATTCCTGGAAAAATAAAAACAAGTTTAATCTTAAAAGCTGGGGAGCCCTTATCTTCCCGGTTCATGTAGAGATAGCGGTAACACTCCTGTGTAAAACCACATCTCCCTTGTGCCCTTCTCAGCAAAAATGCCTCGTTTTGGTGAAGTTATTAAGGGTTTTATCCTGATCACCAATAACACAGAACAAAGGGGTAACAAAACTGATGAGTTTTATTAGTGAGTTCTGTTTTTTTCCTTTTATAACTTCTACCTTTGTTTTAGCAATGTGGGCTTTCTTTTCCCAGTCTATAGAAATCTAGTCCATGCACATATCAAAAGATTTGACTGATACGAAAGTTACGTGCAACATTAGCCTGGTGTCTGCGCTTCCAGGAATGAATGAGACACTATGGAAGCACGTTCCCAGCTGGTGCAAATTGCCATCCCCGCACAGAAGCCGGTGGACCAATGACAATATAAGCCAGCCTGCTCCTTAGTGCATGAGGGTTCGACTTCCTCCAACACAGGCACACACACGCACAAAATCAGAAAATACTTTAAAAATCTAATAATACTTACTTGAGGCTTTTAAACTCCTGAGGGGTAGATAGATACAAGGCAGTAAACCAGCAGAGGGAAAGAAAAACAGTTTAAAAAAACCTAATAAAAATTCCTATAGGAAGGAAACGACACCCCCCACTCACATGCTCCCTCCTTTCCCCCCCTTTAAAGGGGAAAAAATTAAAAAGGGAGCTAATTGTTGTGCTTGCTGTGGTGGCTTGCCTGGAAATGAACCTATGAGTTGAAGGCATATGGTGCTTATGTTGGAATTGTTTTCTAAACAGACTTTTTGCCTGTGTGTCTTTTTCACCTCTTTCAAATATCTTGTGCCAAAAGCAGTAAAAACACTGCTGCATTAAACATAAATCAGGGCCCTGTGCCTGCAAAGGACCTCTGTTGTTGGAGGGGGGTTATTGGACTAGGGATGAAAGGAGACCTACCACCGCATTGATCTGAGGTGATTGTGTGGAGCATATTCAGTTAGGATGCTTCTAGCTAGTTATGACAATGTGGAACATTCAAGCAATTAATGAACACATGCTTCAAGTAGAAAGGCTGAACACAGGGTTTAACTGGATGTGCATGTTTCTTCAACTAAATGTATTCTAAAAGAATATACTTTTATGTATTTGTTTTGGTAGAGTATTTTACCTATCCAGAGTAACAAAGGGCCCATATTAACAGGCAAAAGTATATATTAGCTATTTGTAGAATAGTGTGAAACCATTTGTTAAATAATTTTACATAAAAGGAGCTACTCTGCAAGTTACCACCAAATTCACTGTAAATTTAGCATGGGGACAATCTGCACTATGTCACGCCTGCAAACAATTTTCAGAAGCCCAAATTTGAGAATTTGTTCCCTGTGTTGTTAATTTGCAACTCGTTTGGTAAGATTTTAACCCTTCCATAATAAAAGCACGGTTCTTACATCTGTGATCTCTTCAGACCCCCAAATTATGAGGTGGACCTATCTGTTTCCTACCTGCAACAGAAACTGTCAGTGTAAATGAAGACTCTGCAGGAAATTGTGCTAGCAGTTTATACACTTGCATATGTAGTGTATGACCAATTACATACACTAACGGGTATGTATGACCTTTACACAGAGAAAGCAATGAACGAATGTCTGGGGCTTTTATGCGGACTGTGGTTGGAAGTTAGCTTAAAGTGAAAGTGTTTGCCCTTATAGTCTCCAGATATTTTATGCAATTTTTTAGTGAGTAGGTGTATTAATCTGGGTATGCTAACTAAACTTCCCTGCGTATTCAGCCTGCTAAATTCCACGCATGATACCAATGAGGGACAACGTTTCCTTATCAAATCAACCTGTCAATGGTGACTGAATTTTTACAGGGTGTCATATAGACTGAACACTCTTTATAAAGCGCTTGGAGAGCTTGGAAAGCTTTTGGAGAGCAGGAGAAACCCATCCATATGTTACACCTCAGGGAAGGAGACTGGGGAAGGTACTGACTCTGCAGTTGCATCCTCCCCATCACTCAGTTCTGTGGAAGACTGCTCAGGGACTTTTGCTGAGATTATGCTCAGTCATCTGTTGAGGAGTATTTCCTGCTTTGGGGACAGACTCTCATCTGCAGTACTGTCATCCCTGTCACTGCCAGCGTCCCCTTGTGCAAGGGGAATAATCACATCCTCCTCACCACCACGGATGGCGAATGCATGTCATGTGCATGTGTGGGTGTGCATAATCTCCCAGGTGAATGGAAGGAGGGTGCAGGAGAGGTAGCTTTCATGTGCAGCAGCATGCAGAAAAGGCAACATGGCTACTCAGAAAGCAGCATTGTGGCGGGGCCAGAAAGAAACAGGGCTCTGGCACTGGGCTCTTCGGCAGATCCTAGAACACCCATCGCTCTTGGAAGCTCATAACCCCTTTCCTTCCACAAGGAACAAAGCCCAGGTGGAAACTCTGAGCTGAAATGTATAAAGTTTCCTTTCTTCAAAGTGCTTTTATTTTCTTGGCATAGGGACAAATTGTGCCTTGAGGGCCAGATCTGCAAGTGGATCCATATGGAGAAATCTTTATGTGTTGGGAACATCATTCAAGTCAATGGGACGCTGTTGAGGGCACAGAAGCTTGCCAGGTCTAAGCTGCAATTTGAAAAGTGTTTTGTGTTCCTTCAAGGTAAAAGGCATACTATAAACCTAAGCAATAATTCTTTTAATAAGAAAACTATTGTGCTTGTTCTTTTAAGAGCAAAATGCAAGAGAAGACCAAAACCGACATAGATTCTATACAACAGAAAATATTTATTTTTTTCTGACAGGTGGAAGGAATTTTATCTTGTACTTTGAGCTACAGGGAAAAAATAATCCAATGGATAGCTTATCCATACCACAGGTATCAGAAAGAGTACAAGTCCTAAGAGATCCAGCCTAACTGTATAGTAAAACTGAAGGCATTCCAGGCAGCGCAAGCCATGCTGTGTCTGTTCAGGGGACAAGATGACAAATTCTTTTCACAAAAAAAACACCAAACCCTATAAATTGTTACTAAGTGAACTTGAAAGTACATTTAGGGAGATCTGATTATGGCATTTGAGAGCAATGTGGGACCATAAAGATAGTATTGTATATATTACCTTCTTGTTTCATACGTGCAGTTGTTGGCTGCAACCTGACCTAATGAAACAAGCATAAATCCGGGAATCAGAAACTTCTGTGATTTTACTCTCTATTCTACTTATTTGCTATATCACCTTGAGTAAGTGACTAAACTTATTTGACAGAGGTCTTATTTGTAGTTGTCTGATACGTGTAAAGGATTTGCAGGTCAGCTGCATAAAGCTTGAAGGTGGAGGCTGAAGGCTGAAGGCACTCCTCATTTTCATAGAACTGGCATTGAGACTATCCTAGCAGTCTCCACTGCAGGGGCCAAGGGAGCTTCCCAGGCCTGTGATACAGACAACACAATCAGCATGCAAATTACATCCCCCTTTGCTTTCCTACCCAATGTTGTAAGATGAAACTAGACTTCAATCAAGTAATTTGGGTCCTTCTGTCACAACTGCAATATAAGAGAGGGATTCTTGGCTTCTCCTTCCATTCAGGCATCACAGGGACCTTCTATCTAGTGAGAAGATAAAAAGGTTACTATTAATCCAGTAAAGGTTAAGTGTCATTTTGTTAGATGTCTGTCTCCAACAGAAGTCCAGCCTTTCCTTCGCAAGCCCGCATTTCCCTATGAAATGCCTGCTCCCATTACACGTGTACTGCAAAACACATGCTGGTTGTTGACTTCAGTGAAAGCAGGACTGGGCCTAAGAGAGTTGCCTAACTTACTTTGCTACATATTGTAAGATCATCCCCCACTGGAACAGAGGCACCAGATGGGTGGTAGTGGTTTGGAGGGAATGTGTACCCCGCAGTCAGGTTTTTTTTTCTGTTGCCTGCTCTTGACCTTTCAAGAAGTATGTTAAAATGACTACAATCCAAGAAGGCATATTGTATATAAAATGAATGACAGCTCCTAGCGCCACCAAGAAAATCAAACCCTTTGTTTATTTAAGATTTTTAAAAATACTTCTGGGAGTAGAAGTCACAGAGTTATAAATGAGCTCCCCGACCACCACCAAAAAAAATAATTATAATAAAAATAATGGTACCATATTCCCTGATAAACCTGTGCCAGAAAAGCTCTTGGGGATCAAGTTTTTGTCAGTCCCCAGCTTTTACCAATTTAAATTCTTGGCAGCATATTAAAAAAAAAATGTAGAAGGTATTTGAGACTGCAATCCCTCAGGTACTAAATCTAGTGTTTCCTGGCACTAGATGAATGTTACTGGAGTTAAAACCTAGCACCATAGCACCAGATCTCCATAGCTGTTCATATTTATACTTAACAGACAAATATGTCATGCTTTCAATATCCCTTTACACTGCCAATTTTTTCTCACATTTTTTTCTCTGATAAAAACAAAGGTGAGAAATTTCCACACAGTGGCTGACATCAGCCTATTTTTGTTTGCTTTTCAAATTTCTAGGACACACCTTTTCCACCCTGAAACTGTTGCTTTACACTGCTTTTTAATTACCTACTTGGTAGCAAAAAAGGAGGAAGAGCACATTACCTGCCAGGTATACGCACGTCCTCAACACACCACAGCAAGTTTTCCACTCCGCATACGTGGAAACCGGAGGTTTCTCAGACTCTTGCCCTAAATCTTCAGACCAGTCCACACTGGCTTCTGTCATGGTACAGATTAAGGCTGCGCTGCAGCCAAGTTAGTCAGCTATGCTCCTCCTAACGCCAGATATCAAGTGGAGTTTGCTCTCCGGCCACACCTTCCCCATTTTCTGCTTCTCCCACATCATACTGTGTCACCCAAGACCGGGGATTTTTAGTCTAAGTTCAGGAGGACTCCCGGTGCTGAGGCCTCCCTATGCAGGAGAGACCAAGGCTTTCTATTCCCTCTGCTGTGCAGGGTCGTCACTGAGAGTACAGTCACACCTGCAGGTGACTTTGAAGACTAAGTAGGTAGTCTGACCTTGCACCATGGAAGTGAACCCTAGTATTATGGCTGACTTCAGGGTAGGTCCATAGTGCCTCCTCTAAAGACTGTCTTTGTTCTTTTTTTCCAAACTTAGGTCTTCACCTTAGTGTAACAAGCACCTGCCATAGACAGTCTTTTGTACTGCCTGATCAGATTACACTATTCATTCTTTTCACACTTCTTTATAGAAGCCATCTTTCTTAATTGCTTTTTTTCCCATACATTTCTGAATCTTCAAGGACTTAAAGACACAATTGCTTCCAGTATAAATCCAGCCTCCTCAGCAAGTGAAGGATTCAGTTCCCAATATTCAGTCAGTGCTTTCACCTTCTGACCTTTCCCCTTAAAATGGAACCAACACAACTGGCCAAAAAATGGACGTAAAATGCCCGGCTATTGGTGAAGCCAGCTATTCCACATATTCATGCTGTGCCTGCAAAAGCAATGATTCAACTCCATTGACTTTGCTACCAAAAATAATCAAGCATAGGGAGCAGATAAAATATCTGAAGTCACTTCTACATTAAAGGTATTAAGTCACCAAATTTTATTCTTGTTTCCATTCATGCATCCTCACCTCTTTTTCAAACTCATGGAGCTACGCAGAATATAATTGCAGACAATGAGTGACCCAGAAAGCATCTTAGCTGCCTTCTGTAAAAAAACAGCGCTCTCTACTGCTTGCATTCCCAGTACTCAGTAAGTGCCTTGATCTGCCAAATCCTCCAGAGGGAGGAAAACAGAAACACAGGTTTCTAAGGATTTTCTCCCAAAAGGATATTTATCTTCAGAAATGTACCTTTGGAACCACACAGGGATTGTCTCCCTGGCTCTGAAGACAGCGTTTGGCCCTTTGTAATCTGTTCTGTTCCTGTCCTTTTTGCTGCCTGCCTTGAGATCTGCCCTTGCAATATGAAAAAGAAAGAGAGGAGGTATGTGTAAATCTGGCCCAGGAGGGAATAACGAGGCGAGAAAGGTTGGGTAAGACTGGATGGTTATGTATTTTCTATATGATATTCAGCTTCATATTGATTTCACCCATTTGGTGGACTAAACATGAACCTAATAATCAGATCCTGCTTAAGCTTTGTGGTTCCCCGGTAATTGACTCTTGCATATTGATTAAGATGTTGATGTGTCCCAGTATTTCTCAGTGGTAATGCAGCTGAGAATGGGCCTTCTCTCCCTGCATTCTCAGCACTCTGTACTGCTGTCACCACACTCCCTTTAATGGATAAAGCTGTCATCCTAAAGCTAGAATGTCTTGCAGGCACAAAGACGAAATTAACTGTTCAATAATTTATGGGACATGGAAAAAACTTTACCCAACAACTTCAATTGATTGCTGTAAGTGTTTTGACTGCACTTGCCTGCTTTGCATAAAGTCAGCTACTTTGGAGAGCCTGATTTCCATTTCCAGTAGTTTCTTGGCCTTCTCCACAATACAAGATTTTTAAGAACTTTGGCTTGCTTCAAGGGATTTTCCTGTATTGTGTAGACCTGACATTTTTTCACTTCTCTACAGATTCATGAGAAAAACAGCATCTTCAGTGATATATGGTTGGTGAGCTTAATAAGCAGAGATTAAACTCAAGTGATTTAGATTGTTTTGAGGCTGTCTGGTTTTCCAACTCAGGTACCACAAAAACAGGAAATCGGTGGACTATACCGTCTGTGGGCTTGATCATAGGCCATAGGAAACCTTTTACCATTTCAGATCAGTTCAAGCTAATAATTATTGAAATATCTTGTCATTTCAGAACCCCTGAAGTGAGCTGGTGGACACAGTCCAGCTCCTGGAGATGTAAGTTTATATCACAAAAGCAGACCACAAGTTTTAGCAAGAAGGTCTATGCAGCAAATTATGTCTCTTCTCAGAATGGCAGATGTTGTCATTTTGCCGGGGAAGCTGACACTGTATCGTGTATTAATCAGTGGCAACAAGAACTTCATTCTCCAGGGATTCCAGTCCAGCACCTTTCATTATTGCCAGAGTCTTTAAAAACAAAATGCTCTTCCCCATCCACCTGCCTGTTTGTAAAATGATTTTTTTTTTTTTTTGTAGTTCATATCTCTTATTACACTTTCCTTTTGTTAGTGAATTTGGTGCTCATGAAACATGACACGTGTAACGGTTGGTTAAAACCAGGCACAATATAAAAAAAAAAGATGGTGGACATCCTTCTGAGATAATTTTTCTAATATATTTCCATTCTGCCCTACAATATCTCTTTCTGCATTCACAGTGACATATGATGTTTCCATGGTGCATTATAAGTTCACCATTAGGAAAATATATTTTTATTTTAGAGAGAAAAGATTAAGGAATCCTTTATGAAACATGAGAACCAATCTAAAGGATTCCAGTCCATTAGGAGGACCTTGAGAAAGGAAGTTGAGTCTGCCATCTTCTAAAGGTGGCAGAGACTATGTGGTGTCAGAAAATGATGAGCAAATACTTACCCACATCAGCTCAATTTTGGGCTGTCAGAGCATGGTCAAATTTTCCTATTTCAAGTCCAGGTGTATTAATGAAGGTGTAATGACATTGATCTCCCTATTTATCCAAAGTGCAATCTTCCAGTGAAACTTTAAGATCGGCTAGGTTGTGCTGAACTTACCATAATGACTGTACAAGGAGTTGGGTCTGTAGCATTAATTGATGCTGGTAAGATCAGATATTAGCATATCAAAGCCTGACACTTCTAATGGTATTGGACCTCAAGCAGTAGGAAAATGTCTTTAAGATGTTGCAAGTTCTTGACTTGCTGCTCTCACAAAGGAGCAGCTGGCCACAACCTGCAGTGAAGTGACATCTCAGAAGATCTAAGAAGATTTAGGCTTGCTACAGGAAAAGGAAAATCCATTTTTAGATTGTTTTGTTGGTCAGCATCCAAAGAGTTAACACATGGTTACCTAGGGCCACATCTAGAAGAAAAGTGTACATAGTACATGCATGTGAAGAGGAAATCAAAACAGAATGAAGCAAGTAATGAAACCATATCCAGTTGTGTTTATTTGCTTTTCTTGTTTCAAGGTGTTAATCCTGTATTACTGAGAACATTCCCAGAATATTTCCCAGATGGAGATACAAATGCACCAGCATTTCCTGCCTCTATGTACTATATTTTCATTTGTTCTCCTTTGAGAAGCTCTTTCTAAACAGTCCTTCCAAGAGGGAGGATGTGTTGATTTCCAGTTTATTGTGGTGCTCGGTAGTTCAGCACCAGCCGTCAGAATTTTCAGTAGTCTCTGCTGTTCGCTGCGGAGCCTGTTCAAAGTCCAGGCCCCCAGAACGATCCCCAGGAGGACTACAGCTGGGCCTGTTTGGATATCAAAGTCCAAATTAAAAATTTATGCCAGTGTTTGAAAAATATCTGACCAAAATCTTGGTATGGATTAAGTCTCCCTCGCCATGCAAGCTTATCCAACTGGGGCTGGAGGATTTATTTTTAAAGTGAAGAAAGGACCAAATAGCTGCATAAGCTGATTCTGGTCAGATGTTTGTTAGCTAAATTATCACTGGTAATGAAACCTTCTAGATTTCACAAGGAGGCTAAAAGAGCTCTGGCTTTTCTCTTGCTCTCTTGCTCTTCCTTTTCCTTCCCTCCTTTCTTCCTGCCTTCCCGCCTGCCTGCCTGCCTTTCGTTCTTCTGTTCTTTGTTCTTTCTCTTTCCTTTTCTTTCTTTCTTTTTCTTTCTTACTTTCTCTTTCCTTCCTTCCTTCCTTCTTTCCTTTCCTTTGCTCTCTCATCTTTCTTTTTAGCTCTCTATTTCTCTCTCTTTCGCTCTTCCTTTCTTCCTTTCTTTCCCCACCTCCTTTCTTCCTTCCTGACTTCCCTCCCTCCTTTTTCTTTCTCTTTTCTATTTTAAGTTAGAACTTGCAGCAAATCAATTGCCCACTACTCAGCATACAAGGACACCCATTCACACTAGGGGAAGAAAACTCCTGTACCTGCCAGCACTAAAATTCAAAGTGGGACATCAACAACACAGTAGTAACAAAATGTTGCTGGAATAATTTCTTGGATTCTGCACTTCGCAGCTGAACTGAATGCAGACAAGGATTTGCTCAGCCATCCTTTTGCAATGAATCCTCTGTAGAGGGCTGTAGGATGAGGCTGAGCTAACAGGGATGACTGAGAAGTCTAAAGTGGCTGTGCTTTTAGTTGATAAATAACTTGCTTACATCTTCCTGCAAGATACTGTTTAGAGCCACTCACATATCTGCTGACTGTTTTTTTTGCTAAAAGACTCTATGTTAAGAGGCGGGACACTTGTATTCCTGTCAGACCTTACTCTGATTCTTTCCTGCAGGAAGCAGAGCTCTGAATTAGTCAATTATTTTACAGGGCTGTGGGTAAAGAATAAAATGTCTAAGTTACCTCAGTTAGATCCACATGGCAATAGTGGATCAGCACAGTTAGTCTGGTTTGCTGCTTTTCTTTAGAAGAAATCCCTGAAGTTTGTGGAGAGCAGCCATCCTTCACCCCAAAAGCTCATAAGATCCCAGAATTCCCCAGACTTGGTCCTGCTCCATAAGAAGTCTTTGTACTCTTTGAGTGAACGACTTCTGTTTGTTTTGAACCTACCTCCCACTAACTCCATTTGCCACTCCCTGGTTCTTACGGTGAAAAAGAGAGCAATTGATTGCTATCCGCCTCCTCTGTGTCACCATGATTTTACAGATAAGGGAAGGAAGGGCTTCAAGCCTGTCTGGGAATAGTATTTGCTGGCCATGTGTGGGGCTCAAAGTAGACATCTGCCCTGCAGCTATGTCTAGAAAAACCTAGCACTCCGTCTCACAGAGTGAGCACAGCATCCAGCCCAAGAAGCCCGTAGCCCCTTCTCCGTCCTCTTTGCCAAGCCCACGGACACTTTGCTGTTCTCCCGGGCAGGCCTGGCCAACTCCTGCTGGGTGCATGTGGGCAAGCAAGAGGGTACTGCCACCTTACTGGGGGTCTGCAGGGCTTTCTGGCCGCCAACGAGAAGGCCTTGGGCATTTCATCCAGGGCAGTGAAAGATATTACAGAGAGGAGGAAGTGCCACCAGAAGCGTATGCCAAGGAGCGGCAGTGAGTCCCAGTCAGAGGCTCTTCAACAGGAGTGTTGTTCAAAAGGGCGCAGAGGTGTCTCCAACCTGAGTCCTTAGCAGGGTGGACCAGACAGCAGTACCACTACCACCTGCTCCCTCCTGTGACCATCCGCCACTGCCGGCCGCCCCTGCACAGCCTCCAGATGCCTTTACAAATGATGCCTGGAGGGCACCAGCAGAGAAGAGCATCCAGGCAGCTCCCTGCTCCGCATGTGTGTGCACAACCGTGCATGGGGTCTGATCTCACCCAGGGTACCCCAACACCAGTGGCAGGTGAACCCCAACATGCTCTGGTGGTTGACCAACCAGGGGAGGGTTGAGAAGATAAAAATAAGTGGTGGGCCTGCAGTCTGGTAAGAAGCAAGAGGTTTTCTGGAGAGGTTTTTCAATTACTGTTTTAATTTTTTACATGAGGCAGGATGTGCTGTGTGTCTCCTCTTCCAGACCGTGCTCTCTAACCAGCACCCAGACTGGCGGCCCAAACCTGTGTGGCAGGGAGGGTTCACAGCCCTCAGTTTTGTTTACTCTGCTCCTGCAGACGCAGGAGGACGCCGTCGCCGCAGGGAAATTCTCTTTGTTTCTCGCGTGCCTCTGAGGGCCAGACCAGAACAAAGCCAGTGTTTATGTTCCCTGTCTTTCCCCGGGTAATCCGCCCCAGGCCGTAGTCCCAGCAGGACCCCTGGGCGCGCTGCAACTGTGTGGACTCAGAGGGTTTCCAGCTGGCCCAGGCAGGCCGGGGTGGTCTGCCCCTCCGCGTCCGCCGCAGGCCTGCCCCCAGCCCCAGCCGGCCCCCGTAAACGAGAGGCAGGGGGATGGGAAGCCTCCTCCCTGCTCCCTCGTGGGCCCGTGCCGAATTGAAGACGGCCCAATAAACAAGGGGTGGGGGCTTTCCTTGTGCGCTGGGACCGCACTTTGGCTCACTTGAGCCAGCTCCCAGTGAGAAGGGATGGGCTGCTTTTAAACGTTTGCTCTTGCTTTTTTGGTCTCCCAGCAGGGCAGGCAGTCTCTGGAGAGCTGTTAAGTGTGGGCTGGCTTTCAGGGCTTTCTCCTAGCTAGCAGCCTCTCTCTGTGAGGCCAGTTCAGCTTGCTTGCACTTGACAATGTGAAGAAGTTTCTTCACATGACAATAATAAAGTATTTTTGCACTTTATAGCATGTGTCTCTTCTCTGGACTCCAAACCCTTGGGGAAGGACTTTATTCCTATCATTCCTCTCCTTCTCCTCCCCACCTTTCCACACAGCACTTGGGGGGCCCTTGCCTGGTGCATGTCCAGCTACTCTTTCAGTAAGTTGTTAGTTTCTATAGGGAGAGATAGCAGTTCAAGGACACAAATCTAGTACAACCGTTGCATAAAGAATTTATATGGTGTATAAGAACACAGAGCAAGGCAGAAGACAAAGCTGTTAGAGAGGTGAGGTAGGAAAGACTGCCTACTTGATGCACCCATGTTCATCTTGTATTTGGTTGTACAGGGAGTAGTTGTCCATTCTTCCTGGAGGAACATTTGCTGAAGCAATCACTCTTCTGAGGAGAGAAGGGAATCATTCATTCTCCCACTCCACCATAGCTGAATGGTAAAAAATACATAAAGAAATGATTTTTTTTTCCAAATGGGGAGTAGAGGTGGTTTTGCTGCAGCAGAGCAGGGAAATTTGGCCCAGAGGAGGCTGCAGGCATCAACAAGAGGTACAAACGTCATAACTCCCTGTAACCACCCCTTTCTTAGGCTTGCCGTGTGTGGCATTGTTGGGACCCCTGGACGAAGGGGGCAGTGTCATTTGCACCAGAGTGTGGCTCACCAGGAGGATGCTGGTGTGGCCACTGTGGGCAAGGCCAATATGGCTGTCTCTGTGTTCCTCCAAGTGGGCTGGTGGGTCCCTACATTGCAGACACTACTCCTTGTGATCAGAATAACTGCTGCAGCCCTGCAGTGGAGGTGGGGTAGGAATGTGGGTCTTGCCTGCATGCCCAGCACTCTTGATGAACCCAGAGGTGAACACAGCCACTTCTCTGGCTTTTCTGTACACTTCCACAGATATTGCAGTCTTCCTCATTGTCCCTTCTTGCCCAAACCTAGTGAGAAGCCATGTCTGAAACTCCTGTTGCTGCCTCAGGCTAATTACTATTAGTTCTACAGCTTTGCTATTGAACTGAATTACTTCTCCTCATCTTCCACAGCCCTACAGCCTGCTGCAGATGGAAAGAGAGGGTCACAAGCTAAGTCTTTATATGTCCTAACTGAATGGGAGTGGATGGGAAGGGGGAACAAATTCTTTCCCAGCTGCCCAAGCAGCTTAAAAGAGATGCACAGCTAAAAAGCAGCTGGCTAAAGTTGGGCACTGGCAAGAATGAGGTCATGAGAGTAGAATAAGAATGTAGAATACTGACTACCGAAATAGTTTATGGTAATGAATATGTGAAAAGTACTTTGAATTTTCATTGGGAGGAAGCTCTGTCCTCACTGGATTTCTTCAAGATAGCTCTGCTTACCTTTCAGTATGTCCCAGGGTTACAGGATGCAGAAGGCTTTTGATGATAAGCCTTGAGATATCTCCCAAGATCTTTATTATTCCTCATGATCTCCTGGGATCACTCATAACTTGCCTTCTTTTTGTGTAATTTTGTGGGTTTTTTGCAAAAAACCTAAGGAAGATAAGTGATCCTCCACTTAAAATAGCAAAGGAAGCCTATCTTTTTCCCCACTTCACTGTCTTTATTTGCATTGAAGTCAGACTTGGTTGCATCAGTAGTCAAAGGTCTTAAATTGAGCAATTGATTAGGAACACTCTGGGACATCCATGTGTTGCAACCTTCCCAGACTTACCATTTCTTTCTCTTCAGGGCTGTCTCGTACTTCTTGAGGGAGGTGACTACAGCTCAGGAAAGGGCTTGGGAAGGAGAGTAAAGCAATCCTTTCTCAAATTCCTCAGCTTCTTGTCTTTACGGCAGTGTGCAAAAGTGCATGTTCATCCAGCTTTCGCAGGTTTCCCTTCTTTTTTGGGAAGTAGTGGGTACTACTCCTAAGCCAGAGATACACCATAGAAGGATTCATCTTTTCTTATGCATGATAATTCTTGGTGTGTAGTGTATCTCTGAATGACTTGTTTTGAGATGCAGAAAACAAATGAAAGAGTTAAAAAAAAAAAAAAAGAGAAAGAAAGTGTGCATAAAAGACCGTGGGAGTGCCCTAGGCAATCCACTACAGATCTCAGCACAAGGGTAGGCTGCAGGGGAAAGATAATTTTGGCAAATGCAGAGGTAGGACCAGGAGTTGCAGCATCTTCTTTCCCCTTAACCTCCTCACAGTTAGCTGCTCTCCATCCACCCAGCAGCTATAGCCTCTCTTACGCTGTGGCAACAGTGGCAACCTTCTCTGGCATGGCAATACGGCCGGCAGAAGCTGCTTGAGCAGTCATTCCTCACCCCCTCTGCCTAAGCTGACTTTACTTGAGGGAGTTTGATGGAAACATCTGGCAGTTCATTCTTGGTCTGGCTGATTGTTGCTTCCTGGGAAAACTAGAGGGACCTTGGAGACAAAAGGGGTCAATACCTTCATAGCTGCACACATCAGAGGAGGCAGGAACTGTGTACTAGAGCTCAGTGTACATGTTTACCTTTTGCAGTTGTCCTGCAGATGATTGTTACTGCTCATGTAGAGAATCTGCAAACATATGTAACCCAAGGTTCAACAAGCTGATAAGCTTGGCAGATACAGGCACATTCTCGCCTGTGAACCTTAGCTTAGCTCTCAAGTATGATTGCGCATAGGTACAGCACAGGCCAGATTCTGATCTCATTTACACCCTTGCCAATGCAGAGTAACTCCACTGATGCCAAAGCGTGGGCCTAAAAGCTGTCCAGCTGTGGCCTGAGCTGGAGTGTCACTGATGTCCACCATGAGAAAGAGTTGCATCCAAACTGTGTTTCCTACAGTGGACTGTGCATAATGAACCAGAATAACTGAACAATTGTGAACCAAAGCACAGACACAAGTCTGGACTGGTTTGAGATTTGGGATAAAGGTAGTAAATTTATAACTATTCCTTATCCTGTGGCTGTGCTCTTCTCTTTTTCTTTTTTTCCTTTTAAATCTACAATATCCATAGTAAAGTTTTGCCAAGTCTAATAGTAGGTGGGATGCTCTTTTCAACATTTACTTGTGAGGCTTCTGATCTGTAGCTGTAGGATACATAGGAACATCATCAGAGTTGGTAAGTCAGATGGAATCCAAGCCTCCCTCTTCCAATGTAAAGGAAAGTTTCTGTTGATGCAACATACACAAAGGTGCCCAATACCTACAGTAGACTTTCTTTTAGGTCCTTCAGGGTGTTAACTATTCCAGCTTAGACTCAATTGTACCTTAGCAAAGTGGGTCAAAGTGGCTTAAGATATTGATATATTACACAGCTATTGATATCTTACACAATCTTCTGATTTGGCCCTTTAAGTCTGGACTGCGATTGATCTGCACAGGAGTTGTTTGTGTGTAGAGACAGGAGAGCTGCAGCACTGTAGTAAATTGAAGAAAGGGCTGGAGAAGAGCAAATGGAGAATGAGAGGAATGGGAGGAGGGTGGAGAAAAGTTTAAAAGCAAGATGAAGAGGAGGAATAAGAAGACTCTGTAGGGTCAGACAGAGTCTGATAAACTTTGACAAAAGCCTCAACATACTTGGAGGTGTTTTCTAAACCTTCTAACCTTGTAACATTTTCCCATCAATAGTCCAGAGGTGAAGTGATTTATGAATATACATGCTTACACAGTTCTCTGTGAGCATCTTGATAAGGTAAATATATCACCCAGCAGGAGGCTATACTGCGCACTAGTCTCCTTCCTCAGAGAGAAATTCAGTGTTGTGGGGCCCAGCTATCCCTTTCTGACATACGCAGGGCGTGCAGTTTAGTTCTTCATTAAAAAATGTCCCATCGAGATGTTTAAACACAGATCTCCCTGTAAGGGTGAATACATTGAATTGCCCTCCATCCAATTCTTCTCCATTTAATTGGTATAAAGCAGCTTCCCCTTGGCTACTTCCTCCCTTGAAATTACATAAGTAGCCTCACTAGAAAGGCATAGGTAAATATTTTACACTGCGCACCATGGATTAGGAGCACAGCTCCCATTAACCAGAGCTGGAATCACGCGGCTGATTTTCCCCTCACATTGTGCTAGAAACGTACCCTACAGGACGCAGAGACTGGGCTCCCAAGTGCCACCTTATGAAGAAGGTGCGGAACACTTTCATTTAATACTGCGTGTGTTTCCATTAGCAGAGTGAATTGCTCTCCGTCCTCAGTTTTAAGACTCCCTGTTTCTCTCTATTACAGCTCTGTTTCCAAACGCCTGCCAATCCTCCCTAGTCCTTCCATCTGAGCCTGCAAAGTTTTGATGATCTAACACCACAGCATCTTGGCTTTCATTTGGTTTAAACTTAGTGCTCGCAATTACAGATGTGCTGAACACTGAGCACTTCTATTTCTTGTGGGCTCACTGCTGCTTAGGAAAGCTCATGTGCCCAGTGTATTGTCAGTTCGGGGTGGCAACTTAAGGGGTGCCAGTAGAGCAGAGGCCCGAGTATCCTGAAACCTGCAAAACACATGGGGAAAAAACCATGTGGCTGCTACTTTGATTCAGAGCACCACAGCAACTGTCCACACTGGCACGGCTCCTACAGAGTGGAAAATTTATGTATCTGTGTAAATACTAAGCAAAAACCAGAATGCATTCATCACGTGTAAAAATAGAGCTGTGGTTAATATACCATACACTGTGGTCTGTTACTACTCTGGGAAGTGGCGTCTCTGCTACCTGCGTGGATATATTGTATCACTTGCCAGGTATCGGCTTTTCTCATTTACAACTGTGTTGCTTGATGCCATCACACTTTTGTCTTTACCACATAGCTAAGTCTTCCTGCCTAGGAAATTTACAAAAGAAAATGGCCTGGTTTTGGCAAAGTAGTCTGTGCAAGTGAGGATGTCATGGCAGCTAGTAACAAACTTGAATTTCCACTTATGAAAAAATCTGAAAGTTTTTTAAAAATTCTAATTCAAAATTTTAACTTTCAGAAAAGTAAAATTTCATTTTTATGTAGCATTTTAAAAATAAAAAATATGCATGGAAGTGTTGTACTCCAAATATGTCAAATTCCATTACTTAAATAAGCTAAGTGCTTTGCTTTAAATTTAGCTCAATTAGAAATTGTAGATTAGACTTACTATTTTATGAATGTATGAAGTGAAACAAAATTAATCAAAATGACAGAAAACATCAGAAAAATGTTTTTACTTGATCAGCGTGACGTATGTCAACTTTATCGAACACCAACAGTGAGAGTGAAATAGTTCATTTTGCCTTTTTTTTTACTCAAAATTTCACTGAATTTAACCTGTTCTTCAAAAGTGTTTTGATTTTCTTTATTTAACCACATTCCTTAACAGAATTGTCTATTGATTATTTTCACCAGCTTGCTCCAGAACACAGCTGCTATGAAATTCTATATATGACCCACCTTCAACATGCAAATCTTTGCTACCTCCTTGCTGATCCTGCCTTTTGTTTTGAGTTCTTTGCTAATAAGTAATGAAAATGTTACAGCCTTACAGCTTGTTTTGTGGTTGCAATTACGTAATCATTATTAATGAAGCAACAATGTCAAAACTGTGTGAAACCAAACTCACATTTAAGCACTTACAATAAACAGATATAAAACAACAGATGTCTCAGTTTTTGTTCTCCAATGATTTCATCCCTTGTTAAAAATAAACGTCTGGTTTAAAAAAGAAAAGGGCTTTTCTCAACTCTTACAAATTAATTGAATCCAGAGCCTGGTGATATAACTAAGGAGTTCTCTTTTTTCTTTTTTTCTTCCCAAAATTTGTTTGTGGGGATACTTTTATTCAGTAAGCAATAAATTAACTTCAAAGCAATCCGGAAATTCTAGGAAGTCAATGGTGTAATGGTCATCTGCCCTAGCTGAAGCGTTGGCCCCTGATAGCAATCAGACATGTAGCCAAAGTGCCAGGCTTGCCTCCAGACTTTAACACCCTTGAAAAGATTTTAGGACAAAGATGGTTTCTGTCCACGTATTTGGTTCAGCCAATTGATACTGGTCAGTTACAAATGTTGGTTCAGATTTGGGTCAGAATTTGTTAATAGGTGCAGGGAGGTCTCTAGGTCTGGGGAACCTCAGAAAGCCAGCATTCGGTTTTACGCAAACATCAAAAGTCCAGATGCTTATTTGAACCATCCACATCTGTTGAGTCTGCAAAACTGGGCTGGAAATTTAGCTGGAATAGGTTTCCCTGCAAGATTTCATAGACTTCATAGTTGAACTTGTGGCCAGAAATACCAGAGCTTCTTTTGGTATTTGAGCACTTTTTATTCCAGTGCTAACTAGGAATGTGTAGGTTACATTTAATGAGCGGGTGGGATACGCAAAAATTTTAAAACTTTGCAGAGATTCAGATCTAGTGAACAGACACTGTGAACAATAAAATACTTAATAAGAAATAAAGCTCTATTAGCAATTTGTGAAGCAAAGCAAAAATGTATTAGAAGCTGGATAGGCTTTTATTTCTCTGAAGGATAAAACTCAATCTACTCTTTACCACAAGAAAATCTTTGGTAAATTCTTTTTTGGAAACATGGAAACATTTTTTGAAAAGCATAGGAAAAAACCCCACTATTTTTTAGTTTTTATTCAGCTTCTTAGTGAAAGTCAGGAAATTTAGGATTTGGACAATACTTCCCACCCCCCCATCCCCGTCCCTGTGGCACTAGAACAAGTGCAAAACAAACAACTGTCTGTGCACTTTATTGCAAATCTTGCACAATTTTAAATACACAAACCAAGGTTCTTGCAAATTGCATTCTGAGAATATAGCACATTTATGCTTACAGCACTATAAGCAATGACAAGATGTTTTGAACAATCTGTTTTCTCAAATTAGATTAACATCATGGAGCAGCACAATCTGCTCATTGACACCAAAGGGACAAAAAAAATCAGTGTTTTGTGTCCTCCTTCAGGACATTGCTTTGTCAATAGACATTCACTGTCTATGTCATCATGAAGGATGTGGTGCACTTTTAGAGAAGCTGTTCTTTAGAAGAGACACCAGGCTCCATACAGCTCTGCTGATAACCAAGCAGTAAAAATACAAGCAGCAACTGAGGGTCCTTGTGCTCCTTGGTTATACTGTACATTACATGCAATCCACTTTTAAAGGTGATGGGCGAACAAAATTGCCTACCACGTTTGTCTGCACTTAAGTAGCAGTACATGACATGCCTTAAGTCACTATTTCAAAAAAATTCACAAAAAGCTTCACCGGTACAAAAGATTAGCAGGTATCTACTGCAACCTTTTTCTGCACAGTACCCTTGAACCTTTGCTGTGGAAACACAGACTTTCCCACCATAGCTAAAAGAAACAATAACCTTCCCCTTTTGTGCAACCACTGTTACGATCATACCAAGTTTGTGCATTGTGTAAGTACTCTCATATTCACACTTGTACTGTTAATCCCAGGAACTACCAATTAAACTTCCTTCTAAATTTATTTATTACATACTTTCCTCTGCAAAGCACAATTTTTATTATCTGACAGAGCAAAATCAAACCCCAGGAAACTGAAACTGAGAGTGACCTATGGTTTTAACCTTCAATCAACATGAAAATAGTTGACTCCTTTGTTTTGCTGGGTTTTGCACATTATAATTGTACTTACAAAGAAATTCCTTGAAAGCATGTGTTGTGTTGAGTGCCTGCATGCAAACAACTTTGGAACTAAGTAACTTTGATCTTTGACTTACAGACTACAGGGCAAAGGTTAAAATCACGAGCTTTGTTGTCGTGTTGGCAGCAGTTCCTTTTGAAGCTTCCTGCTTCCAGTGAAAGTGATATACAGTAATATACACAAATCTCACTGTCTTTGATTGTGTTTGTACAGGAAAAAATTATCAATCCCATAACTTTTGCTATTTGATCAACTTTCTGTAGAAAACCTTGACAAGAATCTGACTGTTCTTCTTCTATATATACACATAGAAATGAAAATGAAGCTATTCTGAAAAGACATATTTGCATGTATAGGTAATGTGCAAACCGAGAAGCTAGCTGGCTACATGCAGATTCACATAAGGAAATCCGGGTATTGTGCAGATGACTACTTATTTAGGCAAGACGGAAACTCAGTATAATAATCCAGGTTAGAAAAAATTGATATTAAGTGACTTTGTTAAATACTTAGACATTGTCTTTTTAATGGGTTGTAGACATTTTATAACAGCTCTATTGAAATGAGCCAAAAAATAAAAAGGCTGTTGTAACTGTAATGGGAATCCAGTGCATGAAGACTTTGCACTGCTATGAACAAACTATAGTTATATTGCCTTTTACATAAAAAAAAAATTAAGTGTGCACAAGGAATTTACTGAAGTCTTATAATACCAGGAATTTTGACTGCCTTGGCAAAGTGGAAACTTCACAGTTACTCAGACCTTAATGTCGGGACATTTGCTTACCTCCAAGCAAAGCCATTAACAGCATCTAGTCCTTAAGTTGGTGTCTAAGGCAGACCTTGCAGGCCAAGACACAGAGCAGCAGTCAGTGGTGTGAGGTTCTGTGTTATTGATCGGCAGAATCCTCGTTTATATGTAGCTAAAGAATTACAGCTGTTTCATACAATGGGTAATAAATGAGCAAGACAAAACAAATGAGCAAAGCAGTCCTGTCCTGCTCCACCCCACCCCCTGGTCCTAATTATCCTGTCTCTTGCAGCATGTCAGTCCCATTAACTTCAGCTTGGTTTTTTTGTGTGCAAGTCTTGGGACAGTTGCATCCCAGAGCAAATATGCTGGTGACATAAGGAGTAGCCGAACAAATAGCTGGAGTGTAATTTTCTGAGAAGTTGTGAGTAGTCAAAGCCTCATAACATTCTCTAATTTGCTCTGTCTCCTCTTTTAATCTGACTCCCTCTCACTCATGTAGACTATTCCACACCTTTCTTTCCCTTCAGCACAGAATATTACAAACATTAAATGCCAAAATATGGCATGAAATTTACTCTTTTACAGCCATTTTCTAGCAAGCTTTGGCCACTATTTATTTCACTACTGAATTTGACCTAGAGGCATCCACAGCAGATACAGCTGTCTTCACTGGTTCTGGCTTTGCTGTGTGTTTTCCAACATGTATTTTCTCATCATGATGGCTGGGTGCCTCTCACAGGAACCCCAGGTAGTAGAAAGCCCTTGCTTACACAAAGCTCAAATGGAAAAAATCCAAGCTGCCTTCTAAACACTTTAAAATAACACTTTCTAATGCTTCCTACGGGTGATGTTGACACATTTACAATGTTGATTTAAAGGGTAGAGGGAACATAGTTCTTCCTGACACCACAAATGTAAAGTTACTGGCCCACCCTATTACTGGAGCCACGCTGAAATGGCTGCCAGCAGATCTCGAGTGCCAGGTACTTAAAACTCAGAAAACAGCCAGAGGGTGGCCTCCGTTGCTGTGAGGAAAACCTTTGAAGGCTCCCCTGCTTTCTGCCCCTCCAGGCTGGAGTCATAGTCAATACCAAGCACTGATAGTGCAGTTCCTGAGGTATTTGGCCCAGCAGTTCCTGAACTTTCTGTGAACCATTTTAGCCCAGGTTTGCTGGACCAAAGTGCATGCTAAAGATTTCCTTCATTTCTTTACCCCATCCTTCATTCACAGTTCTTTGCTGGAACTAATCTGACTGTAAAGGTTTGTCAGTCTTCAGATGTTCTAATTTCTCAATCACCTGGTCTGACATGATCTTGATTTTCTTCAATATTTCGTCTTCCACCCCTGGGAAATTTATGTCTGTTCCTGGCATTTGTCTCCCATCTTCCTTTGTGAACACAGAGGGGGAAAATTCATTTAATTTCTTTCTCTCTCTCTTTCTCTTTTTTTTTTCCCCTCAACGAAGTCTTCTTCTGTCAATAAATTACTCCTGCCACATCCTGGAGGCCAATTGTCTCTTCCTTTGACCCCTATGTTTCTTATGGTTTAAAAAAATGTCTTGTTAATCTTTATCTAGGTGGCAAGCTATTTTCCATTCTTCAGCTTTCCTTTTCTTACTTTGGTTTCTTGCTTTCATTCAGTCCTTTCCACAGTCCACTCTGGACTTGATCTTTTACATTTTTCACATGTCCTTTCTTCACCTTTGATTAGTTTTTCATTTCCTTGTTCTTTATTAGGTGTTGGCAACTCAGTACTGTAGGTGGCATTTTCCCCTTTCCTCTCCCTTCCCTCATCCCTAGCCCGTGCTGAACCACAGCCCAGAATGATGTCAGGAGAGCATTTAGACACCTTTCCAAGATGTGATACTGACCGCTCTGCTCATTAAAGGTCTTACAATACATTTTGCAAGAACGGGTGCATTAACCCCTGCATCCTGGACCAATTCCAAATGGAGTGATTACTTTCTGCCTGCCCGGACTCCCCTTGCAGTTTCGATGGGATAGATTAATCTCTACTTGACCTGTAGCATAGCATTGCTATCAGCATGTACCACTTTCCACACCAAAGGTGACTGGATGGAGGCTATTTTCTGTTACAGAAGGTTCTTTTCTAATTTCACAGTGAAGACATTTTTGGAAGGAAGGTACTGATTGTCTTTATCGTTCCGTGTTTCCTTCCAGTGATTTATAGCCAGAATTCTTGCACAGCCAGTGTTCTACCTGCAGGCAGTTCTTCCTTCCTCCTCTTTCTTCTCCATCCCCACATGGAATGTACTGCTTAACAAAGTGACATGCACCATCCCCATTTTCTGCTCTTTACACTCCTATTACCAGTTCAAATTATGCCCAGATCAGACTGTTTACATCCACCACCACAAAAGCAGCTTCAGACAGCAATTCTTGCAGTGGTCTCTAGTTATGCGTGTCTTAAAAAGGAGCTGCAGTCTTCATAGAGGGCTTTCAACTCAAAAGATTCCTCCCATGACTTCATGTATAGGAAATGCTTGCGGAGGTCAGGGAAGAGTAGGAGAAGAAAGCATACTGAGCTGTAAAGCTTGTGTTGTCAGTCCATATAATATAAATGAAAGCAGCAGGCCGTTTCCTCAGAATAGGTGTTGGAGGAAGACTGCGTGAGTGACAAGAACCAGAGAGAAAACATTTCTAGGAGTGCTGAAAGCATCCCTTAAGTTCGAGAATGAACTAATAAGGCAGCAGTTTATTTAGGTTCAACTCCCATGACTGGTTTGTGACCTTTATGCTCTTCTTTATTGTTCTAAAATAAATGGACAAAACTGTTCCTTTCTGAATTCCTATTGTTACCAAGAGCCACATCCTGCCCACATGGCTTCCACCATGAAATGACTGGAGGGCAACATTTGACTCACCCCAGATGAAGAAGTCTTCTATTACAAGTTCCTTGACTGCCTTTTCGCTTTCTTCCACAGTGTAGCATTTTGACTTCTGAGCTGTTGAAAAAAAACCTTCTTTTCATACTATTTCCTCCTTTCTTGCAAACCTTGCTGAACTCATGACCTGCTTTTCTTGCCCTCCCCAGCATTATCTAAAGCAACCAAATGGTCGCGCCAGGCCTTTGCCTGACCACTGTCCACAAACCTTCGTTTTTCACCTGTTCTTCCTCCCCTTCCCTACAGCTTTTTATTATCTGTTTCACTATTTTGCACCTGCTCACCTATATTACTACTTTATTCCCTTCTGCTGATGTGTGCATGAGACCACTTCCACAGACACATCTTTGGAGTCTCCTTTCTGCTAGCCTGAACTCAGCATTATAGTTGTTTCTGTTCCTCACTGTATGTAGCTTTCAGACAGTCTTTTTAGCCTCTTACCTGTACCGATTTTGTATTGTTCCCATATGCCTAAACTGTGGTTAATCCCTTTGTGAATGATTTTGGAAGGATTGCTAGTTGAAAAACAGCAACAAACAAAAAACCACTTGCATGCCGGACCACAGGGAGTTTCAAACCCCAGTATTTCTCTTCCTAAGAAGGCTCAATTAAAGAAATGTGATTCATCAACAGATCCTGTGATCCTTCAATTGGCTAGCTGGAGTCCATTTGGCCATTTTTATGTTTTGGATATTCTCAGATCTGCCTGACAGAGCAGTTGAATGCTGTTCGTCATACACAGCAGCTTTGATGAAGGCTTTTTAACAAATTCCAGACTCAAGAAGGCAGGTTCGTTCATTTGTTTCTTTCTCTCTTCCCTCCTTCCTTCCTCTCTCCTTCTCTCCCCCCTCGCCCTTCTTTTCTTTCTTCCTTCCTTCCTTCCTTCTTTCCCTCTAAGCCTTGAAAACAACAATTAAAAGTGGCAGCAAAAGAGAGTGTGGAGAAGATTTGTACCAGGACTGAAGATCTGTTTTACGGTACCTTCATTTCTGTTTGGAGGCATTGTTTATATAGTGCATGGTGTGATCAGATGTTTCTTTAATGCATTCACAATTGCTTGGTTGTTTTACATAGTGAAGGATCACGCTATGCTATGTCTCATCATGTTGTTAGTGAACATGACACAATGCTGGAAATTAAACATGACAGTTAAATGGCAAAAGACAAATAATTATTTTCAAATCAAGAATACGCTATCAACTTAATTAGCACCTCTCAGCACTTTCCAGGTTTTATTTACAAACATGCTGGGCCAAATTCTTTGCTCAATTGTAACCATGCAAACATCTATTGTGTATGTCTGAGAGTTAATTTTCTGCTGTGTTTGCACTTCATTTTTGTAGACAATGTCTGCTCTATTCCTTTCCAAAGTGCAATGGCAGAAGATGAAATGTGATTAAGATGGGGATTGAGGGGGAGGTATACTGAAGGCATAGTGTGAGGTATGTGACTGGAAGCAATGAAAGCAGAAAATGTGGTTGAAAACAAGACTGAAAGACTCAACCCAGTCTCATGAGTCAAGGGATTTATGAATGAAAAAGTAATATGTCTGAAGGGACTGGTATGAGGAAAGGGACTGCTCCCTGACAGTCTTTCTCATGCATCCAGTGTTTATGCAGTGGCAGCAGCTGCTGTGGCTGACCTTGGCTGCGCTCTCATGGTCGTTTTGAAGAAGAATGAACTCTGAGTCCATGCCACCAGGCTCTGAAGTCCTCTTTTCAAAGAGGCATGCACTATTAAGGATAAATCTCACTGGAAAGCAATGGGACTTAAACTGTGGTGTCGTTGGGGTGTGTCTGAAAAAGTTAACCTGAAAATCTAGGCCATCACCTGGCCCTGGTGAGGTTGCATATGTGTGTGTGGTGGTGGGCGTTGCTATTTATCTTCATCTACCAGCAGCTGTGAGTCTTGTCGTGTCTTGTAGATTCCTCTCCTGAAACTTCACATTGCCCTGCCTCTGAACAAACCAAAGTCTGGGAGACAGGCTGTTTCACTGTTATCCTTTGTCAAATACACAATCCTGTGGGAAAAGCATGCAACAAACCTTGCAGTTTAAACCTTCTGCATTATGCAGAAAATCTTAAGGATGGAGTATTGGTACGTGCTTCATATCGTGAAGTGTACGTACTTAAAGCAACTTAAAAACGTAGGAAAAAGGTGTGAGAACTTCCTATGCTCCATAAAAATATACGCAGTACTCCCCAACCCTACTTCTTTTTAAAAGCATATGAAAAATACAGCCGTTCTGGCTCACCTTTCAGAAGGGCTCTGTCAAAACAGGTGACATTTTAAACATGTGCTTACTATAGTATATAATATATTAATAAAGAATTTTGCTTAAGTGTTTTCCTGGAGAGGAACTATTAAAAGACGCAGAGGGAAGGGTTCTGATGAATGTGAAATTGCTACCTACACTACATTTAAAAAGCTTCTAAGAAAATGTGAAAACACAGCCCTGCATGAGGAAGAGCAGTTAAACTGTAAGGCATGTAAAAATGCTTGCAGAAAGGTTTGATCTCAGCCATTATTTTAGTTCATTAAAGAAAATGAAGTAATTACTTTTTGAAAAGAAACATGCAGAAGCATATTACCAGTTCAAGTACACATAGTATGTGTACTTATAATCGTTTTTCAAGAAGGCAGGTAGGATTTAACTGGGTGTTGTTTCCTTTTAAAACACTTCAGGACTGTTTTTATGATAGGTTCAAAATTCTTAGTGGCTATCCTGTTGTGTGACAGGAGTTTACAGCATTAGTTTCACCAGACAAGGACTGGTGGAGTAAAATTAGTCATGTATGTAAATTATAATCATGCTGAATAGTTGTATGTGCTCATTTAGGCATTTTAACAGTGTGTGATGTTATCCTCTCTGCAGGACTAATAAGCATTAGCCATAATGAGGTCAGTCAGTCAGTCAGGCATTATCATGGGATTTAATTGGGACACTGGTCTCTGCTGAAGTGAAAATTAATAACTTTTGTCAATGTTCTGGCGAAATGTTCTGTCTTATTAAACTATGAGGGTCAATTAGAAAGCATTATGTAATAAAGTCCCCAGCAGCAGAACTCAAATTGAGTTATACCACAGTCATTATTCCAGGACGATTGCATTTGAAAATGGAAAACCAGAGTGCCATATGGAGGGCGCAGGTTATATTTACAAGCATTGCATGTTAAAGCTTCGGCAAGAAGGAAACAATTAAATGTAATACTGAAATAAATCAAAGCACTGAAAGTGCCATGTTGTGCCAGGCGCTTAATATAGCCAGCATACCCCGAGATGCGACTAGGCAAAATGGCACCTGTTTATAAGCCTTGTTTGGGTTCTGTCAGACAGTGTCCTCCCTCTGGACCGCTCCGATAGTTCAAAATCTGGGGCACACCTGGAAGGCTCAGCCTGGCATGTTGACTCATATAAATAACAAGTTTATTGTATGGCTATTAAGACCAGTGATTGCTTTTATTAAAGTGCAGTTATCATGATACAACAAATTAAAGAACTTTTAAAGCATGTTTAACAGCCTCTGATATTCCCTGTTCGGTCATGTTTTACAGTACTTTGAAGCAGGGAGATACAAAGCCTCCGCCGGTGCTGGTGTCTAAAGGCACCGCCAGCAGCTGGCAAAGGTGCAGAGAGACCGAGAGGGACACGAGTACGTTTTTATGGGGACGGTAACAAGCTCAGATGCCTGTTTTCCCCCATCCCTCAGAGGAAGGTACAAGCAGTCACTTTTGGTCACCTTACTGTTTGTAAGGATTCCCCCTCACCAAAAAAGTTAGTAGCATCTCACTCCAAGGGCCTTTTTTTCCAGCATTTACAGCCCAAACACAGTTGGAAATGAGTGCCCACAGACTGACGTGGAGAAGGGCCACTCCTCCTTTGCTGCCACCCAAAGACCCAACGTGAGTCCGTGCCAGAGCTGTGCCTCGCTCGGGGTGACGGCAGACCTGTGTACCCCAGCTCCCTTCTGCAAGCAGAGGCCACGGGTATCCCTGCTGGAAAGCACACCACCAGGCAGGGTGTCCCGCAGCGGCTCTCTCCCGAGCTTTGTCACCGGCGCCGAATTTTCTGAGTGGCACGGGCCACTCGGTGGCCCAGCCCTGAGGCTCAGCAGAGCTCCACATATCCGCTGAGCACCAGCCCTGCAAACCCAGAGGACTCGTGGCCTCCTCCTCTCCTGTCAAACCAAAGCGAGCTGGGACGTCCCAGGACGGGTCTTTAGAGGTGATGGACCTCCTGCTTGCTCTTGCTCTGCAGGCAACTGCAAGTCTCCCTGCAGAGAGACGTTATGCTGGAGAGCCATCTCCGATCTGCCTTCCAATTATTATTCACACTTGTGAGGATGATTTTCTAAAGCACTCATTTTTTTGGCCTAATGCAGCTCCCATGGATGACCGCAGTAAATCTTGCCCTGGTTTTTACAGAGCAGTGGGAAGAATTGTGCAGGGGCTGTGTGTTTCTGGGAGCCCTGGTCCTGAGGGCAAGCTCTGATCCCAGCTTCTGCCACTGTTGGTAAGGGTAATACCATCCTTACTGGGAGGATTTTTTTTTTTGTCTGCAAATTTACAGTCCCACGGGACTTTACCTAATTATTGCTGGCAGTGTGGGGTAGGTTAATTTTTACTGGGGGGTTTGAAGGAGCTGAACTGAACTTCTGTTTCATTTAAAACTGTTTAATTAGGGCCAAGCATGTGATTTCCAACTTAACTGTAAACTGACAAGCAGAATGAGGCATGATTTTCCCCTTGCTCATTCCAGTTTGACGACAGTGTGGCTTACGTTGACTGTTTTGGTGTTGCTTCTGATTTACACCAATGTGAGAAGAGATTCAGGCTTGTTAGCAACCTGTCCCTCATGGAGTGAGAACATTTTGCAACTTAGCTCAGAGCAGCTGAGAATGTCAATATATTTGATAAGCATTTATGAACAAAGCCTCAGTGCTAGCCCCAGGAGGTCCCCTACTGTGGATAAAGGTCATCAGCTAGACTGTTAAGAAGCACCTACTAACTTTGGACACTTCACTTTTTCATCGCCCAACTTCATATCCTACAGTTTGGAAACAGTTAGGCACCCCGTCACCTCTCCTTCTGATGATAACCCCTAAAAGGCTGCTGAAAACCCCTCTGTCAGGGCCCCGGTGTATTGGGGAATGCCCTCGACAGCCAGGGTATCTCCAGCCAGGGACTTGGTCTGGCAGGACTGGTCCCAGCACCCAGAGCTGGCCATATGCAGTTCTGTGCCTGAACCACAAGACTGTGCTTTCTCCCCTTCAAATACTGCACGAGAGCCAGATTTTCTCTCTCTAAAGGCCTCTGTAAGTCACCTTATCTCTTATTTTGTTTCCTGGACAGGAATAACCTATGCAGAAGGTCTCCATTTCTGGCAGGCATGGCTGTGTATTGTATGTTAGACTCGCATCTACACATATGCACACACATGAACATGTATACATACACATATACATATACATATATATATATATATACCTACACACACAGATAAGTATGCCTTCATGCACACAAGTGGAACACCACCCACATGCCAAGGTTCCAATTTACCATTTGAAAGCAATTAGTGTTTATTGTTGTAAGCATTTTCAACATAGGGAATACTTTAAAGACAACAGCACTGCTAATTACTTTCAAATGGTGAATGTCAACATTTTCAAGGTGTTGCTGCATAGGCTAGGCTTCATGGACGCAGATGCCCTCAGCCTCAACATAGATAAATGCACATTCATGCATAGACAAACAGACATTCATCTGGCCTCACCTCCCCACTGATGAACCCACAGACATTTCCCGAGCAGGCTCTTTTATCCTTTTCAAGTGCCCAGGACACCAGAACTTTTAGCTTCGCTCTGTGTTTTCCCCACTTGGTTTTTTTTTTTTTGCATTGCTACGAGACTAATGTCAGGGATTTTTGTTGTTGTTGGAAAGAATATGTGGTTGGAAAAGTGCTGATTCTCCCTAGTCTCTTACACCTACAGCATTTAGGAGACCTTAACACAAAACAGTGCCAGGTCTCAGTGCTGGGCTGCCTGCTTCAGTCTTTGGCAAAAGGATAATATTTTGGCAGAAGTACCCTATGTTAACAAAGAAAAGTTTGATTAATCAGCAGGAGGGAAGACTTGGGAGGAAAGAGAGTGGGAAAGAGAGAGCGCGACAGACAGACATAAGATGAAGTCTATTCTAAAAAGTCTAATCAGTTTTAAAACAGCTTTAAAAAGGAATAAAAATTCTTAAATCCCTTTGATGATATTCAAAGAGCCTTTTTTAATATATGAGAAGGCACATTCTAAATTCTTAACACTGCTAGTGTCACCATCCTTTTTTCCACTAAACCATTTTAATTCCATAATTCAGAAGGCCTTGAAAAGTAGCAGGATCAAACTGCAGCGTAATTGGATACACTGTGCACTTCCAGGGTGAATTTGGGTCCCTGGTAGGCGCGAGAGATTTCTCTCTTTCTTCTAAGATCACATAGAGAGTCCTCATTTGAAAGAAGAGATGCAGCAGCAAAGTAAGCTTTTTAAAAGGTGGAAGAGCTAAGTGTGCTGCAGGAAAACACTGGCCATTTGTTTGGCACTGACGGTTTCTTTGTGATTGGAGGGAATGCTATCGACAGGAAAATCAATGTGGGTTTACTAAAGAACGCTGAGCAATCAGGGAGCAGGGAAGCAGTCAGAGAGAAGTGGCAGCATACTGCACTTCCTTTAGAAACAAATGGATCCAGCTATTTTAGATCCTGCTACTGCTCTTCCCTCTTCCCACTACCAATATATAGTGTCTTTATGTTCAGTTATTAGCTCTGCTGATCTGAGCACTGCAATAACTAATAGGAAGTTGGAACTTTGGATGTGGTCTGTTTCTGAGAAACTAGGGACAGTTGCAAGCCTTTTCTGGGGTCCTACAGGGCTTTTAAAAACAGAAGGCAAGAAAGAAAGAGAGAGAGAGAAGAGAAACATCTGAACATCTGCTGGAAAATCCTAACTGGCTTGTTCAGCTGAGTTCAGCAAGAGCAACTGCAACAGCAGAGGAGTTGGCAGGTGTCACCACACTTTAGCTGGAAATCACTGCAGATGATCTCAAGATATAAATGAGAATAATCTGGACAGTCCCTATACCTCCTCCCCTCCTCTAGACTATTCCTCCTTCCCAGGAGACAACAACTGTATTTTGTTCTGGTTAGCTGGGGGGAGGTATTAAACTAGTTAGGAGAAGAGCTGGGCATGCAAGCAAATAGCTCTGTGTATCAAAGATGTCCTACTGTGGTATACTGCTTTCTTTAAAATGGCTCTGGGGGTGAAAAATAACAGAAACCACCAGACTTCTCTTCAGGAGTGCGAATAATCACCTGTGAAACAGACTTGTTTAGGGTCAGGGGAAGGAGAAGAGTTAATAATATTGCATCTTTTTTCTCCAGAATTTGTGCAATGTGAAAATACTAGCTTTGTCTCCAGTAAGTGTTCATCTCTCCTCTCGCTCCTCTCTCTCTTTCTCTCTCTCTCTCATAGTGTACATATGTGTGCATCTATGTGTCAGGCACGAAGTGTCCCTGTCACTACAATAACACAGGATTTCACACATATATACTAAAGTTTGAAGAGGATCTTTAATTTCTTCACTCTTTACATTCTCCCTAAACTTACACTATTCCTGGCAGAAACTTTCAAAGCTAATCAGTCAGCAGCCTCAGTCAGGGCTTTTCACCATTATCTCAGCAGTTCACATTTATGTTGGCTTCATAGACTTTCCCACTGTACCATCTCTGTTCCACAGCCTAGCCGACAGGCTCTGGACAGCAGGACAGCTAGATCCAATAAATCTGAGACCTGTCTAGGTGCTTCATTTATCAAGAGGCCTAATTTACCCAGGCCCTTTAGACTAATTGCAGATTTGCAAAAAATGCTGATAATGTAGAACAGTGCATTGTGAATGTCCCTTGCCATATTTCTGCTAATGTGTTTCATCTGGAGTACATAAAGAGACAGGGATGCTGATTTTAGACACAGCACTTTGGGGCTAATCCAGTTAAATGATTATCCCTAAAAATCTGCAGTGATGTCATTTTCCCTATAGAACTCTGCCAGTTGCCTTGTTTGCTTTATTGTGAGAAATACGTGATCCTGGGCTTTAGAAGTTCACCCTATATTCTTTATCTAGTGCACTGTAACTCTCTTGTCCCACTCTCCCAGTTACCCATTCCTTCTTGTTCATAGCAAACCCTGGCTTGGACTACTGGCTTTTGTGTATACACTGATAAGGAAGAGGTATGCTCCTTTGCTTGATATATGCAGATATAGCCAGGTACCCACTATGTTTTTCTCAACGTACGACTCCTTCTTTCCATTCCCCTCATTTCTCCCTTTCCTCCAGGGACTATTATTCCACTGTGTTTTGGTCACTTTTACTAGCAACACTGTGTTTATCTTGGGCCCCCTCTTCTGCACCTTGCTCCAAGATTCATTGCCACAATTTTTTCTAAGCTTCTCATCTCCTTATCCATCACCTGTAATGCCAAAATCTTGTTTGATGGCTTTGCAGCAATTTCAGCTTCCATGTTCTTCCTCAGATATCTTCTCGCCTTCCTTTGCTCCTGCGATTCCTTTGTGCTTTCCTTCGTGCCCCAGGGAACTGTGTGGGCACACACTGAACTTCTCAGTGTGGTGTGAGAAGAATCCAAATTTTGTTTCTAAACATCTCTCCATTATGTAACTGATACAGTGTGCTCATTGAGGCAGGGGCCAGGTGACCCATTACGTAAAGCACTAAGAAATGCTACTATAATAACCATTATTATTATTACTAATAAAGATAATGTTTATAAAATGGCCACACAATTCTCACTGATTCCTGGGGCAGCTCCTAGGCAGTCCCAAGTGTGTTTCACTATTTCATTGACATGTTAATGCTACTTTTGCAATGTGGATTTTGGGGAGAGATTAGGATCTGGAATAGACAAAACATCAGGAGACCCTTATTTTTCAGTAAGTGGCTGCACAGGTCTGTGATAAGGCAGCCTCAGGAATTTGGCACTATAAATATTACAAAGCTTTGAGAGACAGCCTTAGGTTTATTTGTTTATCTAGCACCAACTCCTTTGTGGGTAATCAATGGAGCCTTCCATGCAGAGATAGAGGAGAGCAATAGGGATGTCTTCTCAGGTATCCCAGCAAGGCTGCATGTGACTTATCAGTGTTCAGCAAGCAGATGGCAACCAAATCCCACTGCTATGGTATTAACAAGAAGCCTGCTTTAAAAGTTTTCTCTTGTTCTTTCAGATGCCCCTCAAGCATAACCCCAGAGTTCAGAGAAATTAGTATATGATGAGATAAATGCTGTCCAAACAAGGCAGGTGGATTTGCAGAGAGTGAAACACAGAGGGACCTTACAGGCCAAATAGTGTAAGAGACTGCTTGCTCTCAGGAGGGGAAGTTCCTCTCCCAGTGAAGTCTCTAATATTTGAAGACTGTCAGCTAAGGACACTCAGGGCTCTCTGTGAAGATCCTGGGTACTTCCTGGGTTTGCCCCTTACTTTGTCTCATCTACCACTTTCAGGTAACCTTAAAAGTCCTTATGCTATCATGCTGCAGAATGGAATAAACCAGCAGAATTCTCAACTAGAACTGTGAAAGGAGCAAAGTTAGAGGCATTATTTATAGTTCTGGTATTAAAAAAACCAAAGTATCCCTTTTCTTCCCAGCCAAAAGTTCAGGTTTGCCAAGCCCTGCAGTCATTAGGTTGATGCAACAAGATGCATCCTGTGTAGCATGGTCCTGAGACAGGCGTCAGAGCGTACACACATGCACACAGTGAGAGCCTCACATTTCTCATTAGTGTTACAGGGGTGAAGGGGAATTATCTGACAAATTTCTTTTGCCCCTCTCCAAAAACTGTGTCCTTGTAGCTGTATAATCTGGATAATCTCCACTTCTAGACTCTTGCAGGCAACTTCTGGACTTGCAGAAGAGCATTCAAGGAGGAGGTGGAAACTAATGAAAGTCTGGCTGACATTTTGATCACACTCATGCATATATCAAGATTATCCCATAGGCATATGTCACAGGGAGAGAGTAGTTTTTCCATATTAAAGATGGCATTAACCTTCTATCCTATCTAGCTCCCTTCGCTATTCCCAAACTCTGTAAATATTTCAGATGTCTTCTGCCCCACTCCCCCACCACTCGGCTCTGTTAAAAATGGCAAGATGATGAAAAACCCAAATTGGATCCAGGTCCTTCTTTGTCTCTAAGGTAATTAAGTCTCATTCCCTTTTTGTGCCTAGAGTCAAAGGTAGCTGATTGTTCAACGTCCACCTCAAGTTACTCTTCTGACTCCCAAAGATGCACCGGCACTGAAATAATCCTCACACAGGCCCCTCAGGGGAACCTTAGACCAGTCAGTGTTTGCTCTATACTACGTTTCATGCTGCCCTGCCATTCACAAATGCATTGTGGGCAAAAGTAAATAAATAAATGAGACTCTGTCTTTTGGGAAAAGGTTGGGACTTTAGAGAAAAAGCAGTTTTTTGCAGGTTTGGGATGGTGTCAATCCATACTGGTATCTGGGAAATGTTCACTACTGTTCATTGCCACCCATTTGCCCACCCTGCATCTGTGAAATGCCACGTTGAATGGGAAGAGTAGTTACATGTGGGCTGTAGTTCTGTACCAAAGTATTTGGTCAGGAGATGAGAGAAATCATTGAGCAACTGACTGAGAGTTTTGGTAATAAATTATATAGTAGCTGTCATGGAAAGTCAATAGGAATTTTATCGTAGCTCTCAACAGCAGCACATACATATTCTTAAGTCCTTATCTGGCAAATGCTTTTATCTTTAAGCTAACAAGAGGAGGAAATTCACCCTGACCAGAGATTTTGACACGTTATGCTGCCTTATCTAAACTTTCCTAATCAGGAGCCAGGTCCTGGACCAGTGTCACATAGGGCCAAGTCAAGCAGCTTTAAGACAAGTTTTGACCCCAGCTCTCTAAGAACTCCCTGTCACTACTACAGAACAATGGCTCTCCTCAGAACAAAGACATTAGAATATTTTTGTGCCCACAAAAGCATCACTAAACCAAACAGACTAAAACTGTGCCTTAGAATGATGTTGCTTAAAAGTAAAATGAGTCCATATATTGAGAAACTAGGTTACTGAAAAGAAAAATGTGATTTTGAAGCTTCAGAGGTAGTCTTCCTACGAACCTTTTAGGCTGTATATAAGTACAAGAAAATCATAGCAGCGAGAAGGCTTTTGTTTCCCCGTATTGATTTTTGTTACATTTCTGGTGACTTACTGAGAAGATAGCCAGAAGCAATTTATAAGCACAGTAAGACCAGCAGACTCCAGAGCACTGGTACTGAAGTGCCACAGGTTTTACAGGATGCAAGGATAATTCAGTGCAATTGTTTAACCTTACCCTATGTGGGTGAAATTCAGTATTAGCCCTTTAATTTCAGTGATTTATGGTGATTTACACTAACTGAAGATCTGGCCTAAAGTACTTTCAGCAGTAGACTTCATTTTATTTCATCCAGTATTTAAGTAAATAAGTTAAATAATGAAATGCATGTTATCATTTTACACCATTTTAATAAGATTATACTTGTTCCTGATACCTCTTTGTACTTTCCAGGACCTTAAAATTCCATCTATCCTTCAGAAACAGTCAATTCATTACCTTACACATGCAGGAGTTTCCAACTTTAGTGGAAGACAGTCCAGCAAAATCAGTGAATCAAGTTCGATTCTTACGTGCATTCATGGAAGTTTTAAGTCGCTTCAGAGATGGAGTTGATTGAAGTTATAATATTGTTGGTGAGAGTTTCATATCTTATGGAGATTTTATATCAATGTAAGATTATTGACTTGCGTGTGGATTGCTGTGGCCAAAACTAGTAAGTTACCTTTACTCAAGTGTTTCCTGATATCATTCATTTATTTGTTTTAACAAGACAGCATGTGAAGCAACAGGAAAAAATTTGGAAATTTTTTCTTCCAGAACTCAGAAAATGGATTTGCACGTTAAGACTGGTCATGAAGGTTGAATCCCCTAAATTAAACGTAGATAGTATATGGGAAGATTGACCTTCAGACAAAAGAAGAGATGAATGGGAAAGGTCCAGAGGCTGAACCTCTGGAGAGCAAGAAACTCTGCTGCACCTCTTGGTGAGTAGGCTACAGAAACAGCTTCGTCTGAGGATGCATCCTATGTACCTTCTGGTTAGTGGAACTGACGAGAGAAGAAAATGAAAGGGCCTTTTCTTTTACAGGACTGCAGTGTGTGTTTTGGCAACTATTACTTTCTCTCTTCTTACTGAGAAGATTCCCCGCCCCACCCCGAGGACTGTAGTTAATCACTGTCAACTCAGTGTGGTCATTTCCACCCAGACTGAGACCTGTTCAAGTGGGGCAGCCTCAGGACAGTCTCGTGTCACTGCTGAGGGTACAGGGACCAGGTGAGCTACAGGACTTTGCCTGCCTGAATCCAGAGTGCAAGGAGGAGGGCAGCTGCTGGGATGTGGGAGCTGAGAGCATGAACCACTGCCAAAATTTCTGTGGAAGACTCTTTTATTTATCATTCATACAACTACACTGTTGCTGTGTTGAGGTTTTGGTGCCTCCTCAAAAACTAAAATTTTCCTTGTTCTGTTCTGGGATTTGCAACAGGGAAATATTACCTATTAGTGTATCCAACAAAAGTTTTTACTGATTCAAAAAATTTCTGGAGAAGAGCTCAAGATAGCTCTGTTTGTGGCTGTAACAGAGATCCAAGGCTGTTTAAATAAGCTTCATGATTGTTCACAATATCTGGCTAACGGATTACAGCTAAATATACACGCAGGTGCAGAAAATACTTTTGTCCTGATTCAGTGACTTACTTGGTTTTCATCCTTATTTGAAAGACTGGAACAGGTATTCTGAAACAATCAGATTTAATTCCATCCTTACTCTCTCAGTTTTCAGCTGGATTTACTGTTGATATGGTCTGTTGAGAGCTGCAAAAAGGAACACTGCATTTTGAACTCCACCATGCCATTTGTATTCAATGAAGTTACCAGCTGATGGCATTTTAACTGCTGAGCTAGTAAGTTTCAGGTAGCTGAATGTCCCACTATCATGTTTTATCCTCACCGGGAAACTCCACGGAAAGCTAGAAATTTTGTTAAGGACAGATACAGACTCAGCTCAGAGTTCCTGGAAGATTTTCTTTCTTGCAACCCTCCTGTTACAACAGCCCTTCATCCTCGAGGGTGCCAGGGCCTCACTCCTCAAAGGAATGTAGGTACATAGCGAAGTCTCTTTGGCTTCAGCTGAAGGAGTCTCAAAAACTACCACCAACAGGTCCAATAATGCCTGAGGCTTTGGACACAGCCTTTAAGTCTTTGCTCATGCGTGTCATCCTGATCAAGTTCCATGGGACAACTCGCATAAGTAAGCGTCTGAACAGCTCACTTTCTTTGTATTGCTTGTTAGTTCTTGTGTGCTTTGATATTCAATGTGTCTAAATCACCACGCAGCATTTTTATTTTTATTTTCATAAAATACTTGAATTACACTCATATGAAATATGCCTCTGGCCCCATACAGATGTTTCCAAAAAGCCTAATAACAAACAGATCACAGGGCAGAAGAGTGCATATTCTTACAGTCACTTCCAAGCCTAACTGCTCTTCAGAGTTCTGATTACAAGAAAAGCCATGCTGCTGATGTTGCTTTAACTGTGATGTTAAAATGAAAACTCATTGTTGCATCCCAGGGGCATTCAGGAACACTGACTTTGCTGCCCATCTGAAATGGGATAATGTTCTCTATTCCTATCATGTGGGTATCAGTTCCAACTTGGAAACCAGCCTTCTCTCATAATTCAAGCTGGGGCTATACTGATGCAAACCTTCTCAGATATTATAAGCCAGTATGAGCTCAAAAAAAGAATTCACTGCTCAAGGCCAAATAGCTTCAAAGCTAACAATCCTCCAGAGTCAGTGTGAAAGTGTTGAAACTGTCAATGTCAACTTACACCATGCATAGTGAGTGTAAAACTTCAATAATGACATCATGGAGAAAAGGACAAAGGGCAGGCACTACACAGAAAAGTGCCAGTGCTCTTCAAATCTTTGAAACCTTCAAGGATTTATCTGGACTAACACTTCTACACATAGTCATTGGGGTCTTAGGCTATACTGATTAAGGATTTAGCTTATTCAAAGGCTCTCACTGATAGCAAGGATGACAAGGTTTCAGCAGTTATATTGGATTCCATTAGCTTTCACTTAAAAAAACATACCCCAAAACCCTCAGGATCCTGTTCTTTTTTTCCCTGCCTCTCATTTTCTTCCTTTGTGTCAACCTTTATTTTTTTCTTTAACACACGTGCACGCACACACACAGACATACATGCACACACACACACACGTGCGCGCACACACACACATTAATATATATTAATGTCTGGGTTTGATTCACAAACAGGTTTTGCAGCACTTATGCTCTCAGTTCTCAGAATGCAGATCCCACAAGAATTGAATCAATTCTTCAGGAATTCCCTGAAGCACCACATAACACTTTCACTCATTTCAGCTGCACTTGGGGCAACAGATGCACTTTTAAAAGGGGGAAAACGTATTGGAGAAAGAGGGAAGAGTGTTCTAGTTTAAGGAGAAAAAAAAAAGATCAGCTAACCCAGGGAGAAATTAAAAAGTGAGACTCAGTGTGGTTTTGGTGTCCGGGATAAGGACCTATCCTAACGCTTCGAGTGCAAACTACGAAAGTGTAAGTATATTAGAGGACAGCCATGCTTCCTTTGTACTATGGTTTTCAGAAAGTCAGCCTCAGAAGAAAAGCAAAGAGATGGAAAAAGTGAAGAAGTGCAGGAGGAACAGTTCCCTCTCTCCTCCCCCTCCCTCTATTATTTGTGAGAAAACAAAAAGGAGAATCCATGTTGTACTGTGCACTGTGCACACATGCAGTAACGGTTTAACCCCCACGTTAAATAGCTTCCTTGAAAAGAGATAATTATCATCTCCTGTTTAACACATGACAAAAGCAAGACAAAGAAAGATTATTTAAGAATTATTTAATAATTTAATTTGCCTCCTATTATTCAAGAGCTTGTGACAGGGTACTTGTTGCAGGCCACCTGACTCCTAAGCCAGCACTGGAACCCTGAGCTCATTCCTCTGTTATCTGCAGTTACCTTCATTGTTTCTGCTTTCCCCTGGCTCTGCTGTAGGTACCACCGGTTTCCTGCCACCTCAGCTGCCACAGCACCCTTGGCACAATTCGGTTGCTTAACACAGGTCTTCCTGCGGTGCCGTGTGAGCCGTGCTGTTATACCCATGACACCCGCAGGGAGCTGGCAGATCTGACACAGGGCCTATGGGAGACCTGCGACCTTCTACAGGAGCAGGTGCAAGCCAGACAGTGATACATAAGAATATCTGAAATGGCACTAGACATCCACATGTGGGCAACAGAATTGTCCCACACATACTTCAATATTGCTTTCCCCAGGAGCTGGAACTGTTGCACGATATTGTCTGCTGCACAAGCCCCAAAGGTCCTGATTCCACCCCACAGGAGTGAGGGACAGACGACTGCTTCTGAAATACTGTAGCTCAGGTACCCCAGTGCACACTCTTACAGGATTACCTAGAATATTCTCTAGGTTTACCTGCATTGTCATGGAAAGAGCATGCAGTCATTCTAGAAAACAGTCTCTGCCATTGTAATGATACAGTCGACGATGCAGCACAGAGAACTTTTTGAATCCTATGTGCACCTATGTGCACCCCATTATTACAGTCCAAGCAGCTTTCCAGGTATCAACACCACTCATGTGAGACAACGAAGGCCTTTCAGAAAAACAGAACCAGCTGAGAGTTGTCCCTTTGTCACAGAGAAATATGAGGTCCAATGAAACAGTGGGACACAGTGCAGGGAGCTGCAAGTTACTGCGGTCTTATGCAGCTCTGGAACGGAAATAGTAAAGCTAGATCTGTGGGTTACTCAGCCCAAGCTAATAAATTATGTTGAGAGGCAGGGTGTGTTCTTCTAATACAGTTATGCTGCTTTGAAGACCTCAGGCAATAATGCCCTGTGGGATAGAGCTGCAGATCCGCACTAGCACAGGGGGGGCTTTGTATGATACCCTGAGGAGCTGCAGCCTGGAGGTACTCCATGCGGTTTGCAGGTTCACCTGGGAATGGGACCAATTCACAGCTACAGTGGCCAACTTTTCTGGGGTTTCTAGGGAGAGATTCAGATCATGGGATGACTTCTGCAGTTTTTGGTCCAAGGGCGCCCTGACTCCTGTACCAGCATCCACGTTTTGGCCCCTTGCAAAACTCACAAATTTGCCATTGTGCCGTAGAGTTTTCTACTCCAGGTGCACCAGAAGGCCACTGTCCTGGGACTTGTGACCTCTGGGATTTAACAATATTCTGAGGGTTTATTTTTCCACATTCTTCTTGTTGTTGTTGACTTAAACTAACTGCTTGTTTTTCTTGCAGCACTTGGTCTCTTTGAGAAAGAAATTAGCACAAAAGGAATTAAGGGGTGAAGGTTATCAGAACCATGAGAGTGGACAAGAACGAGGGGGAGATGGGAATACTCTACCTCTTCTACAAGCAGTTCTCTGCTAATGCATTTGTTGTTTTTGCTGAAGGGACTGCACCATAATGCTGACTATTTAAACATTTATGAGGAAGGTTTCACGTATATTCTGTGAAGTGATCGCCTCATACGTGTTTCCTTTTAGGGTCGCTATGATAATTGTGTACACAGGGTCCTACACAGCTGAGTTAGCTGCTTGCTGGACTGTCTGTTATTTCACTCACACTGAGTTTACATCTACGTTAGGTCACTGACTTCCTTCGATCTATTCCAGATTTGTCTAGTGAGATCAGAACGGGGCTATGCTGGAGGAGGCTGCTTTTTCATTTTTAAATAAGGCCTATATAGCGTTAGGAACCTACATGAAAATCAGAAAACTGGTCTTGCAAGTGAAAACCACAATAGTTTAGTTTCATTATGAGTGTAGAATTTAGAGACTTGGATTTGTTTTCCTGGGAAGAAATCTTCTTCCATATTCTTGACAGAGTTCTTACCGTGTGGTGTTTATGAGCCCACTTTGGTGCACCCTTCCTTACCAGAGCCTGTCATACATACAGTTCTGATCTCTAAGGACTTGCTGAAATCCCCTGCTATCGTTCTGTCGAGAGCAAAATTCTCCTTGGGGCAGAGAGCAAGCACAATGTGGGACTGCATTTGAATGCCACTGGAGGGAATAAATATTTCTTAGTGACTTGCAAATCTGTGCCCATTCTCCCATAAAAGGTATCAAGCACATTGTTCTCTGCCTCGGTAGCATTCCCTAATTCCATCCAGTTGGAAGAAAAGGAGACCAGACAAAAAGTCAAACTGAGGGCATCTGCTTCACTGATAATACCTGGCCATTAATCCACTAAGACAGCTCAAGCACATAGGGATTTTAAGAACCTCCTGCCCTGGCTAATGCTTTGTTCTGATGCAAAGTTTTAAAATGAATACTGCTCAATACTAACCTGCAGCCTGAATGTCCCCAGCTTATCTGCAGTTGTCCCAATATTTGGTGTATGAGCAACCCAAATTTTGAAGAGGATCTTTCACTGGCAGTGCCAGCCCTTCTTGTTACAATAGCGCAAGTGGGACTGCAAGAAACATACTTCACGAGTGGTGGGGGCAGAGTGGATTGTCGCCTAACTTTTGAAGAGCGGCACGGCAGTCAGCAACCGGCTCAAGGAATTCATTTATAAGAGGCTAAGGGCAGATAAGAAACACTCTCTCCTTCTGGCCTCTCAGCAAATGAGCTGACCCATAGTAAGCAGCTGAGAGAGGGCAGCCAAGTCTTTCCTTCAGCCCTACATCCAGTGTACTTACTGATTTTTTTTCTATGACTCTAAACTAATTCCCATCCCTCCCTCATCCACCTGGCTGCATCTCCTGTTCCTTTTCCAATGGCTTCTGAGCAATATCCTCTCTTTCATACATCTCACAGAGACACACTCCCCTGGGAGCATTACCATAGCTAGGGATGTTTGGGTGATGAAAGGCCTAGTTAGCATTTCAGAAAGGGTGTTGTAGACCACCGGAAGCGTTGAGAGGGAGTACCACAGACGAAACACATGTGCTTTATCATTTAGGTCACTCCCTTATCAGTGGAATGGCACTGAACTGCACGTGAGACCTGTCCCCACAGCCCTAATATGCTTCCTCCAAAGAAGGCTTCCTAGTCTTCACAGCAACATGGCAATCTGGTTATTTGCTCCCATCCAGCGGGCAAAATGAGGTCAACTAGATAGTGTCTATGAAAAATGGACACAGAAGAGACTAAGACGTGGTGCATAATGCCAGCGAGGATAGTAAAGAGCTGAGAGCAGCTGTACACCATTCCACACCCACTTGAGATTTCAAATCTTTGCAGTAGTTTTGCAAAGCAAAGCACTCTCCCCTCAGAACGCAGTAGGACACAGGAGTATATTCACAAGACCAGTCTTATGACTCTAAGTAATCACAGTCTTGCCCGTTGTGTAATGTCATCACTGAAAAGGCTGGTTGTACTAATAGGAAGTGATGGCTCATCCCATTTAGAGAAACATTTCTAAGAAGCAACAAGCGGTATAATATCAAGAGGACTTTTAGATTTCCACATCCCTTCTCCTGGGGGCGCCTGCAGATAAAGGAGAAGTAGGCAAGGAAAGTAAATGTTTACTTTCTTTTTTTGGTAATCACTAAGTACAGTGCTGCAAATGCAGTTGCATTTGCCCTATAAATCACATAATCACTCAATAAAAAAAAGAAAGGTGTGTAGCAACAAGGGAGGATGAAAGAGTGGAAAGTTCTGTAGCCTAATTATAGGAACATTGTGTTTCCTCTTTAATTTGCAGGCCTTCCATAGTGTGTACATGGCGATAGTCTACTTAACTCTACTGGGATAAACTCAGCAGCTCAGCTAAAGGAAAGGTTTCTCCAAATTTGTCCCCATGTAAAGCTGGACTGACTACACAGTTCTTACTGGTAAAAGGTGATTAGCATGCAGATCTTCATTTACAGATGTTTTGCTGGAGGACAAATCCTGCTTGATTTACATCCCTCTTTTCACTCTTGTTAGCTTTGGCTTCTCCCTGTCACTGAATTATGTTGGAATGTCTTTGGTCCATAAGATACCATAAAGCCTCAGTCAGATATGGTCTGTACCATGTATGTTATCTCATAGACAGAAAAGAGTAAAATAAAGCAAAAAAAATTGAGTTGCCCACAGTCACAAGAAGAATTATCATCTGACAAGAGCTGCCAGTTCCTAAAAATCATGTTTATACTATTCTTTTCTTGATCTCCCTTTTCAAAGGCTAGCCCAGCTGTGCACTGGTAGAAAAATCCTGTGGCTTCTCCTTTCCTGAACGTCCACCACAATCCACGGTGTTGCTGCTGGGAGAGCGTGTCTGTACTAGCTGTACTTAACTTCTGCATGCAAATCAGCAGCAGCATGTGACCCACCCAGAAACAGCCCCAGCATGCATATGTTCTCGGAAACGGGAATTATTCCTACTGATCAGCCTTACTCAAGAGTGTGTGTTCACACTGGGTTTCACTGAGAGCAGTATCTTTGGATACAGTTGAGTTCTGTGGGTTTTATGCTGAAAGACAAGCCCACTCTTGCCCAGATGAAATGGATTCAGTACTGAGGACTGCAGCCATCATCTTTTGGAAGTTCTCTTAAGGCAGCGTCTACATCAAGTGATATCAGTCCCTGATAACGGAAACCACTGTGTTTTCCCGAGCCTGGACTAATCCTCCATGCCCTTTCAGTGTCATGCCTACTAGTTTGCTTTTCCTAACAAAGCTTCTATACAGAACAAACAGTCATAAAGGCTGCTGTGCCTATTAACCATTCAAACTGAATGTGCTCACACACATACACACTCACAAAAGGCATACACACATATATGTCCATGCACTGAAGTAAATGCATTGCACAAGGAATTGCAGTGGATATACAGTATTTCATACTGAAGCGTCAAGCTTGCCTTCTAAATCAGATACATCATCTATTGACTCCAGCGCTGTAAGTCACCCTTTGAAACAGATGGCTTCCCTCGTGAATTAGACGGGCAGACCATCTAGTAAATCATCTCCATATTGAATCCAATACGGTATACTGCAAAGCTAACAGCTCTACGAACCAACTATACATAGAGGAGGTACTACAGTATCTCCCATGGGTTATTGCTTCAAAGGCTGGGCACAGACGATACCTGGGCAGGTTGCTGGTGGCCTGCTTGTGTAGACAATGAGAAGCTAATCAAGTGCTAAGATAATCGCTCTGACAGATACTATCTCATAAACCTACTCTCAGTAGTTTAAAAGATAATCACCCCCTCCAGCTGCAGGGATGTGTGCCCATACCTCAGGTGCTCCAGTCCATGTCTGGTGTATTAATTTAAACCGCCAAGCTGTGAACTGGAGCAGCTGAGACATCGGCATACCCCCCGTTTTGTCCATTTTGCTGACTCTGCAGTGAGACTAACCCCAGTGGCAGGGATGGCACAGACAGCCAGGGTGGTACCACAGTAAGCTGCTAGAACTTGATTTGCCAGGGAATGCCTGTCAGGGCCCTGCAGGTACAAAGAGCAAGAATTTTTAGTCAGGGAAGACATTTGCATAACATACATCAAAAGAGGAATATAAAGATATGCTTTCCCGCCATCCAGTTGAAATAATGGATAGAGGCTCATCTCCCTCTTGTGTGGGCCACTTTCAGAGGCGTGTGCTGCTATAGTCTTATTCTCTTTTCTCTCTGTAACCCTTGTCGCACAAATGAGTTTTTTTCGTTCCTCACTCATGCCCTCCGTGAAAGACAGCAGTCGTCTCCATGCGCTGTAATTGGACTGACTGGCTGACTGATTCCTGTTCTCCCCTCGTGCAGCTCTGGGAACCTGGGAGAAAAAAGGTGGAACAACCAGCCACTCAAAATACCCCAGACTATTTCAAAGGTTAAGGAGTAGAGCATGCAACTTCTGTCTGTTACAGACGACTGGGCATTGCAATTCGGATGTCTTTTTCCCCATATTTCCTTACTATGATTGTCACAAGGATGACAAAGAATGGGAAAGGCAAGCCATTCACATTAAGGACTTATCGGGGGGGGGTTGTGAGGAAAGTGTTACACTTGCCTTTTTCTGAAGTACGACAATGCTTGGGAAAACAAGATATAGTGAGCCTAGCTTAAGTAGTCTCAGGGATGGTAAATGTTGTGCCGATTCAGAAAACACACTGTGCACACCCACATGCACCTAAGTCAAGCAGCCTTTCTGTCATTATCCTGGACGTTGCTTGCAGTGGAAAGGGAATGCTCACACTGCCCCAGTGTCAGTAAGTCTGAATTGATAGTGATGCTCTTACTGGGTAAAAATGACCACTGCAGACAACATGCAGTTAGGTTTGCAGGTCAGCTTCTCTCCAGCTCAGCACACTTTTTTTATTTGCATTTCCTTCAGGCTCTCCCAGAGCATGGACAATGGAGCTGCTGATCTTGGTCACCAGTACCAAAGGATTTTAATATTGCAGTTAACTCCATCTATTTATATCCTTAGTGAGATGTCCTTCTTTTTCTTCCCTCTCCTTTTTACTAACCCAGCCTGCACCAAGCCTTTATCTATCCCAGTTCCTAATTCCAATCTTCTGTGCTTCTGCTCTATGGGTTCCTCAGCAAAAGGGAGACATCAAGAAACTCCTCTAAATTAGGAGGAGAGCTTAGCACAGACTCAGCTCTCATTCATTTGGAGCAATGCTGCTGCAGTGCTCTTGAGCATATCTGTCAGCTGTGCTTCACTATTTCAGACATGAATACAACTGCATCTTAATCATGTTCCTGCAAGGGCTAGCCAGAGTTCCAGCACTCCAGATAACTTGGGACAGATAAGGAAGTAGGGCCTTCTGCCAAAAACATGCCAGTCCGTGGCAAAATCAACAACTCCTCCATCTAACTCTGATGCATTCATTGTATGACTGGTGCAACATAAAGGAGGGTGGAAAGGGAAAGAAAGAATTCACTAAAAAGCTTCCTTCTTCATTTTGCCAACCTGTAAAATGGGACTATCCAGGTTTGTATCAAAGGGCCAGGAGCCAGGAGGTGTCATATTTTGATGTCTTCCCCATGCTTGGAATTCCAGATAAGAAGCAATAAAAATTATGGAAAACATCCAGTAATAGACCCATTTTTTAAAGGTTGCAGAACATTTGCAAACATTATAATTCATAAAATATTATATCTTTTGAGGTCTGAATTTGATACTTCCATTCTAGTATCAAAGCACAGCTCAGCTTATGTTGTCCATTTTTACCTGGTGCTACCCTTGGACTCCTTGCCTACCCTAGGGATACAGTTTTTGGGACTGAATAAATAAATAAACAAACCCCTGCATTTAGTGGTCACTGCTTCAACCCCCTAGGGTGCTGGCAAGACTGAAAATCTTATGACAGGTGGAAGGTAGTCACTGCTTTCAACAATGATCTCAGCCCTCTCTGAGCCATGTGGCACAGCGGTTAAAGATGTTATGGAACAATCATGGTACCTTAAGCCTTGATATGTCAGCATCTCACTGTTGCTGTAAGCTGCACTGGCAATACTGTTGAATTGCATTTTGTTTTCCTTCTTATTCCTTTTGGTTTTGCATACTCATTTATAGGTTTAACGTATTAGAAAAAATGCAGAACTTCTTTACGGTATTTTTGCTGGCTCTGAAAAGTTGATCTACCAGGACTGGTGACTGATATATTGAATTTGGCCCTTACGGTAATTGTTTAAATGTTATAGCAGCTTTAACATGTCATCTGTTAAACTTATTGGTGATGCAGCTGTTCAACGTGCAGTGTGGGTAATATTTACATGATTTACTGGGTGACGTACAGTTTTTGATTCAATAGTAATGTATTTGATTCAATAGGTGATGCATCTAATTCAACCGGGAGTCCATCTAATTCAAAGGTGATGCATTTGATTCACTAGCTGATGTACCTGATTTAGAAGGTGATGGATCTAGTTCACTGAGAATGATTCCAATTCCCCCATGCAAGGTATTTACTTCAGCGTGTGATGAATGAGCTTTAATAATAATACATGTTTCTCCGATAGTGGATGTATTGGCTTCAATTTATATCCCAAGCTTCCCGAATCTGGAGTGGAGTGACACCCTGCAGCCACGATTCAGGTGAGGATCACAAGCAGTGTGAAACATTAGCCACTAAAATAATGGGACTAAATTATGTGATAAAAACCATGCTTCCCAGATGAAATATTTTCACCAGATGTGATGTGGGGATACAAATGCCCTGTCACTGCTGTTATTGCTACCACAGTACATGACGAAAATCCCCAAATCCATTTACCTTTAGTGTCATTGCTGGGATTACATACTCAGTACTTATTTCCCCAGAGCTATGTGAGCTCTCAAATAGCGGCATCTGAACTAACAGCTCCACTCACCTCATTTTTGTGTGTGCTTTTATTTTGTTAGAGGTTGGCAAATATTTAGGCCTGGTGAAAATGGGGAAAAGGATGTTGGTATCACATGGGGTAAGGAGTATAGGGACTCGGGCCTGTACAACATACTGCAAGCCACCGTTTCTGCACTGGGATCATACCCTGGTGCAAACCTCTGGAAGCTTCAGCTTCCCAAGCATCGGTCCATTGTGTTTCTGCTGGCTATTGCCTACCCTCGAACCATTTCTGAGTAGGTCAGTCTCGTTGCCCTGCCCACCTCTGGCTCCAGATCCAAAATTAGTGGCAGGATCCTCTCTTCTTTGGATGATGATTGAGATATTTTGGTCATGCAGGTTACATTTTCAGCCACAAATATGGTAGGAACCTTTGCTTGCACACCTACAAAAAAAAGGAGCTCTTGTTGAACTTGTGTCTGTTATCTGTGCAGTGGCCAGCTCCGGAGTTGTAGATATTGTTTATCACTTGTGCTACAATAGTGCGTAGGGAGTGTAGGGTTATTTCACAAGGTCTGGGCTCAGTCATGAAAGAAGGTAGCCTACGAGCTTGGGTGCATGTTTGGTTGATGTGCATCCATGCGCAGCTACAAACCCAAAACAGTTTTTTGGTGGGATCTCGGAACCCCAGAAAGCCACTTCACTGTCCAACGCAGCCCTCTTCTAGTCTCCAACCCAACTTTGTGGCTGCTTCTTCCTTATACTCTTTCCCTTCCCACATCCCCAGTGAAGAATTACTCCTCCTGGGTGGCAGAAGCAGCAGCTGCAGTCTGTCCAATATATCTGCCTCCATTTTGTGCTCCACTTGGAAGGGTTCCCATGGCAAATGCTTCACTTGCTGTGCCCTTGTTACTGCTCTTTGAGGCTTATTAATTTTCTTGTGTGGGTGCAAGTTTTCTTCTTGTACCCATGGCTGATATGTCTGCCTTTTAAAAACTAGTAGGCAAATAAATGACAGGGGATGTGTGTAGTGCTGCTATACAAGCCAGAGTCTCCAAATGCTAAAAACAATGTGCTAAATACTAAAATAGGTATCTAATCTTAAAATAAATAAATAAATAAATAAAAATTCTTTCACACTTTATTGCTCCAGGCTGTGTCTAGAGAATGTACTGAAGTTGTTGCAGGAGTCTTAAGTAGTCAGCTTTTTTTCTATCCACTGAGTTGTCAGGGTTGAGTTTCGTGCACCTCCATTTGGTATCTTATGTTCAGACAGAATACATTAACACATTAGTGTCTGATCTGGGGAAACAGGGCTGTTTTTCCACCTTTCATTCCTCTCTATATATTTCTTTTCCTTGCTTTCCTCCCTTCTCTCTAGTCATGGCAGTGACTGAAATCTGTCTTTTCCGTTATGATATACGCAGTGACATCCATCTGTTTCTCCTTAATGCGCAATCAGTAAAATACGTATTCTGTGCTCAGAAAATAAGTGTATTAACAGCCCTTTGCTATTTTAATGAAGAAAATGAGAAGAAATAATAATGGTGCAATGGTGTGATGGTGTCAGCTTTTACATAGGGTTCAAACTTTGGATACTACTTTGAAGGACTATAGATCTGCAATGACAAACACTGTTGCAATACTAGGTTAGAGCTTTAATATTCTTCGTGTCTTAAGTGGTTTCACGTGACAAAACATACATTACCAGCCCTTGTTGAATGTAACTCTTGGCAAGTTGAGCAGGCTCCACTTCTTAGTGATGAGAAAGCAAGCAAAATTCAGAGTCTCAAGTGCCTGGCATTTTTTAAATGACCTGGATCATCTGGAAGATCTAGAAGACCAATAAGGCAAGTACTGCTTCAGTTAAAGTATCTGCATGTTACAGGCACAGGTATGTCTGTAAAGGCAGAACAAAACTCACCATTTACTTTTCTTGTCATCAGGTACCTGCTCGCACCTCTGCCAGTGTCCTCTCCTGTCCAGAAAGATATGCATCCCAGGTTTGGATGCCACGGAGGTCTCCATTAAAATGAAAGGAAAACAAGCAAAAGTTCTTGTCTTGAAATTTTCTCCAAGTTTTTTTTGAGTTTTATTTTTAATCAAGGCATTTAGCAAGTAACTCTGAGGCCAAAATAGGCTACATTGCAAGGAACATTCTGCCTGTCCATTCCTGCAGAGACTTCAAGTGTTCGGGTGAGCTCCAAGGCCCGGGCTTCTGCAGTTAATGACATTTCATTTACAAGTGAATGCCGTTTCCAAACACTCCTCTGCTTTTTTTGGTAACAGTTGAGAACTGGGGAAGAAAGGAGGGGAAAAGGCACATTGCCTGAGGGCCAGGAGTGACTAGATATACAGCTAATTGTTTTGGCTACTTTTTAAAAACTTCTCCCAGGGGCTGAAAAGCTGATCCCACCGGCGGGCAGATAAGCAGATGAATTTGTCTCAGGCTTGATCTGTGCCTCCCAGACCTACAAGAGTCTTTGCATGTTGCAGGGTTTGGAAAGTGTAGACGACGCATTTTCTCCTCTCGGCACAGAAGTGCCATAGGCACTGTCATTAGTTGAACACTACCATTTTTACAATTACAAACCCTGCCATGTTGCGGCAGAGGAACTGCAGCTGCTGCTTCTTGGGGTACCGAGTAAAGAATACTCCTGTGATGTCCCCCAGAGACCCATGCACAGCATAGCTTATTGAAACAGATGGGGTGAGGGAGGGATGCTTCATCGACAAAGCACATTTGTCTAAATACAAGAAGAATGAAAACACAGCACTTATCACTAGTGCTTAATCTTAAATCCAGTGAAGTTTGGAATGGCGGAGATGAATGTTGTGCTTGCCGTGGTGTAATACACAAACACATAAAAAACCCTTCCTCATTCCTCCTTGATTTTTGAGCACATTCGCCACTTAATAAACCCACAGCCAGGCTGCCCCTATGAGCAAGCTGAGAGATAAACCAGAGCATTTAAATCACTGTGAGCTCATTCTAGCTATGCCCTTTGCCACCTTGTAGTGGAAGCACAGTGCAGAGCCTTCACAAAAACATGCAGATGTTGTCCTTAGAGCTTCTCATTTTTGAAACCTGGAACAGACTACCATTATCTTGGGTGTTTCTGGGTTGTTCACTTAAGACTATCACAACATTCACAAACATTAGAGGACCAGCTCTGTAAGGTGTGGAGATAATTATCATCCCTGTTTATATATGTGGGGAAACTGAGGACAAATTGTGTGGTGGTTATAATAGGAGCCACAGGTAGAAACTGGAACTAAATTCAGCTGTCCCACCATTATTTGGGTCCTCCAAATCTATTATTCTGCCCTGAAGTGAAAGCAACTCTGTGAGGTATTCATTGAGATCGATGAGGAGCAGCAGGAAACCCTTTCCTCTCTGGTGTGGTACATTCTGGTTTGGCAAGAAAGAACCTTTTGCCTCACGGAAGCTCTCCCTCTTGTGCTCTTTCCTCTAAAGAAAGAGAGAATTGTCAACACCTTTGACCCAACAAGATGCTTTGTGGACAGTATTATTTTTGGGCAAGTGTTTATCAAAGCTCCTTCTTCTCTGGGTTTGGCTAAGGCTCATTGCTCTGTTACTGCTGTTCGAGCCTGGTTGTGTTAGACGGTGGACTAGGACAGGTGGGGAGATGGAGTCTAAATCCACCTGAAACAACACGTTAGAGCATGATCCTAAATTAAAGAGTAAGAAAAGTATTATTTTCCTAGATTGCCTTTTTGCTTTCTTAGGTTCCACACCTGACAACATAAACCTCTGCACCTGCTCTGAGATTTATCATTACTGGGGCTTCTTGGGAATACTGTGCTTTCACTATTTGAGTGAGAGAATTAGAATTTCTGGGACACAGACTCAGTCTGGACATAGTAACCAGGACTTTGAGCAGATGTAAGTCAGAACAGCATGAGATGTCTCCCAGGTAAGAGGAGACTATACGGATGGCTTCATCCACAAGAACTGCAGGATTTTGCGGCGGGTGTCTTTCCTTGCAGCTATCCTTACTTTCCTGGGGAGAGGGAGTAAGGATATCAGTGCTTAAATGGAATTGTTACCCTGTCAGATTTAAGGCATATCCCTATCAGGTACAACAACCGCACAGCAATAGGCCAAATGATATTTATGTCTGGCATACAAATAGCTGTTGTCCCAGTTACACAGATTATAGTCATACCTGAACTAAACACATTTTGACTGTTCTGCTCATAACATTTCTGTACAAACTGTCATCTTCTTTAAACTTGCTGGGCAATTTGAATGGCAAAATAGCATATTTTCAATAGGAAAATTATCAACAATGGTCTGGGTCTCAGGATAGTAAAGGGACCATAAAACTAGCTCAACAAGCCAGCTGAGAATTTCCCTGGAGAATTTTCCCAGCTCTTGGCATAGGGGACATCTCAGGGATATGGCCAGGAGGCGGGGAGGAAAGAGGTGTGCACTGTGGCATAATCCTTGGGGGCTATTGTTTGTTAAAGCAGCCCCAAGGTTGCCCTTAATTGTGTTGTGGGCTGACCTGGCTCCTAACCAGCTGCTGGGGTGTGAGAACTACAAATACGGCAGAGGCACCTTTCTTTTCTCCACCTCCCAGCTGCAGAAAGCACAATTTGGCTGGGGTGCAAGAGTGAGCCTCCTGGCTTATTCTCGCAGCTGAGCTTCTGCACTGTGACATGTCACTGGATCCTAGCTCGGTCCTGGGACAACTACCAACCAAACAAGCTGGATATCTTGCTTATTTCCATAACTTACACCTCTCAAAAAGTGAGCACGTGCACAAACACACACACACAGATTCTGATGTGGGTGTCCACGTGCACTTTCTGGAGCAAAAAAAAAATGGACATTAAAAGAAATAAGACAGCAAAATATTCTATAATTGACGTACCTGTTCTAGGGAGGTGTTATTAATCATGAAAAAGAAACACACACACACACAAGGACAAAAATCATACCAGACCCATTGTTTTCCCCACTCTTCTCCCTGCTGGTGTTTTATGCCTTCTTCTTCTCCTACTTTTTGGAGAGCTACTCATGATATCAATTTTGAGAAATTCATTTTTTCACACGTTCTACATTTTGCATGGTTCCTGTTAAGTGAATAAATCTAGACCAACACTAGGGTTTTGTACATATCTGTGAGATATTTAGATAAACCTCCTCTCCCCAAGAGCAAGACCACTCCCCATCCTTTTACCTTTGTGGGAAGTACTTTAAAAACAATTCCACCTAGCAGAAAGCTTCCCAGTGTGTTTTGCAGCAGAGGCAGATACCTGTCAGCCAGGACTTCAACCATAGCCTTAGGAATGTCACAGCCAGAAATCCAGTTGTTACTGCATGACCATCCACACAACTCATCAATCAGAAAAGAGCAATTGCCCAGTTTTCTTAGCTCCTCTCTGTTCTGCATCAGTTGTCATCTTTCCATGAACAATCATCTGTATCTAGCAGTTATACCTTAGCTCAACCAAGAGTTGGAGACAGCAAAGTGGACCTTGACATAAGCAAACTTTGGGTACCAGACACTATATGTAGACAGCACTGAGCACACTAGTCTGAAAATGACAGTGTCGTGGGCATTACAACAAAGAACCACGTCAGAGATCCAGCACTCCGAATTACCTGATTTAACATAGATTAGTGCAGAATGATAATACTTTCTGCCCTTTATTTTGTGCTACTTTTTCTACAGGATTTACTGAAAAAGACTTCCCTCTGAGGAAAGTAAGAAAAATACACAGAGACTGTTTTGATCCGCTAAATTGTTCTGACCACTTCAGGCAATCTTGCTGAGGTTTGTCTTACTGCAAGTGCCCCATAAACTCCCACCTACCTCCACTTCATACCCTCCACCCAGCAGAGGCCCTGCTGCTTATGCTACACCCTAACACAGAGCTGGAGAAAGATTATGAAACAGGGAAACTATCCAGGAACAAAATTGCATTTTTTTTTTCCATCTTCCAGAGGTAAATAAAAAGTCAAGCCCATCTGACAATGGGAAATGGGATTCAAAGCAAAAAAAGAACCCCACATTTTGTCAGATATCCAAGTTTTTTTTCTGGTGAGAGGTTTTCATAAGAGCTATAACCCCTTTTGGTGGGGTTACATCACCATTTGATCTAAACCCCCACAGTAAGAGTACATCTGCTACTAAGCTGTGTTGTAAATGTCTTTAATTTTTATATTTCATCTGAAGGGAGTTGTTAAAGTGGGTTTACAGGGTGATGGCTCTTTGTATAAAAGACATCAGGACTGAAGCAAAGCTCTGCATGACACTTAATTTTCACTCTAATAAGCCCTCCTAAAACATTACAAGATTTTGTTTTTCCCTGAACTTGCTTTCCCTTCCTGCATGATTATTCTTTTTTTATTTTTCCTCCCTCCTTTTTTTTAAGGACACATTTGAGGAGAATGGTTTTATTTTTGCCCAGATGACACCACTTCTCTTTTCACCCTAAGCCAGATGTGCTCCTCTCTTCAGTAAAAGAAATCTCTCTGAAGTTTTTTTTCAAAGCCATTGCTTTTATTTAGTCTTTTTTTTTTTTTTTCTTTTTTTTTTACTGTTCTTCTGGACTCTCTGGGGCCTTTAGTTTGACTTTTGTCTGTGAGGGTGGGAAGGGATCCTCCAATATGTTTGTGCTCAAATTTTAAGGTCCCTTTGGATGTGTTCTCCAATACATGAAAAAGTTCTGTGCTGGTTGAGCATAACTAAGTGTGGGACCTTTCTCGATCACCTGGAGGGGTCATTGTAGAGCAAACATGAAGTATTATCTTTCCCAGTCCCAAGTGCTTTTATTGACTCATTTTGCCCTGAATAACAGACAAGAAAGAAAATGTGGACTCCAGGCTTTTGGCATGGCAACTCAAATCTGAGAATATTTCCACATAGCCATCAAACCTGGCTGGTTTGTTTTTTGTTTGAGGGTCTTGTTTTCATTCTGGAGAACAAAACAGATTATTATTGATTGTGGACCTTGGTCATCCAGCAGAAAAATGCAAGAAAAGAAAAATCTGTCTCATTAAAGAAAAGAAAAGGAAGGAATAATATTAATATTTACAATCCAACAAACAGAACATAGAAAACCAAGAGGTCCATCTGCAATGTGATATTCATCTGGAGAACAATGTTGTCAAAATGCAGGGGAGATTCTGCAGCAGTTAGAATGAAGGGAATTATGTGTTTGCATCTCTTTGGAGATGTGGGTTTGAAAAGATTTCAAGTATGTAAGAACAGCATGGGCTATGTTCAACCAGGCAGGCCTGAACCCAGAATTTGGTGTTGTAATTCAACCTGGGGCTTCTGGATTATGGGATACACAGAAATTACCAGCTAGATGAGAGAGAAATATCTTTCTCTCTTTTAAACCAAGAAACAGTAACGAGGTTCCTAAAGGAATATTATTATTATTATTATTATTATTATTATTATTATTATTATTATTATTATTATTATTATTATTATTATTATTATTATTATTATTGCAACAGTAAGGTATTGAAACCAAGCACTCAAAAGTCAGTAGATTTCATAAACAGATTTTTCCCGCAAGATTTATACAACCATATTGTGTATTTATTTTTTATTCACAATTTCATTGTGAAACGTACATTTTAATGGATTATATTTGTCATTAGTGCACACCATAAATACAATAGTAATCATCAGATTCATAGCTAGCACTCATGCAGAGCTGTACATAATCACAATTCTCTACAAACATACTTGCCTCATGCTCAGAGTTCAAGTGGTAATTCCTGAATAAAGAACAGTGGAGATCAGACTTGTGTAACACTCAGAACCATCTGTGCTTCTGGGGCTGTAGAGTGCAGACAAATGCCTGACTCCCTACTCCAAAGTACTTCTAGTCTGGACTATTTTCCTATGCCAGTATATTCATGCTTTCATTAAAATCAGCAAGAATAGCTGAAGCCTGGTGTGTGCACCAGTTCCCTAAAAATGCAGGGGCTTACGGCCCATTTCTCAGCAAATGGAGTCTGTAAAGATACTATATTAATTTGATTTCTAGCATAGATATAATCTACTTAGATTCGAGCTATTCTCTTTCATGCTGTCCTGTTAATATGTTTGGATATACACCCTTCCCCTGCTTCAGAAAACTTCTGAAAACCCACCTTTTGAGGCATGCCAGGTGCTGGACTACTCCCCGCTCTGTGGGTGTTCTTCCTCAAATTATTTTGTTTGTATTGAGTTGTGCCTTCAGGGCCTTATCTTGCATTCCTTGCACACCCAACGTTCACTGAAGTTGATGGAGATACAAAAGGCAGGCCTTTAGCTTGTGCTGGGATCTACTGAGCTTTCTGCTAATTCTGCCTCTGGTGTGGGCTTTGCTGAGGACTGGGGACTTAGTGCAATCTTTTCTGTGTGAGGTGCAGCCTCTCTTCCTGAGTTCAGCACCCTCTCTCCCCTCTTTTTCTTTTTTTTTGGGGGGGTGGCATCTGTGTAAGTATGATGTTGCATGTGCTGCTGTCACAGACACCTCTGCTTCCTGAATTCAGCAGGCACTAATGCTTTGTTTCTCAAACCACTTAGCCGCTGCTATCCAAGACACTGAAAAACTCTCATTCCTTCCATTTACCACCCTCTGAAAAAAGTCACTGCTTCAATGTTTGTGGTATGTGTATTATATTATAGTCTTAGTGATTCTTTCATATCTATCCTTATTAAAAACAGACTTAGCAAAGTTAATTAGGGGTAATTTGCATTCAAGCTATTCATTATTTACTTATCTTTGAACTGCAAACTGTAGGAATGCCATTTGTTCATTAAAATTCCCAATCTTTGCCCACTTTCCCTTTGATAGCATAGTGGTTAAAGAAAGTTGTGCTTAGCTGCTGACTAACCATTCTCTGCACACTGCAGAGATGGCTGCAGGCCATTATTTCGGCATTAGAAAGTAGTTAATATTGAATGCCATGAAGTTAAATTTGTGTTCATTTACTTACTATGTTGGAAATCAGTTGTTCATTCTGAACAAATTTTGCACCACTACTCTCAGCCAAGCTCTGCAGACTCAAAAAACACGAGGTAACAATATTGAGAAGGTGAGGAGGTTTGAAATGGGGCGAAAAAGAGGAATTAAACAGATCTCTGAAAAAGACACTGCTGCAACTCCCTGCCCTGGATAAGGCTTCTTTAATTATCACAGCCACCACCCTTGTTAGTTCCTCTTAATAGCATAAGGAAAAAAAAATCTGCTTTTTATTGCTAACCACTAATCTCTGAACAATTACACATCTGTTAATTCCTCAGAAGCTCTTGCTGTGCGCTGTTTACAGATATTGGAAGTTGAAAAGAGATGCAATGGCAATTGTCTTGCCAACAGGGATGAAGAAGGACCCATTTCAATGGGGATTGTCTCTCAAGTACCTTTGGTAACTTGGCTGTGCCTGTCTAAGGTGCAGGAATGACACCTCCACAGCAAGAACCACATAGGCAAGATGAGAAACCACTGGCTAGAAAAGTAACCTTAGCAGAGGTCTACAAGGCTGGCCAGAACCTGGTGTGCTGTGTGAACTGGGGCAAATAAATAACCTAGAACAAGTTTGGACAATTAGTGCCTACTCAGGGATCGCTATTCGACAATGCCTCTGTTTGATTTTCCTCTTCCAATGCAACCTAAAAACGATGACATCTTCTAACACTCCCTCCCCCCATCTCTTGAACTAATGAGCAAATAAGGAAAGAAAATTAAAGAATAAAAAATGTAAGCAGTGATAGGGTGAGATCAATAAGCTGTGGATTGCTAGCACTGAGTGAGCCTGAGTAATCTTCTGCATATTGCATGTTGAGTTAACTTGCAAGAGAAATATGTTCCCTCTTATTGTCCTGTGTCTCGTTGTGAAAAAAGAAGCAGGAGCTGCAAATTAAAATACCCTTGATTTAGGTTCTGAAGGGAGTGCCCAGGAGTTCTTCCTCTATTGCTACATGCTAGAAACAGAGCCATCTGCCCCGTTACAACATAACGAGAATATTTTATTATTGTTTTCAGCCTATGACTTCTTTTGTCCTGTTTCCCCGCCCCTCCCCCAACAAAAAGACCACTAAAGATGCTCTTGTGAGTAGCATCAGCAAAAGATGCTACTCTACATCAGCACCGGACTCTGCTGTTTCAGACTCACTGCTACAGGGCAGAAGGTGAAAGGTACATGAAGAGTAACCCCTGTGATACTATACAACATGCTGGCTTAAAAGCACTGAAGATTTCCTGAGCTGAAATATACTACACTGAGGATTATTCACTGGGTACATATGGGGCTAAGAGGAGCTCAGCCAGAAGTGGACAACTAATGATGGTGAACTATGTTTACAGACACATTCGCATCACATGAGCTTTGCACAAATAGTGAGAAGTCTCTGAGTCACCAGTCCAGGGAATGTACTGCTCTTAAGGACCGTTCCTTTTCTTCCACCATCAAAGATTTTACTTGGGCTAATGCTGGTGAGCTGCAATTTCCCCAAATGACGGAACAAGGAAGGAAGGGTGGAGGTCTCTTCAGTGCCAAGGGAACCTATAAGAAAAGTTAGAGCAAGAATGAAAAAAAATGCTTGACAGGTTATTAATTTTACACACAGGCGGTCAATTCATGTGGACTATGACTACCACTGTGACAACAGAGCTAAGTTTCGGATGCACGAGGCCCACAGGTGAAAGAAATAAGGAAGTTTAAGCCACAGAAGAAAACTCATAGGAACAGAATATTTAGTGTTTATATACAGTTGTAGTTCTCACTCTAGCAAACACCAGCCAGCTTCGCCAGAGCTAGAAATGCTGTCCTCCTCTTCTGAAGTCTGGGTATGGCAGAGCAGAAAGTGAGGAATACCACAGACTTCAGTGTAATTACTCAGATGGGAACCCGTGTTTACACCTCCCTTGCTAGGATCTGCCAAACCAAATTGCTAAGTCAGATTTTCCCAGCTACAGCTGATGGAATGGTATTCTGCACACAGTATATATGGTGCTGATAGTCAGTTGTGAAATAGGCTGTATATTTTTCCTGCTTTCTGAAAGGAGAAGAGAAACTTATGTTAAAGAAAGGAAGCTGATTCAAACTCCGCATGTAAGACCATTTTCTCAGCGAATGGTGCCTACTTACTTTTTACTTCTAAGCTCTCTCATGTCAAAAATCACCAGTTTGTCACAAAGGGGAAGTCTAAAGGGCAGCTGAAGAAATTAAAGAATCTGCATGCTGGATTTACTTACATTTGCATAAGAATAGGCTACTTTTTAATCTCTTGAGCTTCCAAAGGAAATACTCTGGAGGGTCAAAAGAGAATAATTTAATTACCTCGGAGATTCACAAGAAATTAGGCTTCAGTGATGCTGAGGATTGGTTAAATTAATAGGGAATATGCTTCAGTCAGAACGTTTGACAGTTATACAGTGAAATTCTGGCACCAGTGCATTTCCATTGGCTTCAATAGGGTCAAGATTTAGCTCATGTTAGCTGTAAACCCAAGATGATTACTGAACGGGCTGATTCAGGCTACTGTTAGTCTCCTAGAAGAGGACAGCACATTGCTTCCAAAATTATCTTTCTGGATGCTACAGACTTGATTTTTCTGAGGTCAATTCCATCTGCCAATGTACGTGTGGCTATAGCCCTGAAACAGTCAAACGGAAACAATATAAAATGCTAAATGTAGTAGCATTTGAGTGAGGGGTTTTTTGGTTTGTGGGTTTTTTTTAAAAAAAAAGGTTTAAAATCAGTTTTTAATTCTTGGGAACTGTAATGTTCAAAGGCAAGGCCATGGCAGTACACAAAAAGAAAAGGCCATGTAAGAGCATGAGAAAGAGCCAAATTCTGATCTCTAAGCACAGAACCAACCCAGTGCTATGAAACAAGTTTTCTCTGGATTTACACCAACATAATGCGGCCCAGAATGTAACCATTTGTTTTATCATAAGCCTAAAAACAGACCACTTTGCTTTGACATCTCGTTTTGGTTGCAATTGCACATGCATGCACCCACACACACGCACTCACATTCTCTTCAACAGCCTTTCAGTCATGCCACAGAGCTGTACGGTCTCTCCTGGATAAGCTGCGTTAAATTAAAATTAAACATCACCAAGCTTTGTGCTCAGCCTCCCTCTGTGAATGCTCTGCTGTGGGTGTGCAGGGGGTTAATATCACAAATGTTCCACAGGAGGTTAGTGGGATTCAGTTTCAGCTAACATTTATTTTGCCAGCTCCTGTTCACTTTCATCTCTGCTTATGAACGCTATTATCTTGTTTGTAATAATATATATAGATCACTGCAGCTGCGCTCTGCAAAATTCATCCATTTTTTGAACTTTGCAAAAAAAATTCTGCAAGTCTTTTATCACATTACTGAGCCCTGTGAATTCACCCACCTTCCCAGCCTGGTCTCTCATACAAATTGTAAGCAGGCGTGGGTTTGCAAATCTTTCATTGAGGATGGACTATCATGTTTCTAATGTAACCTTACACCCAACGTGGTTTTGTCCTTTCACTCAAGACTAATTGTGAGCTCTTGTTTTTAAAAAAGGACTAAGTTACTTCAGCTCCTTTGCCTTTTGTCTGTTCTTACCGTTAATTTCCTGTTACAGGCATTACCTTTGGCACATTATGACCTGTCCAGCAGGCCGGCATACTGTACCTGAACTCTTCTGCCACTTGCTCAGTAGATTACCAGTAATATATTAATATCCAAGTCTTACATAGCACTTTTCCTATCTCGCAAACATACAGCTTCCTGTCCTGGAATCAGTGGTGCTAATTATTGACAGACACTGCAAGGGCTATTAGTGTATTTGACATTTTCTTTCATGAACTTACAGGAGCGTGCTAAGTGGCATGCTTTTCCATAGACATGATGTAACCCCAGTAATATTTGTACTTTAAAATCTAGTCAGCCTAAAGGAAGAAAAGGGCCTTTTTAAACAACCTGTACAGTATAGATGCCTTAAAAAGTGGATGGAAGACTGTAAGGAGGCAGGACTAGACTTGAATTTACCCTAAAATTCCCAGCAGAAAATCCTCTTGTCATATGTTTTCTATGGTGTGACCCTATGGCTTTATTCTAGAAAGGTACACAAAGCAAACTCGTGGCTGTAAGTTCTTAATGTTTACCTATCTTGCTATTACCTTAATACAGCTTACAATGTAGCTATTATTCCAGAAATTGAATGGTGTGATACAATAATTGACTTCCTTACTAGTTTCCCAGTCTTCTTCCTCTTCAAGAATCAGAAGTCATTGAATGACTAGGTCGTAGCTCCATTCTGCTTTTCTCATTTTGAGACAGAAAAAGGCAGACTAGCTTTCAAAGCCTCTACCCTCAGCCTCCAAGAAGGCAGAGCGTAAAAGAAAGAATAGAAAAGGAAACAAAAAGGAAATGAAATGGAGATTTAAGTAGTTTAGACCTTGTGCTCAGCAGTCCACAAGATCAAACTCACTCCTCTCCACGCAGCAGCTGGTATCAATGCTCTTGCATTGTTCAAACAAGTTCCAGCATTTAGTGAGCTGGGACGCTGCCTTCTACCACACTTCTGTAGAGGCTGCCTCTCCAGTTGCGACTGAAGTGTGCCTTCCAGAAGCAGCTTTGCATTACTTTGACAAAGCCAGACAGCACCTGTCCTTGAGGCTTAACAAAAGGTAGTAAAGGGAAGGAGAGAGTAATCTCTTTCAGGCCTCTGCTGCTATCACTCTCCCTTTATATTTCATTTAGAGCAAAACGTGAACAAAGAAAGAGTGTTAGACATGCACACTGTAATGAAAATCCATGACTCGACCGTGCATTCATAATTATTTTATAAATAAATGGCTTCTGGAGAGCCACATCTGTCTCTTCCCACAGAGTGTATGTCTTTCATTAATGTATTACAGTCCGAATGAAGGCAGCCTGAGTGCTTTGCTTGCATCTTCCTCTTCCTCTCCATCATTGTCCATGGATAGGTTTTTGTGGTTCAGAGAGAGCTGCAAGCCCCACACGTCTCTGCAGGACTGATGGCTCGTCAATAACATTAGCCAGCATTATGGGCCGCATCGGTGTAGAACAGAATCAATATGGCCAAGTAAAGAGTCTAATCAGTTGACATGACCATCTTCAGCAGGGCTCACGTTACAAGAAATGAGTTTTTTTAAGGAATCAGCATCAGCGCTGCTTATTCACCCCACACCAAGAAGCCTTGACGAAGATTTATTGCTTCTTGTTTTGTTAGCAGTGCAGGGTAAGCTGGTAAAAGTGAAATAATCATTCAGGTTAAAAGAATAATAAAGACTGGACTCTGCAAACCCTGCCCACATTTCCTAAGAAGCGGAAAAGAGCCTCTTTAGGGCACTCTGCAGTGTGGAAGGGAAGCCATCTGCACTAGGAAATAGGAACAGTTTAGGGATTCATTCCCTTTGTCTGCCTAGGTTGCATTCTGTTTTCTCACCCTCTCTTTTTTTACTGAAGGGACAGATTCAGCTCTCACTCGTGCAAATTGAAGTCACTTGGCTGAAAATAGGATTGTTCCAGATTTCTATCAGCATAAGTGAAAGCAGACTTTGGCAGTCGTGCCTATGGCAATGTACACATCTTAAAACAAGTTTCTCACTGATGCATAGCTTTATCTATGTGGTAATTACAGAGCTGTTTTACAATCATCTCCCTTTCTCTTTCTCCTCACCCCTCTGCATGCAGATTCACCCACAACACAAGAGCAACAGGGGTGCAGCTATCAGATATTTCACTTTTATGAACTCTGCTGATCATCTGTTCTCATTTGTCCAGTCATCTGAGGGAAACCCTGTTCAATCATGTGAGGGTAAAGCATTAGTGAAATCGTTAGTGCAGCATGGGCAGGCTAATAGGCCCATGCCTCAGCCATTTTTTTTCAGGCAACATACCGCCTACATCAGAGATACTTCAGCAGTGTAATTTCCTAAACAGGTAAAAGAAAATAATTGCATCTTGGAGGCAAGCAGCTTGTTTGTGAATGGGGAAATGGACATGTTAACTACTCCCACCCCACTTTGTTAGAATGAAATAGCTGAGAAATGCTCATTAAAAAATAAATAAATCTTGAAACAGGTTAAGTGCTTATTCCAATTAACAACAGAATCAGAGGAAATTAAAGGGCCCGATCCCACAGGGGCCTTTGCAGGCTGAGACACGAGGAGAGGAACAGCAAGTTGGATTCAGGCTTTTCTGCCATGCCAGGAAAGGCTCGATGCTCGCGGACCAGCCTGTGGTACTTATACACAGAAGTGTGACAAGCCTGGCGATCTCCTCCTGGGCAGTGGTAGACCTTCACTCTCAGCACAGGATTACCAGGTCACTCAACACAGTCACGGGCAGCGCTGCCAAGTGTGACTTCATTTTCTCCCTCTTAGGCACATACGGAGAGGCACACGCTCTCTGCTGATTTCGTCCTGGGGGAGGAATTTTCTGGGTTTTTAATATTAGAATAGTAACTATGGGCTTCAGTCAAAATGGAGGCCTACAGCAGTGTGCACAGACAAGACAAGTTCTTTGTCCCTAGGAGTCAGTGTCAAGTGCACATCAATACTGAACTTGTTCCTCAGTGGCAGAGTTCATCTCCAAGTTGCCAGTAACACTGGCTGTCGAAAATGAGGCCCAACAAAAAAAACCTATGTGGGAAAAAATAGTCCAGCATCTGTATGTTTTGTGAGTGTCTTTTTGGTTGCTGCATGAAGAAAAGCAACGTTTTTTTAACCAATCTCGATTCTGAACACAAAGTTGGTTTGTGGTTTTTTTTTTTTAATGGGAATCCTGCTGCAGAATATTAATAGTGTAACATTAATTTAAATGGTTTATTAAAGTTAAAAAAAAGAGTCAATTTCTATTAAGATTCCACCATTTATAGTGATTCAAGGGAATATTTTACTCTCAGAGCCCCAGGATCTTGGTACATAACATCCTCATTCGTGTTAACGGAAACTTTACCCCTTTGAATTCACAAGGACTGAAAAGTTTCACCAGGCGCACAGGCTCTGTATAAATAAGCAGCACACAGCAAACAGATTCTTTTAAAAGGATTATCACTTTGACAGCTATTCAGTTGGGGTGGCTTTTTCTGTCCCCTGGAATTCCCAGCTTGCCCTCTTAACTACAGAGAAGGTAAATCTGTATAATACTTCACAGCTGCCTTTATTGGGACCTGACACCGAGCCTACTGGATGTGCTTTCCTGGTACAAAGCACCTCGTCAAGTTTCCTGCTCTGGATGCAGTGAACGCAGCTGATGAGCTGTCTTATTAAAAGTTATGAGGAAAGGATGTTCACTCCATTACTTTCTGAACTACTGGATACGCACGGCGAAGCTGCCGAGCCGGTCAGTCCCTCAGAGCTCCCTCCCTCACACACAGGCTGCACGTTAACATTTAATAACGCATTGCTCCCATGGTGGTCACTATCAAATTTTAATTTTTTTTTTTTTGATGGCGTCTTTTGCTTAATCAGCGTTACCATGATGTTTCCTTGTCACTGCAGACCAAACTTGAGCCTTGTGGTCCCGCTGGCACCGAGCACGCCGGCAAAGCTTCCAAGAGTTTTAAGCTGGGGCTCTGCCACCCCTCTGCCTGTAGGGCCCGGAGCAAGACCACCCTGCACCCTGCCTGGCTCAAAAGGAAAGGGCAGGGCGGCACCATGCTTGCTGGGGAACCCACCAAGCCCTGAGAGCCGGAGGGAGGCTGAAGCTCGAGGGGCTGAGCACAGCAGGGCTGGCCTGGCAGAGGTGGTCAAGGAGACGGAGGCAGGTGCGCCGCAGGGGGAGCTGAGGTGTCAGAGTCCTGCGTCCCTCCAGGCGCGCAGCCCCTGCCCAGGTTCCTGCTGAGGGTGAGCTCCGGCAGAGGGGAACGGGGCAGAGCTGTGACCGGGAGCAGCTGAGAGAGAGACATCTCTGCCAGAGGCAGGGCCAACGGAGGGCTAAACTGCTGTAGTAGAGCTGGGTTGAGAAAAGCAACCTTCTTTTTAAAGAAGAGGATATAATGGTTGCTGCAGTCGTGGTTCAGTGGGGCCAATCTCAGCCACGCCATGTATGGAGCGTGTACCCATCACCTTCCCATCAGTAAAAGAATAAGCTATTTTCTCAAGTAGTTCAGGTAAAAGCTACAAATAAATTTCTTCTCCACCACCTCACTGAAGCAAAAGACATTTTGCAAGCATCCTGCTTTGGAAAACTGCTGGCACTCGGACTGGAAGAACACAATTAAAAGACGCAGTAAAAATTGACAAATCTTGGTATGGGGAGCTGAAAATACATTACAATCCCAATCGAACTATAAATAAAAAACCTGAATTAAATAAATCTTGCACAATTATGGATTAAAATATGTTTGGCTTTAATGACTTAGCATACGGGCCTTGACTCTTGAAATTGTTGCTGAGACCACGCAGCTTGCACGGGGATGTAATAATAAACAAGTTGCCTGCTGCTGCAATGCCATATAGGGGTGACGAGGGAAAGGGGACCAGCATTTTACTGGTTTTCTGGCTACTGGTTAGCCCTCCTTCATGGGCCCTGCTCTCTGTGCAAAACTCTGGCCATATATCTTCAGTAACAGCAAGCAGTGTCAATAATGGACTCAATAATGAGTGGAAAAGAAACCTAGCCCAATAACAACAAAACCTCTAGGGGGGCATTAGCAGCAATTGCTGTCATCCAACGTTGGGAAACTGCCGGTCTTTCCTGATGGCAGCCCATCATCCACAGGCTGCAGCAGGATGCTGGGGTCGGCGAGCTGTGAGGTGGCAAACCCGGAAAGGGACAGGCTCGGTGGACATCAATGTGGTCCTCCAGCACAGCTCAGCAGAGCAGGGTTTTGGTGGCCCAGGTCTGCCCGGGTAGCTGTGGGGTATGGAGGGAGGTGGTGGCAGGAGAGGCAGGCACCCCTCCCCGCTCTGCCCCCTGCTTGCCCCAGCCCATGGCAGCAGCTCTAGGGGTGAGTGCAGAGTGCTGTCCTCCCCTTTTGGGTGATAAACAAAACATTTTCCATAGCTACCGCTTTAGCTGCTGGGCCAGGGTAGCCTCGGCAGCTAGCGCTTCCTTCTTGAGAAAGGAGGGGAATGGGTGCGGATCCAGACCACCTGAATGGCGCTGACACGGCTGGCCCCAGATGTCCACTGTGCTGAACTGATGGTGCCTAGAGCTCCCAGGGCTTTCCAGATCTGTAGCTGACTGCCTAAACCTTCACTGTGGCTGAGTAATTACCTGCACTACACCACATCTCCAAAGGGGAGGGCTGAGCCTTAACTCAGAAACAAAAAAAAAAAACAGCCCAGGAAAATAACTTCTCTTGCCACAGTAAGCTGGAGCATGGTTTCCATCAGGCAAGTAGCTCTGTGAGAACTACTCAAAGTCTGTTTTCCCCAGGGTGTGGGTCCTATGTTGGATAGCAGGATGGAGGGAAGAGGTTCCTGCAGTTGTTCCCGTCTCTGCAGCCGTTCCCAGGGTCAATACCTCTCCTCCTTTTCCTGTCCCTTACTACTCACACCTACCATCTTGGTATTTCTAGCCTTTGGCTAAATTTGGTTGAAATAGGCCCATGTGTTCATGTTACTGGGGAGGGGATAGAGGTTGCACACAGGCAGACCTATATGCATGCACTCAGATGGCTCATTTCCTTAAGAAACTAGACTAGAAAGAAAACAGCAGTCTACTTTTTCAGGCCTTCCTGCTCTCCGTTTCTCCTACTTACTTTGAAAGTTATGGTAGTTTAAAATAATCTCTACGCTGCATCTAGGAATTTACGTGTTATGCTCTCTTTGAACAGTTTTTTTAAAAGGTCTCCTGATTTAAAATATAACACATGAATATGATTTTTTTTTTGTCCTTCAACAACTGTTTTCTGGAAGATCTGAAGTTGATTATATTGGGATTGTGATTACTTAGTGGCTTGACTAAAGCTATTTCACAAGTCAGCTCTGATGTGTTACTTTGAATTAAGATGAGAAGTTTTCTCATGTTTTACAGAAAAAGCCATTCCAAAAAGCAAGTGTTCGGTGTGTCCAAAAATTCCTCCTTGAAAACTTGCCTTAACATGACATATGACTGTATTTTGCAAGCTGTTTAGTCACCCATTATTTTTGTTTTATTAGACATAGTTGATCCTTTGATCTCAGTGAATTAACACTTTTACTGATCCAGAGGCTGTGAGTCTAACCCTCATGCTTGTTGACATTGTTTTCTTACGGCCTGGCATTTGTAATCATGCAAATTCTTGCTATAGCTTATTCATTTCTAAAATGTTCTCAGAATTGATTCCCTGACATACTTTTTGCAACTTAACAGCTTTCTCTGACTTTTCTGTATGCCTTAGCTCTTGGAGCTTGCAATAGAGTAACACAAGGTTCACATGTATTTTGGCAATTTACCATCTTTTAGAAATGTCTACTTTAGGGTCTTAGACATTGCAGAAAAAAAGAAAAACGTCATTGCAAAGCTTTTTCTGGGCTGTGGCCAACTTAAGGAAAACACAAAGTTTTCGGGATAGAATTTAGTGGATTTGTAGAGAAACTTGAAACACGGTACACCTCTTGACCTGAATTCTTGTAAGCCAATATGCAGTGTATATATACCATAATGAAATTCTCCAGTTGCAGTTTCTCCAGTTTACATTTCATTCATGTGGCATTTATCACTGGAGTCAGTGGACACTGACTGCTGTAGTATGTCAAGGGTTTGACCTTTGTTATTCTGATCTTAATTACAGGACCAAGTCTAGGATATAGAGTCCAGTTTCCTACCAGCTCCCAAGCATGTCAGACTCTGATTAGAGCCTTCCTTCACCAGGCTGGGTTGAACACACCCGGGCCAAAATGGAGCTCAGTGAGTGTAAAGTTATGTGAACAGATGCCAGAGGCCATGGGAACAGGATGGAAAATTTTACACAGCAACTGTAATGTTTTACATCTTGTAAAATAACCCAGGAGCTAGGAAATAATTTTTTTAAATCCAAATTTCAAAATTCGTCTTTTCTCCAGTCATAGAAGATATGCCAGACAACCTGCATACTTGATACCTCCCAGCCCCTTTCCCAAATCACTGAGAAAGATATGTTGTTATTATTCATCCTTAATGAGAGGATGAGAATATCTGTCTGAAGTATATTCCAGTGCAAGACATCTCCTGTGAAGCACTTAGGACAGGACTTCTGGAGGAGTCCAGTCTTTGTGTAAGTCCTTTGCCTTAGATATTTTAATTCTAAAATTTTACATAATTTTTATGCTGCAAAATTCTTTATTTTGAAATGAACACACACACAAAAGGAAAAGGAAAATTGGAACTGTAGGACACAAAAATGTGAAATTACGAGAGTGCTTTGAATTTTTAATATCACTTAAATTTGAAAGACTGAAGCTCTCTAAAAACTTGTAAGTGGCATAATAATTTCAAATCACTTCATACTGCACATGCCCAGAGCTCTGATAACCTCCACATTCAACTGCTTACAAGTTTTTTTCTTCACACATTCCAATAATGTGAAGCCACTCTCTGCGACGTAGGGTGTGTGATTCATAATTATTGTAGCACTTCAGATTTCTTTGTGCATCCTGGCATATGGTAAAGAATTCAAATTCTGTTACAGAGGATCAAAATATATTGGACCTATTAAATCAAATGCTCTAACCAAGAAAACTTAAAGTGATCTTAAAATGTATGATTAAAAAAGACAAAGGTAAGAAGCTGCATAAAAACATCATCTTCGAAAGAAAGAAAAAGGGTTTAATATAGCAAGGATACTGTTACTGGTCCAAGAAAGGGCTGGTAAGAAGCAAAATTTACCGTCAGATATGGTAAAAGAATAGATATTTCTTTAAGACATGAGAAAATGAGTTGGCAAGATGAACACATTTACTGTGTACTGTGGTACAGATGGGAATACCAAAGGGCCTTGAACTTATCCTCCTAACAGTCTGCTTACTTAGTTAAACACCACTGGGTATAGATGAAATAAGATGGAAAGGAAGTCCAACCCCTGTTTTTGCAGATACCATATTTTAAATCTCCTCAGAAACTGATTCAGTCTCTATCATCTAGCTAGTTCTCATTTTGGCCTCTTCTGCTGACATGGGAGGGCTGATCCAGAATCTCTCTGCTCCAGCACTTAAACTTGTTCCTGCTTTCCAGCATAAAATTATATATAGCTATTTGTTCTTGTTAGCATACATAGCTCTTCCCCTGGTGTCTACACCTTGCTCCATTGTCATATATTTATGCAGCACAATCATGCCCCCCTTCCAGCTCTCATTTGCTTGGCTATGGAAACCAAGCTCTCTTAAGCTACCATCATAAAACTGCCTATTTCTTTCTCTGCAAGCATGGGCAGCCTTTCTTTGAAATGTCGTTCTTGTCCATCGGCAACTGAACTATACGCAGGGCTCTAAATGAAGGCTGGATTGGGTTTGGGGAAGTAGCGCTGGTGCTGTCCAGACTCTCATGGAAATGACTCATCTGATAAATCCTGGAATCACGTTTGATCTTGAAAGCCTCTGCACTTCATCATAAAGTATCTTCATGTTGTTGCTTGGTCTCATGTTATTTACCCAGTGAGAGAGGATTTTGCTATTTGCTTTAATTTTGCAAAGTCTGAGTCAGCTTGACCTCTGGCAAGTCTGACATTGTTCCTAAGCCTTCCGACTTCTAAAACATGCATTTTGGGATAGCCAATTTTGCTCTTCTTGGTCAATTCCTTTTAGGCTTTTTTTCTTACTACTACCATACCTTTTGACACCACCTTTCATACTGGTAGGTATATTTTCCCCAGGTACTGCTACAGTGTTTAGGAATGGAGCTAAAAATGGGGATCTGTATCCCGCATCAGCAGCATACTGGTCCAGAGAACTTGCCATGAGAAAGCAATCCCAAGCAGTGCAGGAAACTCCAAAAGGGGCATTCGATGACTGCCATGTGGCAAAATGCTCAGAGAGCTTCAAGCTTCTTGGCAAGCCAGCGTTTGGGACTAGTACTCCACTGGGATGCCTTACCAGTTCAATGGCATTATCTCCACAGGATATTTTGCTAAACTCTGTGTTGTCATTGTGGGAAACACTTCACCTTGGAAGGAGCTATCATAGGATCAGCAGTGTATCGCTGGGAGAATTGAAACCTAGCTGAAACACTGGAGCAACAGAGAGGCTATAATAGGATTTTTTTTTTTTTTGGCTAGTGGCTAGAAGTTGCCACCTGAAAGCAGGGCTGTGCTGAGCACTGGGATCCGATGGAGACCACAGTGTACACGCAGCACTTAGCTACCGTGGCTCTGTCACGACAGACAGGACTGTAAGCAGCAATGCTTATTTGCTTTGACTGTCATTTTGTGTTCTTCTTTACAGAGAGGTTTCAGCTAAAGGTCATGGGAGAGCCACTGTATATTTTTTCTTCAAACAAAATCAATTGAAGGACCTAGAACACAATAAGTTATGTTGCAGGGCTGCACTTGCATGTATTCCCATTGGAGACCTATCAATGTGAACTAGCACTGTTGGGAAATCTCTCCAGCTACCCCAGTTAATCAATATCTGTTCATTATACTGTCTCTGATGAATACGGGTAAGGATTGGGTAAGTGTGAGTCAGGTGACTTAAAAATAACTGCACCTCACATAAGATCAATAAAGGGTGGTTTTTTTCCCAGTATTACTTCAGGCAAACTAATGTACTTTTTATCCCTCTCTCTTCTTACCACCCCTTGCTCATTGTTGGTATATCAACATCACCGTAGGAGTGGCTTTATTAAATTAGTAGCACTTAATCTACTGTCATACTCTCAACTTGCAGGGTATGAACAAGCAGGCAGCAAGTTTTCAAGTGGCCCAGTGCGCTTCGACTGGCTCTCACCCAGGCAGTTAGCTCAGAGCTGTGCCAAAAGCAGTCTTTCTGGGTGCCTGCTAATATCTCTGCACTGAGTATGAAAACCCTATGCTAGAAAAAAATTGTTTTAGGGGAATTCATGCCAATTATAGATGTGTTATGACAGATGAAAAGATTATAATTATGCTTGGCTTCCATGCAGAACTACATTAACACATCCATGACATTTAATAACATGGGAGGATAACCACATGCCTCAACAGAGGTTGACTTTCCACAAAGTTGCTTAACTTTTTTTTTTTTTTCCCTTCCTCCCTCTTTTTCCTGCCCTCCGAAATTAAGAAGAGCTGCATGTGCTTGCAGTATTTTGGGGGAAACAAGAAAAAGTAAGAAAAAAAGAAAAGGGAAAAAAAAAAAAAAGAAGGGGAAAAAGGGAAACAAAGAATACGGAAGGTGAGAAAGAGAGAAGGAGAAGGAGAAGGAGAAGGAGGAGAAGGAGAACGAGAACGAGAACGAGAAGGATGGAAATGGGAAGGGAAGGGAAGGGGTGGTATGTAAATTAATGACATGAAGCTAACAACTGCAAGTCAGTAACAGATTAAAGGCATTCAGCTCCTTATTGGGCTGTTTATGTCAGACTGATGAAAAACAGGCAAACTGAATAAACACTCTCTCAAGCCTTTAGTTAGTGGACCTGTGGCAGACATCTTGTATCTATGTGGCTCATGGCTCTCAGCACAGAGTAAATTAAATCTGGGAAGAAGCTGGATTGGAAGGTGAAGTCCTGTTTTTAGAGCTAAATATTTTGCAGAAAACCGGCTCTTGGTCATGCTGGGAGGGCTGCAAAAGGATAAACCTGGTAACAGCTTAGGAAAGTACTAAATCCATGAGACAGTATGTATTACCCACCAACCAACCAACCACTTTCCTCAGCCTTACAGTTCACAGTGCTTAGCGAATGCTAGTTAATTGGCCTTCACATTCCTTTCTTTCCCCACCCCCACCCCCACATGCAGCTAGTGAGTCCAGTTGCCTCCATTTTGCTGATAGGGAAATGTGAGGCAACCAAAAAAGCTTACTGACTCTTGCCAAACCCTGAGCAGGCTGTTTCCAGTCCAGCTAACCTATTAGAGAAGGGCTCGTTTGCGAGCAGATATCCATTCCCATTGAGCTAAACAGGACTGTACATGCGCTTAAAGTTCAGCACATACCCGCATGTTTTGAGGCACCACAGCCCCAGCGCTCAGCACCTTGCAGCGCTTAACAAAGAGAGTTGTCTTTTGCTTTTCCTGTGTAGAATGAATTAATATGAATCATATTCCAGCATGTTGACTCAGATGCGCTTGTGACGTGGCCTTTTTGTCCCCCTGAGCACAGTGCCATGCACAAAAATATCCTATTGTGAGACATGGCTTCATCTGTTTGTTTTCTTTATTGGTAAGAAGTGCAGTATGTAGAAAATTACTAGCACCATAAGAGCTCAGGCTGAACCAAAAGCATTTACCCCAGAAGAATCTTGCTCACGTTGTGCCAGCTGCTACAGCTGTCCCTTAGAAGAAAAAATACCTTCTTAACAAAATAAGGTATTCTGCCCTGCAAATGGAACTCCCCACACCACACCCTGTTCTTGTCAGCAGGGAGCACAGGAATTCAAAGGTGAATCCTCTGGTGACAAATGCTTACGGCCCAGTCCTAGATTACCAGGCAAAGGTCGGTGGGGAGACACATTTGGCCAACGTCTTCACCATTTCAAAGCACGAGAAAGTTCTTACTCAAACACTGAGATTAACGAGCTGTGTGCCTCTGCTTTGAAAAGCAAAAGGGGGACTGACCTGTGCTAGGACACTAAGTTAGAGTTTGGCAAGACCTTTCACTTCTATTTCTTCATCTGTCAGACATACCTAAGTGTGAGCAATGTCCGTCTTAAGAGATTTTTGCAGACACTTAAGTGACTAACTTAGTGAGACTGTAGGACTCTGGACACTAAACTAATGATGACATTTCTGAGGAAATTTGTACAAGCCAGGGGAAACAAATTTATACCTCCCCCCAAAAAAACTTTACCTATTCAATTTCTGGCAAATACGCAAATCTCTTAAACTACAAGAGGCCTTGTGCAAGATTTGCAGGTGAGTGTCTTTCCATGACCATACACCTTTCCATGGAAATTTAATTCCGTGGTAATTTATTTCAGATTTGGATTATTTTTTGTCTTCCTTAACTTGGGTTTCATAGTTAAATACTGCAGTAAAAATACCAATGTGCCATGTTCATAACAAAGTAAACTGAAGGTGCAGCACTGGTAACCACCTTCATCTCATATGCTACGTATTAACAGTACAGTAAACATTTTTATGTTTTGCAGGTCAGACAGGTACTTTTACTTTTACATTATTAGCACCTGCATCTCTTGTAGCTAATAATGCTGGAAATACACCTTTCCAAGGAAAGGTGTATTGTTTGAATCAGTAAAAAATGAAGATGTGAAAGACAAAGAGACAGAAAGGTCAGTGACTGATAAATCTTTAATATAAAAATTGTACAAGAATTTTGATACAAATTACAAGAGGTATTTGGACAAAGTATGAGTAAAACTCCATTTATATCCCCAAAACCTTATGCATTTTATGCAAAAGACATACTGTAGGACAGTTACAGTACAGAAAATACAAGAAAAGAAATGTCAAATTAAAAACAGGACTTTTAATTCCCTCAGACTACTAATGGAAAAAACTTGTTTAGAGTACATACAGTATTTATGAAGCTACCAATGTCACGATTATTAGATCAACATGATGCAGTTTTTCATATCCCCTTGTACAGCTATATTCCATAGTGCATGCTTTGGTTCTGCAGGCAGGACAGCAGAGCATTCACGTTTTGCTCACATTGAGAACAAACAGTGAAAATAAAAAGCCTCATCTATTCCAAACGGAGAAGGACCTTTGTAAAAACGTCCGTCAGGCCCCGACTCCACACTTCCCTGTGCCTGGGGGGGGTACCCCAGGAACACGTCTTGACAAAGTCCACCGGAGCAAGCCTAGCTTTGCGAGCCAGCAGCCAGCTCGCCGCTCTCTGCAGCAGCCCCCTTGCTGCGGCCGGCGCGTCGCTGAGCGGCACGGGGGTTTTGCAGCCAGGCTGTGAGAGCCCTCCCATGCCCACCCAGAAAGCGGTTTCCAGGCTTTTTGCCTCTGTGACTGAACCCGCTGCCAGGCCCCTACAGACCCCCAAATACATGAAGGTTCAAATCCAGTTTATCTCAGCGTACATCTCCGCATGAACCCCCCGAGTCAGGTTCCCATCTTTCCAGTTCAGGAGAACTGAAACACGCAGACGGCTACATAGGAGATCACCATGTTGCTTGGCCCGTGTGACCTTCTCAGTCAAAGCTGTAAAACAACTGTGCCAGTGAGCAAGAGCCTTCAGTAAGGCAAAGAAACTCCAAACCCCTGGGGCCACAGGTGCAAGCCCCCTACAATGAGATATTCGAAGGTACAAACAGGTTGCAGTGACCTGCTTGTGGTAAGTAAAAGTGTGTGGAGCTTCAGCCAGGGTAAATTTTGAATGTGTTCAGGGTTCAGATCAGCTTACTTGCACACCCGTCGCACATACATTGCACTGGAACACGGATAACTTTTTTTATAGACTGGAGGAGAGGCGGGAGGCATGAACTGAGAACACAAATGCTGCCCTTTAAGAAACAGCCACGTTATGGGAAAGGAGCCCCATATGACATAGGAACCAAAGTTTGCACAAGAAAAAGCAGCATGCTGAATTTCATATTTATAAATAGCTAAATGAGACACACACACACAACAGTGGCCATTTTATTCATCTTGTCACTTTACAAACGGTGACCATTTTCACAGATGGAATGCATAAAACTTTCCGAAATGGAGAACATCAGGAGGATGTGTTACTTTTCTGAGAGAATTTTAATGAGAGACTCTCTTGGAATGAGAGGAGAAGGGGTGGGGACGGATGAAGAAAATGGGAAAATTAAGACAATGACTGAAGATTCTACAAGGGTTTGTTAAAAAAAAACCAACAAACACCACAAATGTAAAAGTATGGTTGAAAAATAATTAAGAAATCGGCCTTAGTTTGTACAGTTTAAGTGACCCTACTTACTCCGTAGGTCATCAGGTAGACTAAGAAGAACATCCCTAGAAGCACAATTCGTGCGGCTACCGTACCGTTTCACAGCAGTGATGGGGGGGACGCGTTCTGCCCCATCAGCGCGGGGGGGGGGGGGCGGGGACACGGACCGCGTGTCAAAGTCTTGAGCTGGAGGCGGCGATGGCGTGGCGCTCCCCCACTCGGGCATGGGCACAGGCACGCGCGCGCCACTGCCACTGGTCCCCCAGAGCCGCTGCTCACAGCCTCTTGCATTTCGTAACAGAAGTGGACAGGCTGTGATTAACTATTGATGAGTTTGCCATCCTAACTGTGCATTATCCTCTGATCATTCTCAACCTTTTGTTTGACAACGAATGCCTTATAAAATCTTTATGCATCACTTAGCTAGTCTCGCTCTCTCTTTCTTCTCTAGAAATATAATTGCCCTGGATGCTTTTTTCCTTTTCCTAAAATATTTTTCTCCAAAGGTTTGAAGAGAGCAGCGTATGAAATCTGTAGAACATCTGAATAAACCTCTCTACACATTAGGCATTTGCTCACTCATGCTTCTCGTGCTCTTAAGTGCGTAAGAGGAAATATATATAGGTAAGTGTGATGAAAATGATATAATTTTGCCCATTTGTAACCTTCACTTTAAGGCTCTTTGTCCTAACACTGTGTCTGTTTCTCCTTGTGTGTCTGCCTGTCTCACACTCACACACGCCTGTCCAAGCTCATCATCGCAGGTCAGCTAATCCAACTGCTCCCACCTCCGTCAATGCCATGTGCACATGGAGTTGGCGGGGGAGCAGGATCTGGGCCCAGCCTTTACACTTCTGACAGGCCTCAGGAAATCGTCTGCTGGTCTCACCCTTACAGCTTCTGATGTGCTCGGAAGGAAAAGGAGGGAAAAGATCAATGACCTTTGAGTGGTAAAAGGGCTCAGCATATTTATAGGGGGTACCACCACCTCTGCTGCAGCAAACATCAAATTACCACGTAGTGCTGGAGACAGTATTAGCATCCGGAACCAGCAAAGAGGAGCTGCAGCCCACTAATGCCATGAATCACTCCAAGGATATGAAAAACAATGAACTCCAAAATGGCTGTGTTCAGGTCTCGCAGTCTTGGACTTTGTCTGAAATCTGTCTTTATCTTTTTCAGTGCTGCACTGGCCACCAGCACTGTTCAACCCACCGTGCCCGGCACGCACAGGCACACACGGGATCTGGCGTTACCATCTTGGCACGGGAACGCTGCTGACCCTGTGAGGAGAGCACGCTTCAGCTGCTCCTCTGCCTCCTTGCATTTTCAACGGCTATTTGGCAGTCAGTGAGTGTACAATAAAAAGGAAGGGGAGTGGCTGAAGCCAGGTACGCTGGCCTTCATGCACTTAGGATTTCCTAAAACACAGCACGTGCTCCCACGCTACTTTGCTGTCAAACTCTCTCTTCCCTGACAGCCTCATCTGAGAAGTGCTTCTGGAGCCTGTACTTTTGGCAGTGTTCTTGTAAATTAAGGGATAAATCAGAAAAAATTCCTCCTCGTATGAGGGCAGCAGATTGTGTCTCAGATACGTTTCCGTAACACTTTACAGAGGTTCACACTGACCTCGGCAGGAGATGTTTCTATCACGGCAGAAGGGATATCTGGAATTGGCATTCACCATAGGAACCTGAGAGGATGGCATTGCTCTGAATTTGCTAAGGGATGGGCTAAACCAGAAAAAGACAAGACTGCATATCCTGTTTGCAAGACCTGTAGCAAATTCACACGACTATTTCCAGCAGGCACAGTATGGCTTATGCCAATACAAAGCAATTAGCTGCTACATAAGCAGACAAAAGTGCCGTCACAGACAGTATTTCTCAGCTGACCTTTTGTTAAGAAGCCATCTTGTTACTGTCTGCCTGATAGCTCGATAGAGCAGCCAGTGGCAGCCTTGGGCTTCCCAAAGACAAATCGAAGTGCTCCAGATGGGACTTCCCTTCACTCACTGCAGATGTGTGTGTGCATGCGTGTGTGTGTGTCAAGGAACGGGGAGGGAAAGCCTGTTTCTTATACTCAATTTCCCCTTCACAGGGGATAAACAGGCAATTACGCATCCTTTTATATTTGATGGCCAAGTGCTGAACTTGAAAGCACACTATTAGTTTGTGTCCCTTCAGGGCCAGTGCAATAAGTAGCCAGGAGAGCTGGGGCTAAGGAAGAGAGGGTGTTGTCTGCTGTTAGTGTGACAGTCTTGTCAGCAGCATTCACATTACTGGAAGGTAATAAAGTGACAAGTAAGTTATTAGAAAGATATGAGGTGAAATTGAACTGAAGCTTCTTTCTGCTCAGCTCAGTTTTTTTTCCTGCTTTGTAATGGGCCACTATTTGTTACAAACCAAGCCTTGTCTTGAGATCTTATATAAAAAAAGAAATATTTATTCTTTGCAGGAAAGGTCACATGAATTTACAACATCACACTTTAAAGGAGAGGAATGGGAAAATAGTTTTATGACAACTACAGCTGCTATTTAAAAAAAATACAGTGTCATCATAATGAACAATAATACTGGCAAAAGTCAGAGGACTTGTCAAAAACATGTCCATTTTTTAACCCTTTGGTGGTCCAGAACTGTTTTCCTTTCAGTGCCAAACATAACAGCAACAGTATCGGGATATACATGATCAATATCTTGATCAAAAAATCAAAGATGTCATTCAATATCACGACTTGACCAGAGAAAACAAGCCACATAAGACTGGTTAGCTACAGACTCAAGATAATACTACTTATGTAAAAAAGTTGCTGCTTCACTCTGTTACAGGCCATTTTAAAGGCAGTGATAACGCTGCTTGGCAAGAAGAGACAGAAACCATGGGACTGGAACAGACATGTACTTGGGCAAACATGTGGGTGAAAGGTTCAGTCCATCATATGATGGTGCTCTGTTCATAAAGTAAAAATGGGTATGGAAAAGAGTTCCTTTTATGTCCCTGCAGGAGGGGGAAAAAAGCCCAACTCATCATGTGGCGACAGCAGGATATGCTGATGCTTATCTAGCAAAGTAGCACTACAGTCACTGTTTTGTTGAGTTACTATAGCAGCAAAGTAGTGACATAAGAAAAAAAAAAAAACCCTAAGAAGGAACTGACATATACCAGCTGCCATTGTGAGTCTGCCACTCACCTTTTCCCCAGAGAGAACTCCTGCTGCCTCCTTGCCCTTAGTACAGACACCTTTGCTTCTCTTTTGAAATAAAAAAGAGTAAATCTCTGAACACCACCCAAAGAGAAAAGTGACAAAAACATTCTGGGGACAGAAGAAGGAGTAATAGTTCTGTTCACATAACTGGCACAAAAAATTTAGAGGGGCATGTGTGCGCTCCCAGATCAAACACTCTCCCTCCCTTATTCCTTCCCCTGCCGCCAAGATGCTGTGAAAATGTCCTGCAGAACTTGAGTACATTTCTGAAAAGATGTCCTGTTTTCTGATGGCAGCTGACACCCCTAATGACCCTGTGAAAAATGGGTCCAAACCAAGCACTTGGATTTTAAAATACCATACGCATTGAAGGAGAAATTTTTGGAACTAAATCTCTGGTCTTGTAAATGGTTCCTATCTTTGGAAGAGATCAGACCTTGAAACATTATGTTTCTGAGCTTTCCAGATACCTACACAGCTCTTTGTCTTGTTGCTTAGGCACGTTCCTGCCCCATATAATTAACTATGCTAGATCCTTAACTGTGTTAACTAAGACGACTAGAACTCAGGGAAAACTCAAGTGGATCCCTGCAGCCCCACTTCCTATTAGCGGTACTGGACTGGATCAACAGAGGTGCTGACCTCCCCTGGCAGCTACTTTACTGTTTAGAACCTGACTCTACTCTTTTTCCTAAACAGTTCCTTTTTTGGGGATGGAATGGAAAACGCATAGGTGATGGCAAACTTATAAACTTCTGGAACAGGCAGAGAAAGTACACTTTCATTTCCACAATGGAAGGAAGTGAGAGAGGGAGGGAGGGAGGGAGGAAAGGAGGAAGAGAGGATGAGAGGATGAGAGGAAGGAAGGAAGGGAGGAAGGAAGGAAGGAAGGAAGGAGGGAAGGAAGGAAAGAAGGAAGGAAGGAAGGAAGGAAGGAAGGAAATACACTTAAGTTTACTCACGGCATATATGGTGCACAATTTCTGCTGTGTAAATTATCTACAGATCCCTAGGAAACACACAAATTTTATGACCTCAGTCATGAAAAGCCTTTGAGAGATCTTTAAGAGCAGTGTGTAAGTGCTAATAAGCTTTCTAATCTATACCTTCCACGTTTTGTCAAATTGAGTTGTGACTCAGTGACAGAGTGCTTATACTTTGTGTGCACGACTACAGCGTCACCATGGAGTCAGCTGCAGTTTAAGAGGCAAAGTTAAAATCTCAGCCATAACAAAATGTACGTGGTTGAGATATAGCTCAGAAAAAATGACTAAATATTGTAAGGTGTGCAAAAATATTTATGACTTAAATTAGCTCTTTACTAACACCAGCTAATTAGTCCTCACAAGAGCACCCTTATGGGGAAGTTCGTATTAGTATTAGCCATGTTTTAACAGATTGAAACACAAACGGGTAAGTGGTGTGATCTGTCCAGAACTAAACAGTGAGAAGGGGCCAACAGTGGTATTAAAACTCAGTTCCTGGTTCCTGTTCTTGTGCTTTGGCAGTGCTGTTTTCCTTCCAAATTGTTTCATACAGGTTTTCCGAAGATGCCTAGTGATTAACCAGTATCACATGCTTTCCTGACACACGCCCCAAAACAAAGAAAAATGCTTAACAACCTCCAGACAAGTAGTTCTGTGTCGAGAAGAGGTTCAGTATGAAGAGTTATTTCCTAAAAGTAGGCAAAACCTTTTTGATATTTACAGAAAAATACAACTACCTTGAATAAACAAAACAGTGAAACAATGTGGAAAGAGTTACCACAATAACTAAAAGAACCAAACAAGACGGAACAAACTCCATGTAAAATGAAGAGTCTCTTCCTCAAAGTTGGTCTAATTCTTGAAAAAAGGTTTAGACTGACAGGTTTGGAAACTGAAGGGATAGCCACAGGTTTGTGATGGCCTAAGCAACTGCACACCACTTATCTTGTCATCACACCACTACAGCCATGCCCTATGCTGGACACATGAGATATTCGGTCGTTACGCTTATTGCAGTCCTGGGTTGCTGAGATCACCCAGAAATGCTACTTTCTGTCAGTAAAACCAAACTTCTACCACACAGCCTTTTTAAGGATTTTTCAGATAACTTCAGGTGATTCAAATTCCACCACAGGAACAATTCTGCTAAATACAGATTCTTACAGAGATGCATGGTAAGTAGGAAGGAGGGAAATGCCATTCAATTCCATGTAAGTGTATGTGCCCTTCTAAAACAAAGACTGTTCTGACATTAGTATCACTAGCACTGAAGAAACCACTTGATTCGCCTAGAAATAACAGTGAGTAATATTCTGTCCACAGGACGGAGATGATATCTCCTACACGGCTTAAGCAAAATCTGAATGAAGTTTAGGATGCCATAAAAGTAGGATTGCAAAGTTTCTAACAGCTTTTGGAGGTTTGTACCTGCTTCTTTACTTTTGAGAATGCCCTGTTTAATTTTGTGTAATAAACAGATTTTTCTTCTATGTAATTCATCTGCTGAATTTATCTACTGATGATGTTTAAGTTTCCAAACAAGTTTACCAAAACCATTTGACCTCTAACAGAAACAGAGTGAAATGAGAATGCAGAACAGTGATTCATTCAGTGAGGAATTATTTATATACCTCAAATGTGTTTTTCATTAAAAATTATATTTATTTATACCGTACATACTACAAAACAGAGGGGTTTTCTTTCTGTAGATATCATTCAATTTTTGTTGTTTTGTTTTTTAGACTTTCCATCTTGCTTGTTCCTAATAGCCTGGGAGGAGGGACAGGAGTGCAGTACAGATAACACTACAAAATTCCATGTGTTTTAGAAGAATGCACCTTTACTGTTCTAATTTCCCTTTCTCACAAACACACTGAGCTTGCACAACATAAAACAAAGAGAAGCAGATCTCTCCACTCAATTTAACACAGCAAAGTAGTTGAGGCTTTGAGGAAAAATAAAAAAAAAAAAAAAAGAAAGAAAAAAAGTCAGTGAAACTGCTTAGCTTTTTGCTATAAAGATTCTTTTTGTTAAACCAGAAGGTAAGTTTTCCTTACAGTTACTGTGGGATCCACAAATGTTTTCAAGGCTTCATCAGTGTACAGAATTTGAAAATGATCAGAGGCTTGTAACCCATAGGAACATAGTGAGAATTCATTTAGAAAGATTTTTTCTTTTATTTTCTGCAACTGGAAATACTGATTTATTAGCTATTGATTCCTACTTTTGGAAACAAGAATACTGAAATGCATAAGGAGTACTACAAAAGAGGAAATCCATATTAAGAGTTTCCTCTAAAAAATGTAACAGGAGTTAAGTACTCAAGTGGACATAAAGGTAAGAATAATAAAAATGCATAGCAAATCAAAACAACGACAAGCTGAAACAATGGAGCATTTCTGACTCTTCGCTAAGAAGAATAATGTTCTGGGTCAGTAAATACAGAAAAGGAACACATTCTCACTGAAGGAATATTTTATTGTACGCTGAAATATCCCTTGGGTTTTCGTTTGTTTGTTTGTTTGTTTTTGCTTTTGTTACTGTTATTGTTTTTGTAAAGAAAAGAGTCTACAACACACACCCTAATGGTTTTGGCTGTAGACTGAACTTAAGTAAATACCATCACTCAGTCAGTATGTTGTGGTAACTCAGGCTGCCAGTGTGGTTTACCAGCTCAAGCAACATGTGTAAACACTGGAAACAAAAAAGATTCAGAGGACAGCCTCTCCTCTCTGCCTTTCTCAACTGCTTGCTCCTTCTTCCTCTCCTGTTCATGCTCGCTTTCTTGCTCGCTATCTTTCTTGGACTTTCATTATTTTCTGACAAACCATGTGGGTGAAACACAAAACATTAACACAACTAGAGATCCCTTTTTTCTGGCCTCTAATTTTATCCAAAGGGAAAGTTACCCAATAAAAAGTCCAGCATATGTTTTCAGAGCTTCTAAGTGCTTCTGCCATTAATTTCTTTTGATTGCTTCTATAAAACATGCCTTAATCATACTACAGCACTTTCCATTGCAAAAAAGACAACTTTACAGAACAACATAGTTAACATTATTTCCCTGTTCCTTTTTTTTTTTTAAAACACCACAAAAAATCCAGGCCATAGTAAGAAGCACACAAAATTATATTCATCTTTGTTCTGTGACAAGTAGTATCAGCATTTATATCCCCAAATATTATGCATGTTTGACAAAAAAAAAGTTTCCACTGATTCACATGACACAATTCTGGTTTTTTTTTCTTTTATGTAATGTAGTACATAAGGAATAAGGATGCACTATTGTTTCTAGTAATAATTGGCACTTGAAAAAAGCACCAAGGATTCTGTATTTCATTTTACCCCTTTTCCCTCCCCAGTATTTTTTTCTGTAGTCCAAAAACTACAACTGTGGCTATGGTGAATAACTACATTTTCTTTTTTCAAAACGTGTGCAAAGTTGGCACTTTTGTATTAACACTAAACACTAATACTCTTTGTTTGGCATTCATGCCCTCATACTGACCAGACCACTTTTATCTAAGTGTATTTTTTTAAAGACACTTACTGAAAATATGGCAATAGTTTAAGAAAAAAAAGCATGGATATTATTACACATCCCCTTGTAGTGTACGAAAAAGTGCATGACTGGATTTATGTAATAGTACAAGACAAAAAAACTGTATCAGATCGGGTACTGTAAAGCATGCCAGCACCTCTGTATTACTTATATCTAGCAGGTAGTTAAAACAAGACCGTGGTTCTTTTAAAAATGTGCATTAAAGCTAACATAAATGAGTAGAACTAGCCAGCAAACTATTTTTCCTGCTTATCTAACAGCTGAATGTAACTGTAAAAATTAAGCAAAAAAAAAAGAGTTAAACCACCATCAATACAATTGTTTTACATCATAGGCCTGTCAAGGCTCAATATATATATACAAGTGTAACAGCCATGCTTAGTAGAACGTTATCCCCAATGCTTAGAAGACACAAAGACAACTAAGTAGATTGTTTTTTTTCTCTTTTTGTTTGTTTGCAATTTTTTTTGTTTTTTGTTCTTTTTTTTCAGGCAAAAGTCATGGGTAGAACAAATTATCTCTTTGGAGATGACCAAGAACATTCTAACAGAACTAGGGATAACTGCAAGTTTTCTGTGGTTTTGTTTTTTGTTTTTGTTTCCTTTTTTCATGAAGGGTCTCTCCCCCCCAAATTAAAGATCTCACCTTTTTGTTTCTATCCCAAAAAAAAGGAAAAAAAAAAAACCCAACAACCAAGAAAGGGGAAAAAGCACCTGGTGTTTCTTTCTTTTGTTAAAAAAGAAAAGAAGAAGATTATATATATATGTATATTTTTTATATATATATATATATATATATATATAAAGGGAGACTGTATATGGCAGTTCAGATGTGGTGGGCCCTCTCTGAGAGCTGGCATTATGCTGTGTCCATCCTTGAACTAATCTACTGAAGTGAAGGGAATGTTTTTATGCAGATTGGGGTTCTGACTGTGCCGGTTTCGGCTACGGACAGAGGAGAACATCATGTTGCACCCAGGGACTTTGCATTTGTGCATCTCTCGCAAGTGCACTGTTTTATAGTGCACTCTGAGGGTTCCCTTGTTGCTGTACATTTTGTGGCAAATGTTACACATTATCCCACCGTTGCTCACCGAAACACTGTTGAACATGAGGGATCCTGGGACATCGGTGCCCATCCCTACAGCTAAGGCAGGGGCATCTGCTTTGTGGGCAGATTCCCCGCTGTCACTTGCCCCATCGACGTCGTCCAGGAGAATGCCCTCATCGCTTCCTGCATCAGATTCTCTTGAGGAATGGATACTGCTGCTGGACTGGATGCTGGAGGTGGTGCTCAGGTCTAAGACCATATAGTCTTCCGACATGCCCCTGCTGTACCCATTCATATGGGAATCCTCAGTACCAGCAGGCGAGGAGGTGTCTTCCCTTATGTCGAGCCCCATCTGATGCTGAGCGCCATATATCTTCACCAAAAATTCATCTCGGAGGTCCTTACTAAGAGAAGGCTGTGAGGTGTCCAGGCCCATGTCATCCAGTTCTTTGGTCAACAGTTTACGGTGCAGGTTTATGTTAGCACTGTGTCTGGGAAAGGAAGAGGGAAGGGAGAAAAGGAAAAATGTACAGTATTTTTGATTAAACATACAGTCACCAAGCACCAAATCCAAATTCTGATTTATCCATAATTTATCATAATAATATCCCCTGTTCATGTTTCTTGGAAAATTCAGTCTTGTTATAAGTGAACAAATTCCAACATAAAACCAAACCAAAACAAGCAAATTAACCCTCCCCCTATTGTATTTCTTTTCAGCTACCGTTCCTCAACATTAGTCCCCAGCAGCAGCTACAGCCCTTTTATTTGATATTTACAAAATAATAAATTGCATTAGCAGAAAATGCAAAATGCTCTTCTTGGTTCCTGAATCCCTGCTGGGCCTCCTAAAAGCCTTGCTTCAAGAGAAAATATTATTAATATATGGAATATCTGTCTGTGTTTGTATCTATGTCTTATCTCTAGATCCATATCCTTATATATTTATATATACATGCATATCAATATATTTTTTATATGTATATGTACTCACATAACTGTGTAAATGAAGTATAGGAGGACAAAAAAATAAAGGTAACTGAATGATACAGAGTCAGAGGTCCCGATTCTGATAATTTAATTCTGGTATAAAGGCATTCAGAATCAGGCCAAACCAAGATGGAGAAGACTTGAAGGGTTTAGGAGAACAAGTCTCTGAAATCTACATGTAAGTTTCTGAAAATCTTAGCCAAAGCCACTGGTTCCATCCTTCTGGGAGGGCACTGCCACTCCTCGCTGTACTCTTCCCAGAACTGTGTCTGATGCAGTACTGACTGACCCAAGCAGTGTAATTTCCAGTAAAAAAATCCTATTAATGGCAATGAGAATTTTGCCCCAAATCAATCAAAACACTTAAGCACGGGCTTTGGTTTAGGTATGTGCTGAAGTCACTGTGGGTGCTCAAGAGACACTGGAAAAGCTGTCACTGACGTCAGTGGTCTTTGGACCAGATCCCAAGAGCCGCAAGTTAAAATATTCTGAAGTGTTTTACAGGATCTGGGCCTTTGTTCTCAAGAAATAAAGCTCTAAATTTGCAAACAATGTAAGCCTTTGGGTTAGTAACTCTGTAAAACAGCCTATTATTTTAAATACTGCATTCTACTCTCCACTTTTGACATTGGCTTTATTCATCCATTGCAGTAGAACCTCACTGATTTGCAGCAGTGTCAGGAAACCCTCTTTGAAAAACTGCATTTTCTGAAGTAACAATGCACCAAACAAACATGACAGACATCAAGGACCTCTGACCACAGAACATGCTCGTTTTGTCAAAGTGCTTAATAATAAGAAATCAGTATAAAGTTTTCAGTATTAGAAAACTTTAGGGGTCAGTATTCAGAATGTGCACTATTGCTGAGGAAACGACAAATATTTATTCAGTTTCATTGGAGGGTGACTGGATTTTCAAGTCAGTAAAAAAAGAATTAGCGAAGTTCTACTGCGTAACATTCTTTGCAAGCTAAGGACCCAAACCCGCAATTTACAACATGCAGACTCACCAGTCTGTCTGCCCATTATAAATTGCAGATCAGAGCCCAAATGTAGGAAGGAAAAGAAAGAAGGGGGGGAGGGGAAGAGAGAGAGAGAAAGAGAGAGTTTTAACATAGGAATACTTTAATTTGCAAAAAAGCACTAGGTATAAAATTGGCACGGGAAGACATAACAATGATCAAATATTTTACAGACATTCTGGTCCTACAGTAAAAAAAAAGGGAGAAGGGGAACAATAGCTATTAGCAATATTGCTATTATTGGAAGCTTTTGTTTTAAGAAACCCTTTGAAACATACCTCTCAACCAGCTAAAGTCCCAAACATGGTACAGCAATACAATGCAGATAAATAAGGAAAATGCAAATGTAGGAAGATTAAATTGATGTGGAGTTTATTTCTGTAATTTTCTATCACTTACTTTGCAATTCTGTTGCACATAACTTATGGGAATATATAAAGAAAACAGCAACAGAAGCGATCCGTCCCACTCACCTGCAAATGCAGGTAACTGTTCTTTGACATAAAACTGATACTGAACTGCAGTTTAATTGAATTGTGTCTGCTTGGGATGCAATTATTCCAGGAAGGGGGTGGGTCTAGAACGGAGCATTTCTCTCCTAATGAGAGACAGTTGAGAGGTATGGGCAAGGGCAAAAAAAAGTGGAGAGTATTCCTTGTTTTTCTCCCACATGGGAAATACTCCTTTCACACAAGCAAGTATAGCACCATTGCTTTTTTGAGGCGCAGAAGTGTAATTATGCATATCCCCACACTGCACTCAGGAAGGCTGAGCTTACCTTGTGATAAGATCAGCTTTCTAATCTTTTGCTAAATTGAGATCACAAAGAGAGAGAGAGAGAGAGAAGAGAGGAGAAAAGAGAAAGAAAGGGGGAGGGGGAGGAGAGAGAGAGAGAACAAATTCACATTCCAATCCAGACATATCTGGTTTAAAAAAAAAAAACGACAAAAGAAAATAATATCTGAAACCAATAAAATACAGACTTTTTAAAAAGTCTTGACTGTGAAACTGTTTTTTGTCAGCTGTAATCTCACTTATACTGTTGTCCTGATGGATACTGACTCAACCACACAATATGAAAAACATAAAGCAAATTAATCAAAGCATATTCACAGCATCCCCATTATCATCCACAAATGAGTTCTGAACAGATGCATGCAGTGTGCACACACATGAATGATAAACAGTAGTCCTGACAGTCCCTTGCCTTCCTGGTGTCAGATGGCGTGCAGCTCCACGTAAAGTTGCTAAGTGCAGTGCAGGAAACGCTTACTGTGAAGGCCTGTCCACACTGACCAGTGTTATTACATGACCATAAAAGCACATTTGTGCTTATCATCATAATGCTAACTGCGAACTACTCATGAAGTGCTCGTGTGTTCACTTCTTATGATTTCTCCCCCTCTCTCCCCTCCTCGCTCCCCTGGTATGGGAATTTGCTGCTGTGTAAGAAACTAGTCAGGATAACTGTAACTGTTGTTTCCACGCATTTGTGCTTACTATTTCCTTAGTTTGCTGCTGAGAAAAACAGCAGCCAGGCATGCAGTGAAAATAACTTCAGCATTCACTGAATGAAGAGATAAGAATAAATTACCACATTAAAGAGGGGCCACTGAGCCCCAGATGGACAGAGGCCATTCTGAGACAGACCAGTGTAAGGATGCAAACCCTGCTGATGCTCTGATAAGAAGAGATGCCTCCCTTATTCAATTCTCACTTACAGCAGTGGCAATCAGTAATCTAGTTAAAGTATGTACCAGCCCATAATATCTGTCAGGCAAACGATGTGCAGAAATGTGCGGACCAGTTCTGGCACTCTGCTCAGTAGTGTCCCTTTTCCGCTGTCAGCAGTACTGTTGGATTCTCCTAATATAATTACATTGACTTTTATTCAATTAAGTGCCATTCCTAGCCTTAAAAAAAGCTACTTTATCAATTGATTCAGGTGTAATGCAATAATAAAGATGAACTCATGGCAGTGCATTAGCTCTGCTGTTCATAACTTCTGAACATAGGTTCATTCATAGCAGTCGATTTCCATTATGCAACCACAGTTCAAAAGAATTGATTCTTTTACATTCATTTCTTAATCTATTTCACTTGTGTTTAATACTGTCCCTAAATATCATATGCAAAAACAGCCTGGTAGAGATGAGAGGAATGAATTGTGAGAAAAGTTCATTTATTTGGACATTGAAGTTTTGAAATCTTACGACAAAACCAAAGTCACGGAGGCTAAAACCTTGTCAGAATTAAGAATACTATGTGCTGAAAGTACGAGAAACACACATTTCCAGTAGCTGAACAATCATAGGGATAGGAGGGAAGGAAAAGTATGTTTTCATAGACACACCGGTCGAGAGTGCTCGGAGCCTGACCCTGCACCCCTTTCCCGTCTGCTACACAACTAAATGTAGCATCGCACCGTGAAGTGCAGACTGAGTACCCCATGCAGGGTGCTGCTTGAACAGTGCCCTGCATAAAGAAGGTGTTTCTCAGGGCTGACAGCAGCATTCCCAAGGTTTCTTTGGGAAAAGATGAGAAGGGAGTTCTGTGCAGGAGGAATATGCCCATGTATGTAAAGACGGCTACAAATAATGGATCCATAAGCAAAAAAATGGAATTAAGAAAGAAGAGTATGGCTAAAGGCAGACTAGAAAGAGAAGCAGTACAGACCGAGAAGTTTAAAAAGAGAGATGTTCTGGGAAAAGGCAAGCACTGGCAATTGCCAAATAGAATAGGATCGAGTTTAGGGGCAGAAATGAAGCTATGAAGACTATGATTCAGCTGGAAAGGCAGAAGAGTATGCAGCCGACAACCTGTACTCTGACCTAGTAGCTGCAAACTGCAGTCAGAAAGCCATGAGAAGAAAAAAGTAGCATTACAAATATTGGCCAAGCCCATACTATCTTTTATCTTGGTAATCTTAACTATTTCTTTGCTCCTCTCATCCAATGCTGATCTTCCTTGCTTTTTTTCTTGGAAAATGTACGCATTCAGCCATCTTAAATTGCTCCAGTAGTTCCCAGACCCCCTTCTCCATACCACATTGAAGTGTTCCATGCTAATCCAACTCTTTCTCCCCTGCTTTGTCACCTCCCAAATCCTAGCAAATCCTCTGCTAGCCCTCAGCCATTGCTAGCCACCTTGCCATCTGTTCATCTGCTCCTCCCCACGGCACCTGCAATTTCTTGCTTCAGCTGTTCTGTTCCCTGATGTGATTTTCAATGCCGCTACCCCTTCCTCCTCTGAATACTGCTCCCAGGTCCATGTTCCCTGAGTAAGCTGAGGCACAGCTTGGGCAGAGAGATTTATGCCAGTGCATGAACACTGCCATCAAACAGGTGGAAAATCACGAAGCAAGATACGCCAAAGCCAGCTGAGCTTCAGCTTGCCATGGCTCCATTATTCCTCATACCTGAGCTAGCTAATTTAAGGCCATCTCTGATGTCCTTTGCACTGCAGCTGCTGCTGTATCTGCAGGGAAAAAAAGCTTGAAGAACCTAAATGAATGGCAGAGGTATAGAAAACATAAAATATTTGACCTAATAAAACCCTTTGAATTACTCTGGACTCCTTAGACTGCTTATTTGTACATCAACTACCAAAATGACATTTGATCCTGGCAGTGGACATGTTGCGTAAGGACAACTGGTGAATGGAGTCTTCCAGGCAGAAATATGAGGTCAAAAGAGCTTAACTAAAGGCGTATCTCACTCAGCTCCAGTTACCAGATCTACCCTATCCTAAGCAACAAGGGATGGTGAGGAGGGTTAGTTCTGAGAATTTAAAATACTATGTGTGCCAAAGAATGTCCAAACATCTGTTCAGCTCTGTACTACATGTCATGTATCCTCAAAAATGAGGAGAGTATTTTTCCAAGACGTTTTGAGATGTAGCTTGTTGTGGCAAGGAAGTTTTGGCAGTCTGGTTTATTTTAGGAGGCCCAGAATACCTGATTTTTCCACATAATTAACATTCTTCTTTCAAGTTACTATTAATGAATTAGATATATGGTGGGCAAAAGTATGTGGAAAGTCCTCACCATAGTGAATTCAGCCTTCTGAATTCAATGATCTTAAGAATGGATCAATGCTGCTGTAAGGATGATAATGATAATGATGATACACGTAAAATCTGTGGTTGTGGCAAAGTGGCAAGGTTATCTCACCTCCGAATTAACCACTGCTCTTCCAGACAGGAGTTTCGGTAGCAGAGCAATGCAGAGTGCTACACAAACTACAGCAGCAATCTGACTGTGGGCATGATCCCACTCGTGGTAGTATTTTCCTTCCCTTGTGAAGTTCATGGAAGTATTCTTCCATAATTAGAATTCATTGTCAGTTCCCCCCCACCTATTACTAGCAAGCTCCTCTAGTGAGAGATGCACTATGTATCAACAGAAAAAAAGGGGATTATACGCCTAGGAAATACGGTCAATTAAACGTACATGCCATTTACACAGCTCATAAATCCAGACTGGGTTCTCTTCAGCAGTTTCTTTCTACACTTGTCAATGAATCTGATTTTGTTAATTTACTATCCATTTGTTGGAAAGAAAAATGTAATGGCCGCTTTATTTTAGTTTATTTTTATCTAGTCAGTCTTTTTATTTTTTTTTTAAGTGAGTAAGGAATTTATCAGAGAGTAGAATTTGTCCTGGCATAGAAATTGGCATGAATTCTATGCATGACTCAAGGCCAACTTTGGATGCACCTGTGGCTGCAGTCCTATCGGCACTAGGACAAATGTCATCTCTGATGCGCACAGCAGAGTTAGGGAATTTGGATGATAAAGAGTACTCTGTTTATTTAAATTCAAGTATTATACAGAGCACAAAATAAACTGCATGAAAAATTGGGTTGAATGTGTTATTCACAGTTCGGGGCAGGGCAGGCTGTTGAAAATGAAACATAAAGCATTGTTTTTCTTAATTTTTTAGCAAGAGAAAAATATGACTACACTTAACTATTAAGGGAGTGAGAGAAAAAAAGAGTGAGAATGAAACAGCAGCATAATTGTTAGGGTGGGCAGTCAGTGACTGAGGAAAACCCATTTTCCAGTCGCTGATGCAGTCAGACAGAAAGGCCAAGCCAACCGATGTCCCAGTTAAATGTCCTAGCTATTGGCCCCTTGCTCCTCCGTGGCAGACTGTAAGTGACAAAGTTCCCTGGTGAAAATCTCACTCAAACTTCAAAGCGCACTCTATTGTTCATTAAAATTCTGAAATGGATAATTTCAACATTTCCAGTTGTATCCCGCCACATCCTTTCTTCCTATGTTTCCAAATAAAACAATAACCCAATCTCTTGAATCAAGTGTTCTGAAAATGCATTTTCTGGCAAATACATGATTTGCCAAAGTTATACCACCCAGCCCTATCATTCTAATGCTGCAAAGAAATCACAGACAGGTCATAGCAGGGAGCCATCAGTCTTTGGGCAGCTTTGCTTTAAGACACAATAAGCGATGCCAGCGTTAAGTAATACAATAAAATTGTATTTGGAGACTTAATGCATTAAAAGTCAACATTAAATTATTTTCTATTAAATTCTGTTATTTCCAAGTAATAATAGATTTATTGTTTTTTAAAGAAGACAGAAGCTAATATTTGGTTACGAAACCTGAAATCACACAATCTTCAGCCATTTGAAGAAGGTTCTATTACAAAATCGAAGGCCAGGACACATTTGTCTGGTGGTTTACATACAGATTGGCAAACCTCTTATTAAAGTTGAATATGGAAGTAACTGCTTAGGTTGTACAGGCCCCATACAAGCTATCCTCCTGCTATACTTAGTTTTAAACTAAGCTCTGTCAATCTGGTTTAAAATATCATAAACAATGAAACTTCCATTATTCCTCCCATGAGACTTTTTCCACACCTATCTTCAGCTCAGTATTCAGCCTATGGTTTTACCTATAATGAAACATTAAAGCAAAGCTCTCTTTGTTTTTCACCTTAAAGGCTGTCAATTAAGATCTATGGTTTTGTTTAAAAATCTCACATTATTTTAATCACTAATGCAATCTGCTAGTACGGCAAAGTATTGTGGTCTTACCTCAATTTCATGTTCCTTTCCTGCTTATTTAAGCCTGAAACTCATAGAAAGGCTCAGAATATGTGAACATAACGGAAAGTAAACCCAGAATTTTATGCTTTCTCAGAATCTCTGCAGACTGAAAGTGCTGAGTTTCATGCAGCTAAAATCAAAGAACCAGAAAGTAAGACTCTGGCTAAATATAACAGTGTACATATTTATGAGAAAAGATATGGCCTTATTTCTGATATTTCTTCAAGAAGGAAGCAGCAATAATTTCCCCCATTTACTTAAGAGAATCAACAATAAAACAGTTCCTGGAATATAATTAGTAATGGAAACTGTTAAAGAAATTATTTTCTCAGTTACTGTTCTAATTTTGCCACTCTCTCAGCAGTCTTTGATACTTTTTTTTCTCAATTAAAAAGAAAAAAAATTCCATAAATCTAAGCAAAGATAATAAATGTTTGAAATCCTGATCTGACCTAAATTGTAAAATTCACATTTATCTGAACAGGGCCAAGGTTTCAGTCTGTGCGCTAACACGTTTAGTTTGCCTCTAAATGTAAGGGGAAAAACAGGATAGGGGCTAGACTGTAGAACAATGAGTGAAGACAAAATACTATACTACCCAATGAAACCATGGCATTTCTACATGAACAGTTTGGGTAATAACATCAGTTCTTGAGGCTTTAAATTGCATAGAATCTGAAAAATATTAACCTTTCATAGGAAGAAAATCCAAAAGGTAAAATACAGTTCAGCACCTATTAAAAAAAGTAAAAAAACAGTGCTTATTAAATGCAGGAAATAAAGGACAAGCAAGTTCTTGCAAATTAAAGATGTGGAGCCCAGTCATTTCAATCCCTTTCAATATGAAACAAATCACTCACACTGGTCACGAAGACAGCTCCCTCTACACTCAAATTATTCACTTGAAGATAAGCTCCCATCAAACTCTTTAGGGGTTTAACTAATTTACTGCACAGATACGGCACGTCTGTTGTAATAACAGGTAGGATGTATTGGGGTCGACCATTTATCAGAATTAGACTTCTTTTTTCAATTCGCAGTGAATTATGCTGCCTACACTGCTCCTCTTTCTCAGAGCTTCCCATCCCCTTACGGCCCCTAATGTGGCAGGCAAACAAAATTGACAGTCTCATCTTGTCAACAAGGGGTGATTCTCTTGAGAAGCCATTTAACTTTGCAGAGGAAGCAATGTATTAATGTGCCTGTCCCAGGAATGTTAATCATCTTCAAGCTCCCTCTAACTTTGACATGAACGAAATCACCAAATTTGTTTACTAAATGAATCGTAATATGCTAATAAGAGAGCATGACATATATGGTAAAGCCAAACAGATGGTTTGTTTACTCCACTTTGCAACTTTATAAATGTTGTAACTCTGAAGATGTTAGTGAGAATTATTGGTTTGTTGGCAGTGGCAAACATGCCTTTTGCATACTTAATCCACAGTTAGAGTCAGAAAACAATTTGTCATCGCCGTGGAATGCATAAAAAATGTTAATGCCGAGATGGCATTTAGGGAGGCAGGATAGCCGACTGTGTGAGCAAATACTCAGGTTAAATGTGGAACTGATATCTGATGGCAATGTTTGCTACCAAATATTTTTTAATGTAAAATCTGACAGGTTCAGGATTCTTGAAAGGCCCAATAATTCAGTACATACCTGTTGAGGTGTTTAGTGAGACGGTCCTTACGGTGTGAACAGAATTACACTTTCACAACAGCTGTGTGTGCTCAGAAGCATCGAGGTCATGTCGCACTCTTAGTATATTACTATTGTTGTCCATTAAACATCAAAAGATATTACAAACAAAAAGCACAACCATGGGCGTACTTGCCAAAGTTACTCAGAAACGATCAAAATTGTGTTGCAACACTTCAACCTCTCACTTTACTAGCTGCCTGGAAGCAAAACAGACTCATTACAAAATAGCCAGCACTCTTGTCTAATATCCGGACTGGTTGAGAAAGTTTAGAATAAAAAGATTTATCTGACGGAATATTTCCTAAGTGAACTAACTCAGTGTAGCAATGTTACATGCACGAGAAGCTCACCACATTTATGACAAAGTCCTCTGATGGAAATTACAGCTGCTCAGCACCATTGACAATCAGTCCAACTGCCATAAGCTGTTTCTACAACCTACACACGCTCTCTGGAAAAGTTTTTCTGTGTGCAGGCGATTCACACAAGGCTCTGCACAGCAGTCATGCACTCGGTCCTCATCTCCTGTGTGTTGAAGTATTTTGCTGGTCCTTCACACAAGGCATATTTCCCCTTAAGAAGTACTGAGGCAACACCCAGGTAGAATCTGTTGCCAAGCTGCATGAATTAACATTTCTTTTCAAACCTAAATCATCTAAATATTACATGATCCAAGTATTGTAATCAGAAGTTTTCATTCTTCATGTTATTTTACTGTTACAACAGCCATGTAAAATGTGATAGTTTTGCAAGATTTTATGCAAAGAGTCCCTTCAGTTCAGCATCCCACTCATGAATTTTACTGAGTTTCAAGTTTCAGTAAATGCAAAAAAGATAAAACTCAGTCAGAACAGCTAGCTCCCCCTAATTCGGCTTTGAAACCAATTCTTTTCTCCCAGATACTGATGCACATTATCTCATGATTTGCTTAGAAGGTTCACAGACTTTTTACTGGTTGCATTGTAAGTTCAAATTCATAGTAAAACCTCAGATCCAGGGATAGTTTTGTCCAATTTCAGGTTCCACGGCAAATATGTAAACCATTTCTTTTGGTCACAAAGCAATGGTAATTCTCATTCCCACTGCTTTGTTTGTCTAAAAATGCTGGCTTTATTTATATAATACCAGAGGAACTATAAAACCAAATACGACGTGGCACTTCAACAGGGTTCCTCTATTAGTAATTTTACATTACTAAATAAGTACCCCTTTCAGGTCAACTGATAGCCGATTATCCTATAACCTCCCTTCACTGACGCCCCAACTCCTCAGTAATTTCAATCCTCCAAGATTCTTCCATACATACTATTGTCAGCGGTTATTAAATTCTCAAGTTTTTACCCATCCACAAGAGACTGTGCAAAGATATCTAAGGGAAGTATGAGTTCAGCTTGCTGTCCAAGGATTATTTTGGAAGAAACATTAGCGGCCGTCCCAGCCTGGCGCTTATATCTCATTTGAAACATCTACTCATTCCTGACCAACAAAGAAAATTTCAATAAAGTACTTTTACTGGTTTAACAGCAGTGAGCTCCTGGGATTGTCAAAGTGCTCAGTCTTTTCCGAGGAGAGAAGGAATCAGCAGCTCAAATATAATTAACCTTCCATTCTCAATGCAAACTGCCACGCACAGGAGCTCTGCAGTCTATTAGTGAAGTTATAACGGCCAACAGGCAGAGGCAAAATTGGTCAAAAAGTTGGCTGCTGCTGTCATATTTTTAGAATTATGATTAATGACACTAATAATGTGGATGATTACTGATATGTGTATCTCCTGCAGTTTATCATATTGCACTGGCTGCCTACGTCCACAATAAACATGATGCTATCATTTACCTCTTTATTGAAGGCAATCCTTCTCTTGAAGGAGCACATTCTAATTACTTTGTAATGTTTTATGTCTTAAACATTTTGCAGCTCTGGAACTTGCCAACTGCTTCATGTCTACCATTGATTAATTACAGAATGTTTAATCAAAATTTAGAACCTAATGCAGTCATTTATGAGTGTGCTGCAGTGCCAAGATAGTTAGGCTGCCATCCCAAGCTTGGAGAGTGCTGGGTTCAAAATTAAATCCCAGAAATGTGGAACATGCCAAAGATTCTACCTTGAGTGATTTGAGTTTAAAATCTTACTTCAGTTGATGAATGACAGGCACCTACCCAAAATGAGAGGTCTTTCTTGTGGATGTATGTGTACTTGCGTGTTCCTATTACATTTTTCCTCTTCTTTAAATGTCTTCATTTTTCCCTTTATGCCATTGTTACTGCAGTTGCTTCTCACTCCTTTACAAGCCTTCCCTGCTGCTAGAGCTCTTGCAAACACCAGTCAAGAGAGTGTAGTTTTGAAGTGGTTAAACAAGTGAAAAATAATTTGCAGGGACAAATACATAAGTTTTTTTTTAATGTGGATTTTTATGGTACTGTCATACAACCATTCACCGTTGAAGTTAAGTGTTTTTTTAATACCATTACTGAACTGCTGAAATGGATGCTAATATAGCTTGGAGTGCTAATGTCAAATCCTGGTAATAAAAAAGACAGACTGCTGAATGAAATAATTTCAAGTAAAAAATAGAACAAAAGTGCTCTCACTCTCGCTTTCCACTTTTATTGAATTGGGACTGACTGAGCCAATTGCTTTAGAAGTCTGTAAAACACAATTACTAGTGAGCTGACTGACCCAGCAGTGCCCCTTCTGTGACAGAACAGACTAAAAAGGCTGCAGAATTAGTGTTGCTCCCCTATCTAGCTATCAGACCTGAGAGACGTCCAGCGAGGATCTGTTATCCTTCGTGCCAGGGCCTGCCTCCTCCCCTTATGAAATCTTGATTCTCAATCTTGCATATACATATCATCTGCGTGCATGTTCTTGAAACAAGGGCTCATTTACCTTTTCGGAGTGGGAATCAAAGTTCTCTTTCTATCCATTGTATTTTTAGATCTTTATCTACCAACGGAGCTATATATAGGTCTTTCAGTACGCGCATCCACAGACACACACACATATATACGTTTGGGCTATTTTTATTTCCACATTTTGTGCGTTAAACACAAAAGTACAATGTAAGATTTATGGGCAGCAAAATTAACTATGTCCCATTTGTATTTTCAGTTGTAAGTGGCTGAAGTGTAATTGCTTTTTTATTTTGGCATAACAAAGAAAAGGAGAGAGGGAGGGAAAGAGAGGGAGGAAGAGGGAGAGAAAGGGAAAAATGTATTGAACTGGAAGCGGGCAACACGTTTCCCTAGTTAATAAAATAAGCAATAAAGTTTGTAAAGCACTAGAATCAAAATCAGTAACATTGGAAATAACAACTTATAAAACTTGTAATTTACAGCTTATGTTTCAGACTCATATAGTTTGACACGGACATACAGCTTAGGGCTTTTTTCCCCCCTTCTCTTCCAAAAAAATGCAAAAACAAAGTGACAGCAAAAAATATCTTCTTATTACAATTCCATCCTTTCTTTCTCTCCCCCCGCTCTCCCCCATACAAAACAAACCACTTCACATTTATACACAAAGTCCTGCAATCCTTTTTTTTTTTAATGACAGTGTACATTTTTGGCAAATCTAAAACTTTTTCATTTCTCTTCCAGGTCCATTTATACGAAGCTTGCAGGTGCCTTATGGCAAAAATGTTAAATTATTTCTTAGACAGATCTTTTTAAGTAATGCTTTTTAGGGCAAGCTTAAATGCGAAATGAGCTCTTAATTAAAAAAAAAAAAAAGAAAAACTTGCTTAGAACAAGGCAAACTGCTCATTTAAAATATGTTGCTGGGAAGTAGGATGCACTACTAAAAGCCTTAGATTTTCTTTAGTAGTGGTGGACTCAAAACTTCTGTCAGGAAATATCCAGTGTTTGCCATTAAAAGGTCAACACGTGAAGAGCCATAAGCGGTATGCTACCTGAGATACTCCTGTGTTACCTCAGGTCCCGACAGACCATCCGAGGTATCATCTCTAGTGCCATTCCGAATGTTTTATGTGTACCTCTGGACGTGAATGAGTGGTTTCTACTGTAGTACCTACAGCATAATATCACAAATACGGTACATGATGCGTGGCACAGCCGGCCATCTTTCCTGAAGAGAGGCAAAGGACAGAAGACTGTGAGTACCACAGGTCAGGATTAAGGGGTAGTGAAAAGGGGTACTGCAGTGTCTTGCAGTGCACTTGCAGTGCCTATATGGTACATAGTCTCTCCTTGACACTGTCGAGTATTTAACTCTCATGGGTAACTCTGCATCTCTTCCTTCAGGATCACCCTTAGATAAGTAGTCAGCAGTCTGGTTATCTTTCCCTTTAACTGTTTCTAATGGCACAGAATACTCCTGCAATTATAGGTTCTACTTTACAAATTTGCTATCACTCCCTGTCATGTTTCCTAACCGCTAGCAACTTGTATAACCATGAAAAGGTGTCCCAGATTTAGAGAGGTTGGGGTTTGGGTTTTCTTTTCCCCAGGGCCCATAAATTGCCAAATATTTTTGAGTAACATCCTTTTACTAAGACATATTCCAGTGAAAAACACTCCCGTCTCGCCTGTTTGTTGCAAACCCGCCTTGAGGCCAGTGCCTCAGACATCGGTGGCTACAGGAAAAGGCTCCCTGTATTCTTAACCAATCCATCTGGGTCCACTAGCCAAGACCTGTCTTGTCAAAAAGCCACGGAACAGGAATCCAAATGAGCTTTGTTTTACTGTACTAATTGCCTGCTACATAATTCTACTTCAAAAAATACCCCGTGACCTCACAAACCCTAGGAATGACTGTATCTTTGGGGATGAGGCCAACTGTGGACAAGGTCTACCTCTGTCTAGATATACTCACAGGACTGGCACACTATCCTTCAAAGCAGATTTGTAGCTATTTGGAGTCATCTACACCTGGTAATTTTTTCCTCTTCTAGGTTTTTTTTTTCCTAAGTCATTTCTAGGACTTGCCTCACCAGTTTTCTTACTTTCAGGTGAACTTAACTTTAATTTGGATATGCCCTAGCACATGTTCACTCAGTTCATGTTCTAATGAATGAAACTGCTCAAGTCTAGGGGGAGGAATATCATCATCGTTAAGGGAAGAAGAAAATCATAGAATCATAGAATCATAGAATCATACAGGTTGGAAAAGACCTCTAAGATCATCGTGTCCAACCGTCAACCCAACACCACCATGCCCACTACACCATGTCCCTAAGGGCCTCATCTACACGTCTTTTAAATACCTCCAGGGATGGTGACTCCACCACTTCCCTGGGCAGCCTGTTCCAAGGCCTGACCACTCTTTCAGTAAAGAAATTTTTCCTAATGTTCAATCTAAACCTCCCTTGGCACAACTTGAGGCCATTTCCTCTTGTCCTATCGCTAGTTACTTGGGAGAAGAGACCAACACCCACCTCGCTACACCCTCCTTTCAGGTAGTTGTAGAGCGCGATGAGGTCTCCCCTCAGCCTCCTCTTCTCCAGGCTAAACAACCCCAGTTCCCTCAGCCGCTCCTCATAAGACTTGTGCTCCAGGCCCTTCACCAGCTTCGTTGCCCTCCTCTGGACGCGCTCCAGCACCTCCATGTCCTTCTTGTAGTGAGGGGCCCAAAACTGAACACAGTATTCGAGGTGCGGCCTCACCAGTGCCGAGTACAGGGGCACGATCACCTCCCTGCTCCTGCTGGCCACACTATTTCTGATACAGGCCAGGATGCCGTTGGCCTTCTTGGCCACCTGAGCACACTGCCGGCTCATGTTCAGCCGGCTGTCAACCAGTACCCCCAGGTCCTTTTCCTCTGGGCAGCTTTCCAGCCACTCTTCCCCAAGCCTGTAGCGTTGCCTGGGGTTGTTGTGGCCGAAGTGCAGGACCCGGCACTTGGCCTTGTTGAATCTCATACAGTTGGCCTCGGCCCATCGATCCAGCCTGTCCAGGTCCCTCTGCAGAGCCTTCCTACCCTCCAGCAGATCAACACTCCCGCCCAGCTTGGTGTCGTCTGCAAACTTACTGAGGGAGCACTCGATCCCCTCGTCCAGATCATTGATGAAGATATTGAACAGGACCGGCCCCAAAACTGAGCCCTGGGGAACACCGCTCGTGACCGGCCGCCAACTGGATTTAACTCCGTTCACCACAACTCTCTGGGCTCGGCCGTCCAGCCAGTTTTTTACCCAGCGAAGAGTGCACCTGTCTAAGCCATGAGCCGCCAGCTTCTCTAGGAGAATGCTGTGGGAGACAGTGTCAAAGGCCTTACTGAAGTCCAAGTAGACCACATCCACTGCCTTTCCCTCATCCACTAGGCGGGTCACCTGGTCATAGAAGGAGATCAGGTTGGTCAAGCAGGACCTGCCTTCCATGAACCCGTGCTGGCTGGGCCTGATCCCCTGGTTGTCCCGGACATGGCTCGTGAGCACCCTCAAAACCAACCGCTCCATGATCTTCCCCGGCACCGAGGTCAGGCTGACCGGCCTGTAGTTCCCCGGATCCTCCTTCCGGCCCTTCTTGTAGATGGGAGTCACATCATCTACAAGTAATCTTTGGTTAGGCCATGTGATTTCATGTAAAGTTTGCCTCTTCAGGTGACAGTTTCTCTTTTCAGACAGACAAGCGCAGCTGACGAATGTATCATGTATGTACATATGACGGCATTTACCTGTCTACTTAGTGTCTCTCTCCTTCATCAAGAGCTGTAACTCCAAAGGGCAGTAAACACAGCTATTCCTGCCACAGATGTGATCCCTCCCCCTTCCATTATTTTTCCCCATGCTCTGCCACCTCAGAGAACTACATCTCTCGGGTTGCAGTGTCTTGTTCCATTTTCACGCATCCAGGCTTTTGGGAGTAGTGCCCTGGTGCTATCTTGTATCTGTAAAGTACAGCTTGCTCCACTATAGCAGAAATCTTATAGTCTTCCACTGTTAAGTTTAAAAGAACAGCTAGAGCCTTTCTCTGCAGGAACTAACTTAGGTAGATGTTTTGTTTACCCCACTTCCAAAAGACTCTAGGGAAGATGGGACGTCTCTGCATATGGGGAACAGCTTTACTCAGGTAAGTGGAAAATACTCAATTTTCTCCCACTCTCTGGAGAAGAGTTTTGGTTCTTCCAGTTATTTCCTAGGAACCTGTTTCCAGGATATTATGAATAAGCATTCATCTTCCCAGTCCTGTCTTCCCAAATAATCTCTTTCACCAAACATAAAACACACAGAACCTGCGCAGGGAACTTGGACAAAACAAATTAAACGTTTACACTATTTGTCACACACATACCAGGGGAAAATGTTGCTCAATGCATGTTTTGCTTTTGGCTAGTATTTTCAATACTTTACTTATGTTTACCACCTATCTTAATCCTGGTGTAGCAGTTTATTTAAATAAACTTTTCAGGTCACTAAAAAGTCCTTGACTTATTTTGCAAGTTCATACAAAAATAAGACTTCTTGCACTGTACAGGAAACCCTACTCTCACTCTCAAAGTGATACCATTTTGTGTACCAAAAGAGAACAAGACAATGAAGGCAGCAGATCATTTTAAAAAACAATCACCACCTCCAACTGAAACCCAAAGCAAATGGGTATGTGTAGTTGGAAAAGACCTCGCTCCACGCCAGAGCTGATGCTGCAATCTTTACTCACGTAAGTAGTCTCTTTAGGGCTTGTTTTAATTTATTTATTTTCCTTTAAATAATAAAAAAAAATCTTATGAAGAAATTAGTTCTATGCATTCTAGTTTTAATTCTGCTTCTCTTGTTCACATTGGTGACTTTGCAATATGACAGGCAGTCTGTGTTCAACATGACTACTCATGGAAGAGGTTAGCTCTGTGTTAGGGGTGGCACAAAATGTTTCTTTATGATCCAGGTTCTCTTGGGTAAGGAAGAATTATGTGAACATTAGCAATGACAACATCTTAGTGACTCTGCAAGAGAAAACCTAATGGTTCATACAATTGTATTGGATATGCAGCTAGTCTCTTCATGAACTGCATCACGTCCAGAAACAGTAGTATAGGTGTAAATATGTTTATATTTTAAAAAAAATGTATAAAATAGCCCTTTCGTCTCTTGACAAATGGGTCATCAAACACCTAATGTCTTAAAATCTGATTTCCTTATTCTTATTGGAGGAAATTCAAGCTGTATATGACAGCTAATACAGTAATAGTTATCATAGACAGGTGTGAAATATCTTATTTCTTGGAGCTATCTGTTCCTAGAATTGAGTGCATTTATAGAAAATAATGCTCTAAAAAGTTATCTGTAGAAGATTCCAAGCATAGTAGGATGATGAAAAAATGGGTGCTGTTGTGTCAAGGAGGTGATAACAGGAGGCAGGTAGCAGCTTTCTCACATCTTCACCTCCCTTGATAATGTATGCAGTGGCTCATCATAGGTAGCTGATGTTAATTTATTCAAGCACACCTGTACAGGGCTGGAAGTCAGGTAACCAGACAAAAAGTATGTCTCTGCTTTTTCAATAGAGCTACCCAGAGGCCTATATCCGCACAAATTTAGTTCTGGAGACATCAGCAGGTTTTAATAAACCACCTACAGATGTCTTGCTCCATACAAATCGAGGAGTTTACATGTTTAAATCTGGACTGATTTAACTAGCAATCAAGTGGCATGATCACACTTGGCACCAATAGTTGCCTCATATTTATTTATAAGTCACCCTGAGCAGATATTATTTTGTTTTTAAATTTATTCATGGGGCTCAATCACCTTTCCCATCTTGTGGAACACACACACACACATGCTCACTTTGTGAGAAAATTTAAGACAAACCTGAGCAATTAATAGTCCTACTTTAGTAGCAGAAAGACAAAGTGAAAAGTTCTTGCTTTGTTCCTCTGAACAGGTACACTGAGAATTAATTTATTTTGCATATATTGAGAGAAAGGAAAACGTGGTAACATATTGTTACTAATGCTGTGTCCTAGCTTAAGAAACACAGATTTTAATAGTGCCAGTACTGAGGTGAAATGGGGATTTAAGGCTGACAGAGAAGATGGCTGTATTTCTCCTTAAGATCTGACAGTAGCTTCTCAACAAGACTTACAGAAGGCAGAAGGTCCACACGCCTCCTGTTTCATCAGTTTTTTGATCCAAAATTCTTGGCTCTTAAAGATGAGAGCCAGAAATGAAGCCAACTGCTCTAAACTTCAACTTCCAGTCCGTCATCTCTGCATGTGCTCTCCAACACAGACTCTTAGATGAAACTTTGGCATTGCTGTCCTTTTCGGAGAGGAAGTAACTATTCCCTCCTCCCATCTGCATGTCTCATCCACAGTCAGGATCATTCCCTGAGCAGCTGTACCTCAGTGCTGGCTTCAAGGACCAACCACACCTATCTCTTTGTAAGGCAAAGTCATTATCTGCTGGGGCAGGACTCACAGATGAGGCTGGGAAGCAGATCCCAGGGGAATTTAACCCCTGGGGCCACAGACCGTTTCTCCTCACTCACAGGACAGACCTTCTCGGAGTCCAGAAAGAATTCACTTTACAAGGACACTTCTTTCCATTCAAGTGCGCAGTTCTCACAGGAACTTACCTTCTTCCCTTCTCTCTCTTTTCCATCTAAAAAATTATTTGGAAAAGATGTCTTTCTGTTCAAAAGGTGGCTTATGACATTGCTTGTGACCACTGACATAATTTTTAATATGGTCCCTTTTCCTATTTACTCACTATTGCCTTCTTGCAACAAGATGTAGCCTGAACATCTTGCCTTTAGAAGAAAGGACGTCTAAAGTAAATACAGAAACAGAAATGGATGAACAGCTAACTCAGGGAGTGGCTGGTGAAGAACAGAAGAAAAAGTGGTTTTCACAAGTGTATGCATCCAGGAAAAGAAAGACAGAAAGACTTCGCTGTTTGGGGAAAAGAACAAAGATATAGGTATGTATAAGGTTGATCTGATGAGTGATGTTGCTTGTAGCTCAAGGGGATGAAAAAAGGCCTTTTTTAAAAAGTCTAGGGTCAGTGGAGCTTGACTATTCAAAAGCAATACTGTCTAATTTTTAGAAGGGAAAACAGAATTACTGGGTCATTGACAGTAAGGGCCGGGACTCTGCTTTGCTTTCCTCTGCCCTGTGTAGAAAAAACATGTGTGAGGTGGGACTCCTGAATCTTCTGGTTATCTTGACCCTAATTTACAAGGAATAGCAATGCTTAGTCAAAGATCTCAGAAGATATTCCAACCTGTCTGGCAGACGGATATTTATGCAAGAGCTGACCTTGGCACAAATGATGTAGGAATGGTGAAGCTGGATTTAGTCAACACTTAACACGAATTGCCACAGGATGCATTCCACAACGGAGGGTTGCAGCTGTGACATGGATGAAAAACCCTCCTTCAGTCAAAGCAGCATTGTGTTTGCTCCTGACATGACCTGCTGCCTCTAGGAACCAGCAGTTTGTACTACAACCCCACCCTTGCAAAGCCCATTTTACAATAGCTACGCCCACTGTCAACAATTTGGAGTATGTACAGGACGGGGGGGATATAGTCAAACCTTTGATTAACTAGAATTGCATTGGAAAAGGTCTTGAGCCGTATCAGATGCCTCTAAAGGAAACAAAAAGGATCAGCCAATGTTATTTGTCTCCACAGAAGCTTGTATTTTCTTTTAGAACATAACTAGAGTTAGGAGGTTTAGACCTCTAACTAGTTATAATAGGATTAATATTATTAATACAATGCTAGTAAAATGATTAATAAAGTGACTAAAAATAAAGATAATAACTTCACAAGACTATATAAGCTATGGGATAGCTAGAATGCCAATTCCATTATGAAGATAGTACTGAAAAAATTATTTAATTTTAATTTTCAAAGCAAAGAAATTCTAAGCTTCTCTAGCTAGTCAAAGATTATATGACTCACAACACAAGGAAATCACACAGACATTTTATAATGTGTCCGAAATAGAACACCAATACATGACAAATATTGTCCAGGAATTATTATTGTGTGCTTTAGGTAGCTATTTCTTATTTCTTGTACAGCAATTAATAGCAAAATGCTCCTGAGCTTTTAAGTGAAATTGATTTAAGTGGCTGGAAGAAGTTCTCACTTTGCCATGCTATTAATTTAGTTACCCAGTTATCTCTGAGGTGCTCTCCATAATCTGAAGAGCTAGAAATTGTATACTTAGGTAATGACTCTCTCTAAAATAAACGTATATATTCAAAAGGAGTATCACCAAAAAATAAAAACAAATTGAATGGAAAAATCTGTAGGGCAATTAAACAGTTTGCAAAAAAGGAAAATATATTAATTTAACTTTTACTTCCTAACTTTATTTAAAAAAAACCACCTTTTTTGAGGAAGTATTAGAAAATAATGTTTTAAATGTTTACTTAAATCTTTTATCCGCTTTCTTTTATATGCTGTACCTATGCTTTCATTTCTGCACATTCCTAGACATTGCACTTCTGCATAAGGATGGATATCCCAGGGAAGTTTTGAAGACTCAAGTATCTCAAAGAATGATCAAGAAACATGAGAGTATTATTTGGTTCTTTCAAGGCATTTCCAAATAACTGTTGCAAACCAGGAGTGTTAATAACCTTACAAAAACATCAAGCCTGAATGGGTACAAAAACTGTACCACACCTTTGAATTTTTTGAAGTGTATAACCACTCTTAAATCTTTGCAATTAATGGATATAATATGCCTAGGAATTTCTTTTGTTCCAAGTGCAACAAATAACTGAAACATATTCTGAATGTTACTAATGGAGTGATATAAAAAGATGGTCTTGTGCCTTACACAATTCAAAATTATATGTAAATAATAAATTTATCTTTAAATATGCAGCCTGCATTTTAAGTTCTTGAATCAGATTTTTATTTTATGGCTTGCTTTCAATAAGCTTAATAGGACTATCCTACATGGTTCATGAAATATTTTCAAAATGTGCCCTTTTTTTAATGTTCTTGTCTGAGAAATATTTTATGTATGTCATCACAGTCAGCTCTTTCTTAGAACATATAAATCTTTACTATGCTAACTTTATTATTAGCATGATCTATCAATGAATTCCTGCTGAAATTTAATACATTGCAAATCCTAAAGCTAGCCACTTCTTACTTCACAGGCTGAATGCAAAGCTGTTTTGCTTAGTACATGACTGACTTTTCATATTCATTTGAGAAAACCAAGCCAAATTCTTGACTAACAAAACTTGTGCGATTTCAGGAACTGAAAGGGGTTGTACACATCTAAACACAGCACAGATTATGCCACTGACTCACATACTTCCCTTGTCAAACTCAAGTCTCATAAAAGTTATCAGAATACCCCAAGAAGGGAGTCTTGATTTAGTTTTACCCGCTTCATGTGTGGTGATCTCACCCTACTGAAATGCAAATTTTCTAGATTGTCCTTCTTATCCGTTTTGAACTTGTATTCTTATGTGTGTTCCTATTTTTCTGTTTAGTGGATTTCATAAATGGTAACAGAAGACGTGAGATATTTGGGGACAGGATTCTCCATCAAAATAGTGAATTTTGGCTCCTCGGTATCCTCAACACTAACTTGCTTTCATTTTATACTACATGATACATTCACTTTCAAACCACATCAATTTCAATGAAAAAAAAAAGAGAGGAGCTGTGTGTGAAATGTTTAGCTAAGTTTAATTTCCTTCCTGTGTCTGCTGAATTTTTACAACATAATGAAAAAATATGAAACACAAGTTAAGGAAAAGAGACGACCCAATCTCACCATCACTTCATGAACCACAGAGATTTTGTTATGTGACAATACGATCATCATCACATGCGAGAGCTTTTATCCACAAGTATGAAATAACTGTGTTATCCTACCACTTTGACAAATTCCATTTATATTACATTTTCCTCAGGAATCAAAAAGGATAGAGTATAAAAAAAAACCCCAAACCTAAGAGTTTAAGGACCAGCTGCTTCTGTTTAAGCCCAACTGTTTCAGTATTGATGCAGCATAGCTAGGGCATGATGTCATCTGAAGGGCCAGCAGAATATACCCTAGTTGATCTTAAAAATATGTAGGGGTCTAGCCTCTCCTCTCACAGTGTGCATAATTCCCATCAGTGGGGAAGGGAGTTGCTCACATGCAGAAAAGAAGATAAGGTAGACTAAATGACCATAGTAGATAGAGAGATGTATAAGTTCTACTAAAGAAAGAGACAACTATTTTCTTAATATTTACTTGTTCTCGCTACAACATAGCGGCTAGTTTTAAAAATTGAAGAGAAGAAAGAATAGCCTTCTAATGCTTCCTCTTTGCTTTTATATGACCCTATGGGGATGGAAATCATTTTTTTATTCCAGTCCTTCTCTCCTCTCTCTCCATCCATTCATCCAACCATCCATCCACCCCTTCCCCTCCTTCCTAGTTCCTGGTTTGATATGCAAGCATGGAGATATTTGTATTGTATATAATTTACTATATATTTAATAAAAGATTTTATTGTTTTAAAATTTGCAGGGAGAAGAAAATAAATGTAAAAAAAGCTGCAGCTTATAAACAGAAGTACAATACACATGTTCACAGGCACACAGAAAAAATAATGACATTTATTATCTAGCCAGTCACTTAAGAGGATGGCACAATATATACTATTCTGAATGCCAAGCAGCTATGAAAATCTAAAATGATAAATCTCTCAATGTCATGGGAACACGATTGTCACTTGTCGTTACTGTGCATCTCTCTATTTCTTCATATATCCTAAACTGCCTATTCTTACATAATTCAACACATTTAATAATGTAGAAAATCAATTAATATTTACTGACCTGTCTCTGCTTCTCCGTGATGGGAACGCAGCGTTACAGCCAGCCACTGTGCAGACATGCATCTCTTTTAAATGAACATTTCTGTAGTGAAGCTTCACACTGTAGGAACTCTTGAAACTTTTCTTGCACACATAGCAGATCTTGGGGTCTGGGCTGGAGCACATTTCACCTTCTGGGGAGAACTTCTGAGGGCTGCTGTAGTTGAATGTAGAAGCGAAACTTTCATGAAGGGCAGCCATACTGGCACTGCCTCCATTGTACAGTCCATATTGGCTCATGTAGAACATATCATATGTAGGGTCTGTATACTCTTCCTTCACCTTAATGACATCCTGGTTGGAAGAGTCATTGTGGTTTTCATCTGGTCTGTCACCGTGCATCATAGATTTTTCACCAGGTTCGTGGAGGCGATCATCGCCTTCCATGGATTCTTCACACAATTTGGGCTCTGACGACTCCGACTCATTTTCATAGTCTCTCTCATGCTCCTGGTCTTCTGATGTCATGCTGTCTGCCCTTCTTATGTCTGGTCTGGAAATGCATCTGCTTCTGTCACTTTTGGAAAAGTCTTTCACAGACAGACCTGGGCTCATTTCCTCCTGAGAGTGGCAGTGATTGTCATGACCAATGTCATTTACCATCGTGCTGCTGTCATTCACTTCTTCGTCTTCATCATCAAACTCATCAGCAGTATCGATAACTTCCTTTTCAATTTTAACTGGCATGCTCGACTTCCTTGGCTTCTTCTTGGGGGCAAGGTCAGCGTTAGGCTCTGGGGTAGGCATCAGCACTGAAGGTACTGATGACTCAGAAGGAGGAGGGGGATGCTGCTCCATGCCACTCACTGCTGGTATTATTGGACTGGTAGGGAGTGAGGTTGGAGGACTCACCATCTCTCCAGGAGTAAGTAAATTTCTGTAAAAAGGAGGAACAGGTTGGACAGTCTTTAAAGCTGGGAACACCAGCTGACTGGGAAGAGGGTTCTGTAGTACAGGATCTAGTGGGGGAGTGGTAAACCCCATTGGTGGACGCCCAGGGCTTGTTAAAGTTAGGTTGGATTTTGTACTTGCTATGACCGGAGTGGCGGCACCTGATGTAGCACGAATTAGATCTTTGTCGCGGTTATTCCTTAGCATAGGCATGTGGAGGCGGGGATTGGGGTTAGCACTGTGGCGATTGCGGCTTCTGAGAGAGCTGAAGACCATGTTGCAGCCCTCAATAGTGCACCGGTGCTTGATTTTCAGGTGAACGGCATTGTAGTGGATTTTAAGAGTACCTTTGTCATAGAAAGTTTTGCCACATGCATTGCAAAACACTCTTCCTTTCCTGGAGGCCGACCCCATTCTCCTCATTCTGTGAATGCGGAACGAGCTTTTAGTGTGTTCTGTTTTCGATAAATCATTGACAGGCGTAGGCGTCTGAACAGGAGAGACGCAGGCTGGCTCAGTTTTGGGCTCAACATTTGTGATGCTGGTCAAAGCGTTCCTGCTGGATGTTTGCTCATTCTTGAAAGGCGTAGGGGAAACTTCAGATTCACTGCTTTCATTATATTCATTTTGGGTCGTAAGGCTTGGTTCACGGAGCCTCATTGCTGGCTGTTCCAGCAGTAGGCCATTTGGAGGCAGCCCCAGCAGCGGAGCAGAGACTGGATTTATGTACTGGAATGGAAGCAGGAATGCAAGGCTATTCGGGATGTTTTCAAAATGATGAATGCTGGAAGGGTTGCTATTCTCCAGGTGAGCAAGGAGACTTGGGCTCCTGGTGCGATTATTGCTTTCAATAAAAGTCCTTATATCTGAATCTGTCTTTGAGGATGGCACAGCCACAGCCTGCCCTTCTTTTTCTTGAATTGCCATCAGCTCCACAATGGATTTGGTTTCTCCAAATCTCAGGAACTGCTGAAGGGTAATGATCTCTTCTTCTCTGGACATGATGGCCCAGCGGTCCAGCACCTTGCCTGCAGCATCCTAGAGGCCGTATCAAAGAAACAACAAAGACAAACAGAAAGAAAAAACTTATTGATTCTGCATAATTATTAAATTCAATATAAGGTGCTCTGCTGCCTGAACATGAAAGACTAAGCTCAAAAAACAACATGCAAACAGCGTTAATAGAACTCAACCAAAAAATGCCAACTTTCCAGCCATGCAAATATAGTAATTAGAGTCACAGTCAAAGAAACAGATTGAGTTTAATAACGTCAGAGCAACAAAATGTAGACCACGGGGCTCTGTGATCTAAAATGCTTTCAATACTTTTATTTTAACAACAGTGATCTATGTACAATGCTACTGTTTAGCACACATTAGCGTAAAACATGAACTGTTGCTGTGCACTCCATTGTAAAATATAGAAAATTGTACCTTAATCGCTATTAAATGGTGACACTAGAAGAAAGAGCTAAATAAATGCATTTGATAGATTTGCTTCTTAAATATAAGCAGACATAAGACTGAAGTCACTCATGGGCCATCTCACAAGAAATTTTGATGCAAGGCAAAAAGTCTTAAAAATAGCACATAATACTTGTACCTTACTCCTTTTTTTTTTTTCCTTTTTTCTTTTTTTTCCCATGACAGCAATACTGAAAAACATATTCATTATAAACTTGCATCAAAAGATAGAAACTGGGGCACTGGTTTTAAGCATAACCTGACTATTACTGGCAATTGATTGTAAGCTTGCAATCTTGGTATGGTTTAGACTTAAGAGATGACTTTTTTGCAGCCTTGTTATAAATGACAGTTAAAAATATGTAAAAACTAAGCATCTGATGGATGTAGATAGCATAAATGTGTAAAAATGTTGTCTCTTAACATCGCCTTCTGATAGCAAGGGAAAAATCCAGAGAGAATACACATCAGTAATCACTAGACTATCTGTTGTTAAATATACATTAAAAAGCATTTCACACTTTCATTTTTGCTAGTAAGCATGAGATTTGCCTGAAGGTAGGACTTAAAAATTCTGCAATGTAATGTCAGGCAATCCATTCCAGCATGTATTGATAAAAACATATTAAAATACTTATATAATGAATACATCATTTTATTGGCATCTTTCCTTTTGGGCAAATGCTGGACATAACATCAGCACAGTAACTATAACCAACGAGCACTGTTGCAGGCCATCAGACCAGAATTATTCCATTGCTTCCTCATGCATTAAACAGTTTGAAAGCCTTGCAAGATACTCCACCGTACTGCCTCTGATCTTTTTAAATCTTGAATCTCAGCTTCAGAACCTTATCCGAACATTTTGCACTACAAGCTATTGCAAAAACCACTAGCTCTTGCTTGATTATGAAGCCTGCAAATACCTTTCCTCTTTTTCAGGTCAGATTTACTTATTTATTTTATTATCTTCAGTTTTCAGGGGATTGATTCTTCTCTCCCCTCAGAGTTCTGCAAAATGCAATATGCCCCAAACAGTAAAGCATATATTTATTTGATTACAGTTGGTTTTATTATTTCAGTTCTGATCTGTGTCACCTCTCTGGACACAAAGTTAATGACGAAGGTCGATGCTGTGTATGTTTCAGTGCCTTAGATGCGATTGCAAGACCTTAGAAAGGCTCCACACATGACCATTCATGATCAAATCTTACAAGACCATGAAACGCTCAACAGCAATTAATTATGGAAAATATTACCCAGCTGACCCAGATGGAAAGCCCCAGAAACCATCTCTATGCAGAAAATGTTCAGCATGTGTTTACACAGTGATGAAGGAGACTCCATGATGCAGATGCTGGTCCCAGTTTGCAGCATTAGTCAGGAAACGAAATGTCCCCACCTTTGAATATCTTTAAGCACTGTGGACATATCTAATTTCTATGCCCTCACAGTTCTACCGTATGTCTGATGGAGCGGTATTTTACAGGCAGTCAGTGCTATCTAGTAGAAATCACCCAGAACATCAAAAAACCCCACCCAACAACAAGACAAAGTGAAACAAAACCAAACCAAAATGGGGTGAGGGGAGGGAGGAAAAAACCACCAACACCACAAACAAACAATTAAAGGACAGGTTCATATTTTATAGCTCTAAGATTATATTTTTTTCCCATCCAACCATGAGCATGACCTAAAGCTTCTTACATCTACTTCTCCCACAACTTTCAGCCAGCCATACCAGTTCTATGTTTGAGTAATTCCTACCTGGAACTGCAAAACCAGACTTGGTTCAGATTTTGGTCTCCAGGCCTTTGCTGTCACCTCTGACCCAATCTACACACACACATTTCTAAACCCAAGCCACAAGTATTAATGCCTTCTAACTGTGACTTGCATTGTTTGAAGATGGAAATAACATCGTATAATTTACACTGCTTACATGTATTGAATTAGGATCCCTGTCTGCAGCCAGCTGCAGGCTGCTTTGTAATGTACTACTGGTAGTAATTTGTTTTGTTTTTGCTTTAATTTGTAAATCACTCACAGGCTTATGTAACAGATGGATGCTTTACAAAAACGGATATTTAAGTAAATAAAAATTAAATACAGCCAGCATGACAATAACTCATGAGAATAGTAGGTACAGATCCTGTAACGGACTCCCACACATCCGCGGAAGGTGGTATCACACAGTCCCTCACCCGGTGGCAGCGCACCCAGCTCTTCGCATGCACAGAACAGGCAGACGTCATCTAAATGCGGGGGCTCCCAGTATGCTTTCGGGGAGTTACTCCACAGCTTAAGTCAGAGAAGCCAGCAGTTGGCTACAGGAGCTACCACTCAATGAGACACCACCACCCTTTGTTTCATTTAGTTTCAGCATTTGCAATGAGGAGGGCCAGACCTTCAGCAGCTGCTCAGTCCCACTGATCAGAGAAACTGGCAGTCAAGGGTGTGATTACCATGGGGTTCCCCTTGCTGTCATAGAAACAGCAGGGAATCAGAAAGCTGCTCTTAAATGATACCTTGCCTACTCCTACTAGTTATATCAAGCTATATCTTGTTAATTTTCAGCAAGAAGTTGTTTGGTCTTTTTCCCCCAGCAGAAGTAAAGAAAAATTGCACAGATGCCTGTATTTCAGAGAAAACACACCACTTATGGATACTGTGTAGCATATGCTTCAATATTTACATAGTGATGGCTTTCCATAAATCATTGTAAGTATGCATTATGCAAAACTAGATAAAGAGCGAATAAGAATGTCATTTTTTGATAAAACGTAAAATTAACAAAAAATCTAACCATTATCCCCTTTGAATTAAGCTATAACTAGCTAGGGATCTCTCTGTATATGGTAATACTTGATTAGAGGTTCAAGTCCTTTCTTACATGTAATCGATTTCTTGTTTCTTACAATCTCTCACGCTAAATTTTCTCCCCAAAGCCATTAAATCATATCCACATTTAAATATTTCATGACAAAAGGTTCCAATTTATATTACTTTTTTCAGCTCACAACTGATTAAGCCAAGCCTCCTGTGACAACGTGTACAAGGAAGTCAGTGAGTATAGAGATACGACTGCACGCTTACAGCTCTAAGCCAGGCAGTAGACAAGCCCAACCTGTACAGCATACAGTGATGCTCTTCCTTCTTTGCCCACACAGCCTTGTTTTTACTTTTATTTTATTTTACATGTGTGGGTAGCACTCTCACAATTTCAGATGGAGAAAATCTTTTAATCTCTAAATCATATTAAATTAATCTCCAAGGATACGAGATATAACCTCGAATCTTTTTCTAACTCTAAACACACACTTGACTCTATTATTTGTATAGATACAGATTCACATACACACATGCTACATTAGATCTATAAAGTAATGTCATGGTTAATCACCCTGAACCTGCCTCCTCATTTTTGCTGACCAAATGTTAGGAAGAGATGTGTCAGGATATGTTAGCAGGGTACATTTTGTCTTAAACTTCTGGGTCAGACAGAACAAGTGATGGGTGTCAAGATGATTATCGTGGATGATACAAACAGGCTACAACAGAAGACGGACACAAAGATCACTCTAATTTTTAGGAGCTTAATTGGGGAGGATGAGTGTTGATTTCCTGAGGGCCTTTAGGCTTTACAAATTTCAAGCTTTCAATTCAGCTTTAAAACCTCCCAATTTAAAAACTGCCAATTCAGAAAATAAGGACAGTGTACACAAACATACACTATAAACATACACTGTAAACCTTGAACTTTTGTTATTAAATCAGTTGTTTTAAACTCTCGCTTTGTGTGAGAAGCTCCACTGACTCCCGTGCCTGCATTACCTGCAGGTAATTTTGTATGTCTACACTCACACAGCCACATGTATGTACATACACACACACACCACAGACTTTTTGCAGTTCTGTTTTTATCTTACTAATAAACTTCTTGGCATAGGTAAAATGTTTATATACACCTGGCTGAATACATAGTGAGAGGTAATTATACAAGAGTTGAGATTAATAGAGAGGTTAAAAAAAAAGTTAAAATTGCTTCTTAAGCAAGCTTTATGTTCTGGGAAGTACTCAAGAATTATTTTCAGGCACTATTGTGATAACTTCTGAGAACCACTCAAAGTTATATAGAAAAACACATTGCTAGGCTTCATATTTTAGCAAGCTTGCATATGCACCATAAACGGCCGCTTTTGATGCATATCAGCTAAGTATCCTTGTTACCAAATATTATACAGATACATGTTTGATTAAATAATTAAGCAAGCCTAGTGTTTATCACAAATCGTTCTTCTATAAGCCCTTCTTAAAGGGCTATATATTTTCTAGCTGATCTCAAAGAAACATTTTGAGTGCAGCTGTAACATTTGAGAAGCAGACTGAAAGATATTCATTTGGTCATACTGTAATTGCAGAGGATGGTTTTAATTAGGGTGTAGACAGAAAAAAAAAATCAACATTTGTTTCTAATAAAGAAAAGCCTACATAATTTCCATGATTTAGGGTTTGTTGTTTTTGTTTGGCTGAATTTCCCAGGAGCATCTCTTTGCTTCCCAATTAAATTTCAAGCTGTTACACTATGGGTAGTCCTACTACTCCTGGGGTAAAACTTACTAAAAGTGTGCAGCAGCACATTAGTACAGATGGGGTAATGTGCAACACCTCTTGCTCATTTTGGCTAACTCCCACTGACCTCAGTAGGACAGAAGTAAGCTCTACATCTAGTTTTCCATAGAAATGTACACTCACACATACAATCACATACTCATTTTCTTGATAGGTGTTTTTACCATGCTGAACAAAACTCACCTTTGCTCCTGCAAACATGAAGAAAAGGTGTGCATACTCGCTCACCGTGATTATACATGTGCAACTGATATGAGATTTAACACATCCAGCCTGCAAAGAGCCATGGTTAAAATTTTTTCCCCTCATCTGCCGCTTCTCATCCACCTCCCACCAGCCCCCCTCCACCAACTGAAACCATATGAACAAACTCATGTTTTAGTATCAGCAGTCCTTTCCTTGAGTTATACTGCTGCAGCAGGAAAAAACACTGCAGCACTACCGAGTTCTCAGTCAATAATGGAAATCTTTATCTTTTGGCTTCACTGCAGCCTCCACTCTGCTAGAAAAATCAAAAGCAATAGATCTTCCCTTCTGACACCCTCTTTCTCTTACCTGTTGGACTTGTTTTCTTTGCCCCAAAGACACAGGGTATGCATGAGGATACCAGCATGTTACAGCAGGGGAAGAGAAGGCGGCTGTCTTTCCCCAGTAACACTGAGAATGACACTGGCAGTATGTATTCAAATGAAGAATAACATGAAGGAGATTTTATTTACTTATATGCATGCTTATATTTAGATTTGCTGCCAGGTTTGTAACAGTACTTGCTCTGGTTGCTCCTTAGACTCCAGGTCTCCTTATGCACTCAGCAGCAAAAAGCTTTCCGTTTTGACCAAAAGGACCCCCAAAGACCTTTGTAAACTTTACAAACTGATATTGTAGACACTGGGTCAAATCTGGCTGCACTTTAGATCCAAAATAATTGCACTTTAAATCCAAAGTAATTCCACTGACCATGTTGGAAAGTAATTTTGACATAACTTAGCCCTGAAACATGATGTGGAGCCAAATCTGTTTGAACATATATCAGGGGCATACCACCATGGTGGAGCACAGCGGCTGTGTAACGACGCACAGGAGCACTGCTCAACGGTTTCGGAGTGAAAGTGAGGAACACCATGTCCTGCTGAAACTGCAGATGGAACGTAAGGAGGTGGAATGCAATAACCGCAGCTGAAACCTAGCCAGGACACCGCCGTTAACCACCCACGCTCTCGCTAAATGGCCTACAGGGTCTTTACTGACCAAAAGTATGCAGGTCCTCTGTTTTATATCTCATCCCAAAGACACATGCCAGCAGCACAGACCCCTGCACAAGCAACCTGCTGGAGCACTGGTTCTGGACTAATTTGCAGAGAGCGGTATGAAAATACTGGGTCCCCAACACATGACTCCTTTTGGGGACTGAACTTCCTCACAGGGCACCCCAATTGCAGAATGCCTTTTCATTTTCCAGGTTCACCAACCTTAAAATACATTTGAAAGCATTGCCCTGAAAGATTATGAGACTCTGTCAAATGCCAACTATAAAGCATCCATCTGAACTGGGGGTGGGCGAGAGAGTGTCTTACTGTTTTCAGAAAAGAAACATTAATTTGAACTCTTTCCTGCTCTTCATGAATGTGTATTCACCTCTGCAACTCCAGTAAAACTATTAGGATGCAAGGGCACTAGTTTTAAATGCTTCTTCTGATTTTTAAAACATATTGTTTGACTTTTGATAAAATATTCACTTTGTTATGGAATGCTCTTGATTATGGACCAGATAAGAATGTATAATTCAGAAGACGACAACTTTTTTTTTTCCCCTGAATAACACTGCATACAGCATTTTTATTTTTAAAACTATGATACATCACTGTGAGGTTACAACATATTTAATCACAGCAGCTCGAGCTTCATTTAATCACAGCAACTACATCAAGCCTCTTTACAACTGGGTGCCTGACAAGTTTTTTTCACAGTAAACCACTGTCTGCACTTGGAGGAAAAGAATCTAAGGACAGCCAGAGCCCGATACTCTTCTTGCATTTACTAGTTTTACAGTGGTATAACTCCTATGATGTCAACAAAATTTGCTTTGATTTACAACTGTCATGTTGGTGACAACTATTAAATGGCAAAATCTGTCAGTAATTGATAATGGCAGAACTCCTGTTAGCATGGATACACATTGATTCGGCAGCTTTAAGAAGATCCGAAGTCATCTTTCAGCAGTTGTCATTATCTCATTATTTGACATTTATTTTGAAATACCAGTGCTACTTCTGAAGTATTTTGCCCCTCTCCCCCCAAGAACTGCACAAATTTTCAAATGCAAACATTTATTCCCTTCACCATCAGCTCTGGTTAAGACTTTCAAAAGATTTCTAAAGACTTTCCTAAATGAGGAGTTAATGTGAGGTGACCAGATGCTTTATGGTATCTGCTCATGAAAATACTTTCCTTGCAACCTAAAGGTGAGGCGTTTTTTCTCACATTCATCAAATGGTGGAATATCAAGATTTTATAGAAATTGGGTATTCAAATTCCTTAAACAGCATTGAAATCCACAACCTTGGACCCCAAGTATAGAGGAGTATTTTGATACCTTTGCTTCTCTATAACCTGTGAGAGTGGAAAATTCATTGAAATGTCTCTGAAGAAGCTTTGCCACTAACTTGTGGCAAGTAACAGAGTGTTTGCCCTTAGGCAGGCATGGCTCCTAGAGGCAATCAAACCACCAAGCACACGGTGTATGAAGGGAAAAGTTTTAGACTGTATGAGGTGCCATGGGGACTTTTCAGGATAGGATGTAGAGAGAGACACAAACACGCAAACCACTGAAATAATTCCAGCTATAAATTAAATTTACAACACAATTTTGCATATAGGTGGGTAGGAAATGCCCAGCATGCATATAACCATAGCAATGATTGATTTTCATACTCACTTTCACCAACTTTTGCATATATAGTTCTCCATTTTAATATGCCATGTAAGAAAATTTGCCTTGATACTATCAGTCCCTGAAATCATTTGTGGTTTTTCTGTTTGGTATCAGTGCTGCGTAACTCACTGAGAAGTAAAGTTATGTTTTCTATGCTCTGGCAGTAAATCAAGCCTCTTTTTTTGAGCCTCAGTTTCACCAACACTGAAAGAATGACACATAATTTTTATGAGAAACAGGAAACATGCACAAAGAGCACCGATGAGGTATTGCATTTGCAATACACGCAGCCACAAGAGACACCCAGGCTCTCTTCAGCCAAGACCTTCCCCAATGCACAATGTGATAATACAAACAAATCATGTCTGACATCCTTTCTCCATCTAACATGGACTGCACCAAAAGCAGGGCAAGACATCTAACAGTCAAGTCAAATCAGGTTATCAGATGGTCCTTTTCTCACTGCAAATCTGAACTGACTAAAGCCATAACCCTAACTAGAAAATGTGAGCAACAAAAGCTGAGTCTTCCCGGGCTTGTAAGTAAAACTTCCAAAGAAGTCAGTAAGAAATTTGCCTAACCAGGGGAATCATAAGGAATTAAGAAGTTGCCCAAGGACAAAAACACTGGAGTAAAAGTGCCAATAAGTTATACTCATAAATTGGATTTCATTACAGGCTTGGTTTTCTGATTGAACCCGAATTGTGCCTCAGTAAGGGGATTCAGCTGTACTGTATGCTCAGTACATGAATGGCAGCAGAACCAGGAGATTGATTGCCATCTTTAGTATTCATTAGGGGACAATGAATTATTACTTGCAATATATACAACATGATCTTAATGAGGCCTTTTTCCTTTGATTGTTTACCTAAAAAATTTACACCAAAAAAACTAGGTGTGTCATAGGTGGCAACGTGATGCAAAAGGGAGACAGCAGGGTGCAGAAGTGCCACCAAAAAGGCAAAAGTCACTGGAATACAAAATGCTATGGTACATGAAGTGAGCTATCTGTTTGGACATATTAGAGGCACTGAAATGCAAAAGAAAGTGGGGAAAATTATATTACAGTGTACAAAGTAATAACAACTGTGCCTGCATGTCTTAATACCCTCTTGTCCCAGCAGTCCTGACTTTCTAGGCAGCCCACTTCTCCACATTAACAGTAGTCATTTGGAGAGCAGCAAACGTGCCATTAGAAGCACTTTTACAAGTGTATATTCATCCACCAATTAGCTTAATGTGGCCGCTTTCTGCATATTTTCTATCCAGGCTTGCACAAATCTTATTAATATTTCCCCCTAGCGCTTTGACAGATTACCTTGTCATTATGCATCCTGGAGCCTTTTAAACAATATGGGTAAACTACTGTTTGCGAGGTTAATGACAATTATCCCCTAATTACTGCATAAGTCACTCAGTCCACTTTATCTCATAGGCAGGGTTCTGCTCTGTGTATCTGCCATTGTGTCACTGTAAATGAATCTTGTATAGCTATGTTTATCTGTCGTTGCCTTGTAAATTACACTGACAGAAGAATGAACAAATTACTGTGTGTCATCACTTAAATACGGCTTCTGATAAAAAAAGCGTCCCACAAGCACAGCACTTGAATTTTAGCCTGATCACAATTAGTAAACACATATTGAATGTTTTAGGAGATATATTTAGAAGTGGATGGGACACAGTGTGGTGGAAGAAGGCTCTGACGTGCTAAGCCTAAGGGCGATAAAACAGAAGAAATATAGAAAGCTACAGTAGTAGTAATTCCATGATCACCTCCTGAGAACTCTTCTGCTAATTTAACAGTTGATAAATGAGCCAGTGATATTTTCCAAACAATCTCATATTCAGGCTGTGCCGAATTCCACAATTTCTATTGTTTCTGACCACAGCCACATAGGATTTTTTTTTTTTAGCTGAGAAATCCAAACACAAGTTGGAACAGAAGTAGCATCCATAAAACCACAGGCAATGCTAATTTAATGGATGCATTTCAGACCAATATCAAAGAAGATTAATAATTTGAATCGTGTCTGCCCTGACCAGTCCTAGTAACTCCAACAGGACTGTTCAGTGCACAAGCCAGAGCAGAATCTGGCAGGCGGCACCTAAGTCAATGTATTGATTAAAAAACAAATAAAAAATTAAATTAGCACATTGCATACTATTTTCCACAGTGCCTGCACTTTGAGTCACCTCCTTGGTGTAATTAGAGTTCAACAGAGGTAGAGAAAAAATTCTGAGTTCAATTCACTGTATATGGATCAAGGTAGTTCTACCTCAGGAGAGGAAAACAGAATTGGCAAATACTAACTTCCTGCTATATTCCATTTTATGAAGCAATTTCAAGTCACAGAGTACTCTACTGGTAGGACATCGCTGAGATCATGTATGTCCTGCTCTGAGAAAGAAAGTTGACTTGTTATCGACCTTGATTTCTTCTTTCACCAAAGACAGCTCAATGATTTCAACAAGAAGCACATACATAGTCAGTGTTCAGAGGCAAAATAAGTCTACGGTAAAGAACATTAGAACAACAGCTGCTTTCTAAATAATGCTTCTTCCTATATTGGTCTTGGAGAGGTAACTGATTGATAGCTCTAGGAACCACAGTCCTTTGCAAACAGTACAACAAGAGACAGTGCATTTCCCTTCTGTCCTGGGAAGGTCCATTCTTGAGTCAGAGGAGGCCTTTTAGTACTGGTTTTGTATTGCTGGCAATCACATTAATTGCAAAGTGTTAGTAATGAGTGCGCTTCTTATTGTGACTCAGGCTACAAATTTCATTTCCTGAAGCTCAGTGCAGTCACAGCACATGAACTTCCTCTCACCACTGGCTTGAGCAGAAACTGAATCCTCTCACTCTCCCTCAGACCTGACATTTACCTCTTAGAACAAGGGTATTTCCCTGCTTGCCAGGCAAATGGATGATTCGTGGAGTGAGATGCTCTTTTAGCTACTTAGGTGAAACTGCCTGCTGCGCAGCTTGCAGGAAAACCAATGCATAACAATGGGTATGTCAACCCTGCATACTGCAATGAGGTTACACAGTAATGCATTTTATCAGCTTTGGGGACACACTTTATACACATATATATGATACATTCACAAATGATATATGCATTTGATTTTGCCTTACATTTTACACATCTCCTCATTCAGGAAACCTTCCCATTTGATACATCTCCTAAAACATGCTCAGCACCAGCTTCTGACCAGCACAGTACAAAAAAATGAAGTCAGGAGGACAACATGCAAATTGCAGCAGAATTATGATTCCTGAAAAGTAGCAATATAAGACTGTTTAAGCTGCTGTACAAGAAAAAAGAAATGTCAGAATTCTCCAAAACCTGGTGATTATTTACTGCAATTCAGCAGGTTATACCAACACTGAAAATCTTTTTATCATAGTAAAGTGTACATTTATTTTGTTGGATTACGATAGTGTCACATCCAGAAAGAATGGACAGACTGAGATATAACAAAATTACTAATATTACTGAAAATAACAGTGGTTTGAATGGAACACGGATGAAGACAGCACCTCTGACCATGCTCTCAGTATAGGTTGGAAGAAAAAGCTGTAGTGAAATGGTAAGAAAATGTAACAGCCGTCACTGCCAGGGATAACTGAAAAGACTGATCGATTTTGAGTAAGCACTACCTCAAGGGTTTTGGTCCCACTAGGATTGATCTTTGTGTCTGTCCTGTGTTCAGTCAATGCAACTTTCAGCAGGGTATCTACTGCAGAAATAAATGGAAGTGCTGCAGTAACCCTCCACCCTCCCTCTAAGCATGTTATTTTCTCCCTATGCTGAAGGAAAAGTGAAACCAATGTGGCTAACAGTGAAGTGCTAGGCAACAGATGGTTTAAAATGTTTAAGGACACAGAACACTGTTATCGTCATGTATAATATTATTTGAAAAAATGCATTTCTAAATTATTAATATTTCTCTGGATTTGGAGGTTCTTTGGCCTCTGACCTTTGCTAATATCAGAGAAACTCTGCAAGGCAGAGACAAATGTTATACATTCGTAATAGGTAAGTTGGCAGTCCCACCAAATGAAGGTAAGGATTAATACCTGTTTTCTATGCAGGCAAGTGTGGGCCCTAAATGCAACATTAACCTTTAAGGGCAGGGAAACAATGCTGGCTGCTTCTGGGGAAAACACTGAGACTGATTTAACTGAACAATGTTTACAAAAAACCCTGGCAAAATAACAGAATGAAATTAGGTGGCAGCTAAGGAAGCACATAGGAGAAATACAGTTATCCATGCCAGTTAGGAACTTTTAAAAAATTCCATATATTGGCAAATTTTGCTTTTGCACATTTTGGGTTTCATCAGCTTTCTTTGAACAATCTCTAGAGATACCGAGTTACTTGCAGAGAACTCTATTCATTAAGGAATATTATTTACACAGGTATTATTCAGCTTTGCCTGAGATCTTCTACATTTAAGTGAAAGTATGTACCTTTGATCTAAAACATTCAAAAAGCTAAGTGATACTTTGTATGGACTTAGATCAGCAGGTGGTAAAGGTTGAGGTAAGCAAGAAAACACTATAAAATTTAAATGTACATGGTGTAACAAAACAGCTCAGTCACAACATCACTTATGAAAGAAAATTCTGAAGAGGGACGTGAACATTTAGAATTATACTAAAACCATTATTTTTGTGTATCAATTATTCATCATTTCCAGAGAATTTCACACACTGTGGAGTTTTAGCTACTATTTTCAGCTCTCAGTAACAGCACAGGAAGAACAGAAACCCATTTTTTATGAGCAATTCATGTTGAGGAGGACATTGGAAAAGATGACATACCCACAGTATGGACTGGACAGAAGAATAAGCAAGAGAATGTTAAATGTTGCAGATCAACAAGCGCCGTTCGCTGGCCTAACCCTCTATTCAGGCAAAACTCCGTTTTTCCAAACATAATGGAAGTTCTACTTGTGTACATTTTTCAAAGTCGAGCCATGCTGAGGCCTGTGCCACCCCTCTCGTTCTTCCAGTCAAATGGCCTGGTATGATATGATGGACATGAGCATATAAGTGACCTTTGTTCATGGGCAAAAAATCTTTATTATTTTTGGTCCGTTTGCAGCTCCAGAGTTACCTTTTGAACTACAGGTGCAAATAATCTAAACGCTTGGAAATTCAAACTGAGTGATCAAACGATACCTATTCTCAGGGTTTAAAGAAGGACTTAAAACATCAAACAGAAATCTCATAAGCTACAAAGATTTGTCACCTGAAAAGAAAACCAATCTTTTTGCATTTTTAATGCCTTTTCATATTGTAATCTCAGAGAAAGAGGTGGAGGTGGGCAACGCTGAGGAAACTGAAGCTTTAATCCTAGACTCGCCAGTCACTTCTTCTGTATTCTGGACAAACCATGGTCCTTCCATGTCTCAGATTCCTGTCTTTAAAGTGTTCATAGACAACATTTCCCCCTACTTCTTGATGAAGTTGTAATGAAAAACACGCCACAGACTTTGAAAGGCTGAAGTCAGTGGAGCCCTACTTTATGTAACTTCGAATAAACAGTTTATTGTGAACCTGACCTGCCTTTATGAACATTCAAACAGCTCTGTCCTGCAGTAAGGTTTTAAATGAACTGAGTGACAGAAGAATTGAAAAGACAGACTTAGAAAGAGCCTAGACAATTGCAGTAACATTCACACTCCCTTTTTCAGGGGAGGACAGTGGGACGTGCCTGGAAGGATTCACTTCTACGATACTTGGACACGTAAGCTACGATCAGTCAATGAACACCTTTTCTAGTTCATCCTCGCAGAGAACGACTTTTATTACACTACGTTGTGATTGATTCATTCATGCTTATTATGTTCAGAGCTTCCCAAGTGAAATAATTCTCAAATAAAAATACCAATCCTACTTCCCCAAATGGACACCAATAAACTGTCATTAGATTACTCGTAGCGCAGCAAACTCCGAAGGAAATAACAGTGCTCATACTTACAAGTTTCTTTTGATAACTTTACATGCCGCCCTCTTACCCCAGGGGACAGACCACTTAATACAGAAGAGACTCCCCTGAATACAAATATTTGTTGCAAAGCAAATAAAATGAATTATTTTCATAAAAAGAGAGCAGCAAGAATAGCTTGGCAAAATGCAAGCAAAAAAGTAACTTTTAATGTCTTTGGCACATCTCCAGCTCTTAGAAATGGCATCCAAAGTTGGTCCAAGTGTGGCTGATAAAGCAGGCTTAGAGCTGCCTTTCAACTTTCACTTTTTAATAATAAAAAATCAATATATGGAGGATTACAAGCCTCTTGGTTTTGATTTTGTATATCAAAAACAAAAGATGACAAGGTTATGGCAGTGTATGAAACTCCTCAGGCCACAGCTACGATGATGCAAATATTTTATACCCTCTTTATTTATTGCACTCTACTGAGAGGCTGAAATAAATTATTGAAATAAAATGAATGATCTTTTTTACCTATATATCTCTCTCTTAAGTGGAAACGCAATCCTGAATATGCATTCTAAAACCCAGAAATTTAACAGATTACAGTTCAGACCCTAAATTAATCATAAATGTCTATTTTAAAATAAAACAAGGAATAATCTGGATAGCAACCTGCATACAAACGTAAATGCTCATATGAGGCCAAATGCATTGTGAATTACACTACGGTGCAAAGGAAAAGCATCATGGTGTACAAAAGAAAGAATCCATTGAATCGCTTAGCAATCACAGCCTCTCTTAGCTGTTCCTCCGTGATGGCAATGTCTGAAATGAAACTGTTTAAACAGTTTTGAGAAGGAAGTAAGACTCTCGGTTTCATTGTTCACAGACAGACCAACCGAGCTTGGATCAGTCGTGATAGTAACACGGAAATTCTTGTATAGACAGAAGGCCATATTCCTACAAACTTGAAAAAGACAAATGGGAACTGAAGACTGCAAGCCAAGTGTCAATTTTGCCCACATAGGACAGTAAGGTCAGACCTCCAGAGGGATCTGTAAAACCCACAGTAAATGGAGTTATCATTTATAACATACCTGTTATTTAAAACATACCTGTGTGTCTTGCAGTCCTCTTAGCAAGAAATGATTGCTGCCAAGTCATTAGAAATGCAACATTAGTGTTGTTATGTGATCAACTCCTGGAATTGTTTTCTACATTTTTTCTTAAGTGAACTGCAGAGTAATTAATTCAATTTAGAGGAGCTAAACAGGCAAGGTTACCTATAACATGGTGGTCTCAATCCACATGAGCTTGAAGGAGGGGACCACACCTTCTAAAATCCATTAATCAAATCAAATTACTATGCAGGATTCACCATAGGAACATCACAGCAGTGTGAGCATGTTTAAACAATTACATTGTGGTACACACATAGCAGCAAGGACATAGCAAACAGCAGCAGCAGTAGGCCAGAACATGCAGTAATGCAGCGGCTTACACCTGCCTTTTTACTGACCTGAGGGAGTGAAAAACACTGAATTTACACTCACACAATGAAGGCACTATAGGTACTACATGACTTGTGAACAACTTCTGACACAAGATGTAGTAAAATTAGGTTAAAGCCAGGCTTTGTTCTTCCTTAAGTGCAGTTTTAGGAGGGAAAATAACACAGGGAGATGAAGAATGAAGCTGCACTTTCACAGCAGCAGGACAGGTGAGGTTTGGAAATAAGCGGTAAAAACTATGTGTGAGAATTAGGAGAGAGGATAAAGCAATAGCCTACTCCCTCTGCAACCGTTCACCCACCTCTTTTTCCTATTTTTCAACAAGAGCGGCGAGAGCTGTGGCTGCAGAACACCCACCTATAGTATAACCATCCGTAAGCAAGCACTGGCTGGGCTGATGCCAGAACAGTAAAAGCAGCATTCACTTAGTATTTTTTAAGCACTTTGTATTGTACAGAGCCCTCTAAGGAAGATTGATTTCCATAAAGCCCCATTTCCATCTCAAGGTACTGATGATGCCATAAACCACAAAAGTTTCTCCATTCAAACCCTGCAGTGGAATTTCAGACTCACCACAAGAAGTCCACGTATTAGCCAGGGCTCAAGGAATACAGGCATGTACGACAAGGCATAGCGTTAGGTCAGCCTCAGGATCGAAGAGCAATAAACCAAGACAACAGTGTCCAGGTTTAAAATAATTACACACACATGCACACACACACATTTAATGCATTCTGTCTACATTTCTTAGAGAACTCTACCTGTTACTTAAAGTGCTTTGATCATCACTCTACTACCGCCCAGGTAAAAGCTCTCTAGTCAGAGATGGTGAGGCAGAATTCCCTGAAAGAATTATGAAGAAAGTTTCTTGGACTTTTTTATATCTGAATGTTTTGGTGTTTTTTTCTGGGATATAGAATGGCTTCTTATGGTGCTCTTCTGTCACTTCATTTATTTAGCTTGGATTTTGTGTTGTGTGTGACTTGACTGCTATTTTATTTGAACTGGAGTAAGTAAAACCGTCCTTCCCCTCTCCTGTGCCACACAGGACGTTCAAACAAGACGAAACTAATTGACAAAAGAAGGAAGAAAGAAAGGGGGATGGGATATGTCACGTTCAAGATAAACTTCAGAGAAAATATAAGAAAGTCACAATCCACTTCATGTATTTTAAAATTATTTAGTGTCTGGATGATGTTACCATCAGGAGAACTCTAATTCGGAGCACAACACTTACAACACTTAAAGAGACACACCATAGCTGAAGAACTTGCACTTTGATGACTCCTTCCACTACACCCAATCAACATATATGAACTGTTGTTTTCGTTTTGAAAACACACTTTTCAAAGCCTGTGTTGCAGCCTCCGTGACGTGGGGCTCAGCAGAAGTACGTAGGTGTCCCCTGAACCTCAGGTGTAGCTGCTTGTCAGGAACGCAGATGCCAGTGACATCTGCCTCACTGGGGACTGAGCGCTCCACTGGTTCAATAAGGCTACACAAGTGCAACAGGCCTCGATGTCAGTTACATGGTTTTACATACCTACCATGTCAGTGGTTCTCAGCCTCCCTGGGAATTTATTCCGATATAAGTGTATTCAGCCCGTAACAATGTCTTCTACCTGCCAGAGAGCTAGAAATATTCCCACCTTTTATGACTACAGTGCATGACTGCTGGTGTTTTACATGTTGGGAGGGGGGGAAGGAAAGAGAGAGAGAGAGACGGAGAGGAGAGAGAAAGGGAAAGAAAAAGAGAGGGGGAAAGGAGGGGAAGGGAGGGAGAGGGGCAAAAGAGAAGGCGGGAGAATGAGAGTGAAAGGGAGAGAAAGAGAAGGAGAGGGAGAGGACACTTTTCTAGAATTTCTCTTTCACCCCCATTTTACAAATTTCTCTAGGAATAAATCCACCTACATAGCTACAGCACTTGTCCAAAAACTGTTTTGAAGCTGCTGGAAGTATACAACAATGACTTTGTCTGAACCACGGTGCTTAACACATCCGTTTCCTTTTCTCTTTTATTTAAAAGAGCTTATATTCAAAATTCAAAATTTCAGTCTTGCACATTTGCAATTATTTTAACTTGACTTAGACAAGCAGCCAGTGCAACTACTTGCTGATGTGGGTTATGCTTACACAACTGGGGCCCAAATCAGTTAATTTCTAGATGCAGATATAAAATACAGACAACAGTAAGGAAAAGGCATGAGTGCTGGAAACACGGCGATTAGATTTCTGTATACTTCACACACTGAGGCTGGGTATCAACAGAGAAAAATGCTAACGACATTAGTGACCTTCAATGCCCTCTTACATCCCATTATTCACTGATAAAATAATACAGAGAGTTTTTACTGTGTTGCAGCCTCTTTTTCTGTTTGTTTCTTTAATTCTGATGATACTGCCAGTAACAAAGACTAGCAAAGTGGGTTTTTTTAACATCACTATATATCTATGTTGCAAGTTAAAATTAATTTGGAATAAGCTTATCTACCCAAAATTGTATCTTTCACCATGAACACTCTGTCCAGATGTCCAAACATTATCAGATGCTGATACAATGCATATTGTTTCTGCTGTTATTATTCACAATAGACAGATAAATAAAAAGTAAGTCCTAATTTCAAGCAATAGCTGTAAAACATTGTCCTCACACAGGCAGTCACCTCAAATCATGCAATAATTAAGAAACAATACATCTTTCTGCAAATATTTTACAAAAAAATTCTCACAAAATCACGCAATAATTCCAGTATCTATGCAGAGAACTTGGTAGTAGCGTAGGAATCTGGACTGCTTAGCAATGCAGTAGGAATGAAATCTCTTGGTATTGGCTCTCATGCATACTTACAAAGACCTAGTGTGGAAATAGAGTGGAAACCATAAATGCCACCTGAAATCCTTACCATTAGAAAGTTTATGTGCCAAATGCACAGCAGTTAAAAATTTAACATTTTGGAAAGAGAAGGGAAGTAGCAATCTGTCCAAATGATGTAACACGAAAGAATCTACCCTGGTTTTTGTCAGTTTTATTGGCCACAAGTTTGTGGAGATAGGAAGGACACACCTCTTTTCTTATCATTCACTAGTGACTCCACGCAACATATAAAGGCAGTAACAGCACAAGAATTACAAAGACACTATACAAATGTGCAGAGGAGAGGTGGAGCAGGAGCTCTCCTTTCTATCAACTGTAAATGGAAGGAGTTTGGTAGGTCTGAGAGTGACTCAAAGATGTACTCATGTTACAAATCTAAAATGTTGGACATGTGTTTTTGAAAACACAACTAAAGTTTGAACTCACAGGAATACAGTTTGTCTGGTGTGTAATATGGTGGTCACCAGTTATATATATATGCATACAAAGCAAACTGACCCCTTTCCTCGGCAATCCAAGCTGAGATCCCTTTGAAAGCGTGATGCTTGGTATCCAGTATTTCAGTGGTGCACACGCGTGACTCATAAGCATTACTTTCATTTTGTGCATATGTCAATAGAAAACAAGAACACAGTTGCACATACATGCTTCCTGTAAATTCCTCCAACTTTTTTCCTTTAATGATTTTTTTTTCCTTTGCAAGCCGTTGGACAGATCTGGATCTTCTGAACCAAAACGTTAGTGAAAAGGTTTGGCCCATAAAGATGATATAAGTGATACTAGTTAGAGATCTTACCCAGGCTTGGTATTTTTTTCGTTGCCTTGATGGTTCATATTTGCTAGGGAAAATTATGGCATGTGGTGGGCAGAAAATAATTTTACTCTCACTGTTCTACCCAAATACTCCAAAAGCAGTTGATAAACAAATTGCAGAATTATGAAGTGTGTAGTACTTTGAAGGATTTTATAACCTATTATGTATCAGGTTGTATTGTTTTATAAGGTGTTTTTTCTAACAATCTCAATTTTTTATTAAATAGTAAATACTTACAAAACCTCAAAGTAAATTCTTGTGATCTAGCTGAACTGGATAAAATTTCCTCCCCTAGCAGTTATGTATTTATTTATTTATTTATTAAATGAATAACTTGCTTGTTAAGCATTTCTTTTGATTTAAAAAAGATAAGCAAAATAAGATTTCTCCACAAGTACAAGAAGAAAAGTAAGACTTCAAGTAACGTATTGAACACTGCATATTTAATTTAAAACAATGGATTTTGTCTTTTGTTCTGCACCTCAATTAATTGTTAGATGTATGCAAATGACTTTCAGATAATCAAAATACATGTGACTTAAGCCATAGCTGAACCTTGCTCTGTCTCCATGAATAATATTTCTGGGGTAAACCAGTTCAGTTGTATTCACTGAGGCCACCCACGTGTGTCAATGCATACTGGATCAGACTTTCGCAGTTCCCTGCTATCGACGTTTCTTCTGCTATCTGTCTGAAGGCAAATTTCACCGAACATGGCTAAACGAACCTATTTCGTTCCTGTGGATAAAGCAAGTTAATGAGAATGCCTAAACCTGATATTGGGAGATCAGTCTCCCTACAGCAGTTGGTCCCTTGCTGTAACTAGGATTAGTTTCGAATATCTATTTTTTTTCTGGTAATTTACTATTTGTGATGCAACAGAAATAAAACATCCTACAAAACCAGTAACTGAAACAAAAATTGGTATCAAATGGAATCAGTCATTTATGTGGTGAATGATTTATAGATATGTTAGGGGGATACCCGTGATATAGTTCTCTGTGCAGACATAAAATACAGTTTTATTTAGTATAGCATCTTTCAAACAAGCTGTATCCTAAAATGCTGCACAAACTTATATCCTAGTGTTACACTGATACTGTAAATAACAGCAGAGGGAGAAATTAAGAGGCACAGGTAAAAGGAATGTTTTTAGCTGAGTCCTGAAAAGAAATAGAGACGCCAACCAAGCATAGACTGTGTCTAAGAGTACAAGCTAGAGAGGAAAAAGAGCTTGTATGAACCATGACAAGCAGCCTGTGGTGGGAGATAGAGGAAGTTAGTTGCCAATGAGCTGAGCCAGCAGAGAAAGGGCTAGGGATACAGTGGTCAAATTTTGCCACCACACATAAAAACCTGCAGTCTCTACTGAAGTAGACAAGAAATATGTGTGAACATCCAAGGCCAGAATTTGGCTCTCTCTTCTGATTCATGCTGGTATAAATTGTGAACAATTCTGTCATCTTCAAAGGAGTTCAAACAATATTTTTCCAGTATAACTGGACTTAAAACCTGACTTTTGTGGATCAATCTGACTGAACAAAAGCATGTTTTATTGTTGGTTTGGTTTGGTTTGGTTTGGTTTGGTTTATGAACAACCATCTATTTAGTCTGTGGCAAATTCTGAAGGGAATGCTAAATGGACAACAAGGGAAGGTTGGTCAATATGGTTGCAGTTTTTCTATGCACATATAATAATATAAAAGCAATGCTACATGCTGGAACAGGTTGGCAGAAAAATCATTTAATAAACATGACTGAGAAGGTCCCTGCCCTTAAGTTCAAATCCTGTAAAAGGTAATTTTTCAGGTACAGTCAGTGTAAGAATCATTCTGTTTCACAAAACTGTCACGGATTCTCACTAAAATTACCTAAATCAGGCAACGAGCAGAAATTCAAGTTCTTAAATGAAATGGAAGCTAACAGAGGCTTAATTAAGAAGATACACAGAAGGCTTTCCTAGGTTTAGGGTTTTTTTATGATGATGTTTAATACCACACCCTGCTTAGCTTGTAGACAGCAATGCTTTTCAAAGAAATTTCAAGTTATTTCAAGGCTCACAATATGTTGCTATGGTGCATGCTGCCGAAGAGAATAAGCTAATGGGCTCTCTCTTTAATGTGATTAGAGCTATTATTGACATAATGCCAGGAAGACGCAAAACCATTAGCATTACACTACAGCTCACTTCAGTCACTACTCAGATTTAGCATTTGATCCACAATTTTAATTTTGCTCTGCTCTATTCAGGGCTGCATTACACAAAATGCATAATTAAAAGCTGCTGTGATTCTCTCTACTTCTCAAATTAAAAACATAGCAAACATTTGTAGTTCTAATCCACTAGAAATTAATAAATCAAACATTGTCTTTTATCCTCATTCCTCAGTGCAATTCAGGATGCATGTTGGGAATATTTTACCATGCAACAGGAAAACTACAGTAAGAGCCACTGCTCAAGAGGAAAGAACAGTCTAAAGCTGGTACTGTACTGCAGTGAGAACCTGGAGGACAGCAGAATACTGATAACCTCGTGATTCCTAAAGGTATACTGGGAGCTGTTTCTCAATGCCATCTCCCTATAAATCCTTTAAATTCATTTTCCTTTATTAGCTTTTTTGGTCACTAGAGAAGAGTAAAGCTATGGGTGGTTTTGATTTTGCAAAATCATGTATCTTGTGAGTTTAGATTTTGCAAACAAAACACAGGAGTATGGTGATCCTAAGCAAATGTACTAATTGGTTCACATTGCATATCAGCCCAATGATCATAGCTCATCAGACAGGCCTTCTAACAGACTTAGGGCATACTGCACCTACCTTCTACAGTCTGACAGTGCTTCCCAATCTCAATGTCAAATTTTTTCATTATAAATGATGCAGGCCAAACTCACCAGTTAGGAATTTAGAAGCATTCATCCCAGCTTACTAGAATTGTATGCCAGCTGAAACAGCATTCACATTTTGCTTGCTCTTATTTGTTCCCCAGATCTTTCCAAGAACAGTAGACATGAGTGCAGTTTTTTGTAAGATGCCTTTAATTTTTACTGTAAAGTTAAATGTTGACAGTGAGGTGGCAGCAGAAAAAGTTTTAAAAATTTCATTCCTCCCATGAAAAAATATATAAAAGAGAAAATGCTAACTGCATTTACTTTTTTTGTTATCACTTGAGTGGTGTAAAAAGGCTTCAGTAAAAATATGGTTCAGGCATAACAATACATTTTAAATGTCCTGATAATAATTTTTAGCATTGGCTCAACAGTTCACTTGCATGATACAGTAGAAAGAGGCTGAATCCTAAAGCTTTGGATTCAAATTACAGATTGCAAATGTGCACATGTATAAAGAGAAGTACAAGCATCTGGATTTTATATAAACTGTAAAAATCTAATTCAATAGCAACTAATTAGGAATTCAAAATTAAGGCTAAAACTATACATTTTAATTATTCTTCAGTGTTAAGAATTGTTTTAATACTTATCAGTGCTCAATTACTTAAGCAATCCAATTGCTGATGGTACAACCACCATTCTAAAGACAGCTTAAAACCTATATACTAGATGACTGGACTATTTTGTAACAAAGCAAAATTTGAAGACTGAAGCAGGTCTTAAAATCTGAGATCTCTTAAACATCTAGATGATTTGCTTCAGCTGCAGCTCATCTCTCATTTTTCAGCAATGGGAGCCTGAATAGACACTGACCTAATGCTACTAAAACTATATAGCGTCTTGATCATCTTGTTATCTCGTAGATCAGAAATTCTGCCTCACCCCTCACAAGCGTCACAACTGTAGAGTCTGTTATTTTCTAAAATAACAGCTTGGTTTAAACTCGTTTTTTTCCACTGTAGCTGAACACTCTCGTAAACTGAAAATTTCTTTACTGAAATATTTCTCTCTAGCACATAAATACACTTTGTGCTATTGCTCAAGCCTGATAGGATGCAAGTTGTTTTAGGACTGTTTGCTAGTTGGGTTGTTTGTTTGGTTTTTTTTTTTAAAGAGATTTAGATCACAGTTTTTGCATGTCTTCATCATTCCTTCCAAAGTTCCACTATATGAAATCACAAACAATTTTTTTGTTAAAATACTACTCAAAATACTGCGAAATAAATATGTAAAGTTAAGATTACAACAGGAAGAAATTTGTTTATGAAAAATCTGTAACAAGACATGTATAATTAATTCAAATATGTATTAGGAAGCTAAGGGAAGCAATCATTTCAGATACAGCTATCAGCATTTACATAGAGTTAGCTCTTCTTAAGTCTCTAGGAAGAGTTCTTAAGCCATGGCTATATGCTTTGCTAAAGATTTTGCTAAATAATGTCATGCTAAAAACATTAGCGGTTAAATATGGTCTTACTGAAGCCAGTGGAAACAAGTGCATACCCTTGGACTTGCCTTGGATTAGCACAGAAGAGCAAGCTCGAACCTGAGCCCTTCCCAAGTCCAGGCCTAAATGCACACTTTTCTACTGTGTGCCTAAACCATGTATACCTTTTCCTCCCGCGTAAGTGAGATCGTGTTTGTTTGGCCTGAGTCAACTATTAGAGGGCATATATGGCAATTTTGCATGGGCCAAAGTGGGAAGAAAAACTCCTTCTGGGCCCCTGCCAGAAGGGTTCAACATCAAATGCACTCAGGCCTGACAGCAATTATTGTGCTTTCACCTGCTGCTGGGTCACCAAACAAACGAGACACGGCTTCAAAGCTTTTGTTTCCTTAATGCTGTGCACAAGTGTTGGAATACTGTCGCTACTAACTCACATTTCATGTAAATGTTTCCGTGTAAAATGTCTCCATATGCTATTTTATTTTCACTGGATTTAAAAACTAGACTTCTGTGTGCTAATCTAATCTAAATCTAATCTGATTAGATTCAAATCTCTCGTTATTCAAAAGCACTCAAATTTCTTCAAATTTTCAGCTCATATTCATTCTGGGAAAATATTAGTATTTTCAAACTATCACAATTTATTTTTTCCAGACTTAAAAGGGACTGACATAGGTTTCATACTGCAACTCTGATTGCAGTATTCTCTATGAAGAGACTGATGGCCTTCATAAATACAAAAATCTTGTGATGTTTTAAGTCCTTATTGAAAATTCAAAAGGAAGTAATTTCCTCTACAAGGACACATGGTGACGTGTCCTCCTACACTCCTTGTCCAAGTCATAGTGATATTTGTGTGCAAATAATGAAGTACAAGGATGTATGCCAAATGTATTTACCCTTTCTCTGATAACAATCTTTACCATCATTACAGTCCATTTCCTTACCAGTATTGAATTAATGGGTTTGGATAAATCTTCTGCCAAATGTATCATACAAAACCAATTAGGAATTCTTAAAGGATCAAAAGCATCTTCTGGTCCCAGTGAGTCTGTACCCACTGGCTGGCAATATGGTTAATAAACATTTTAAAGGTAAAGCAATGAAAAGTAAAGCAATGAAAGTAAAAAGGAGTGCGATCTCTGGAATGAAATACTGCTGTCAATAAGGCAAACAAGAGAGATTAATTTCAAAATCATGTTCAACCTCAGATTCACAACATACCTAGTCTTCTTGCTTACCCTCTCTCAGTGAACCAGATTACCTTAAATCAGGTCCAGTCTGGAGCACCCCTCGACACCGTGATTGTGTGTGAAGAAGAGGTCTGTGTGGAGGGGAGCTGCAGTACCTGAGCTATGGGCACAACTGCATCTACTGCTATAGGAAAGGCAAAGAAAAAGTCAGTCAGCCCATCCCTCACTGAGACAAAAATAATGTCGACATATCTTGAGATTTCATACCAGCAAAAAATAACTATCATATTGGCAAAGTGAATGGCAATGCAGATAAATAATAGATTAATTAACAAGAGAGAAGTACAACTCAATGGTGTAATAAGCTTCCTAGGCTGCACTCCAGTATCTCTGACCTGCAGTGGACTAATTGCAGGTCTAATTGAATCCTAGAAGTGTCTCATAAGAAAAAGTATAAATATAATAGCAACACTGTAATTTATAAACTTTTTGTTCCTCATTCCTGTCCTTATTTTTGCTCCTGCTGTTGGTACTTTTGTTTGTTCACACTTCTCCAGCTATGTCCTGGCCACCTACTCCCTTCTACCAAGCAGAACAACTAACCACACCTTTCTACACAAAATGTACTAGGCCTGAGACACTCTTCCCAAAGTTGCCAGGATAGCCATAGAAATATGGCAAAACCAATAAAAATCATGTACTCATTCATGAAACGGAGGGTCACCACAGCACCTGACTGCATTATGGAGTGCTTCCACCCAACTTTTATTACCACTAATTTCCTTGCAGGGACCCGTGGCCTGCATTTTGTTTAAAAACTGAAATTCTGCAAGCCATGGGAACTACTGAGTCTGAGGCGCATCTCACTTACAGACGTGTAAATATGAGTTGTTACTGATTTATATCAGCACAAGGGAGAAAGGAATCAGACTGGAAATATGTGGAAGACAAAAAGTTAAATACCCAAACTCAGAACACTCAGGCAGAAAAAGTCTAAATTGCTGCCTTTTTCCTGGATAGTCTATTACTTAATCTCTGATTTTATCCTTCAGTGAACACAGAATGTTCTGCCTAAAAACATCTTTTAATGCAAATTATAAGATGAAAGGACTGTTAGATGTAATAAGTGTAGATCATCTTCTGTACAGGTGCTTTTTAGCTGAGGAAGCACAAGACCTAAATTAGCCACATGGATGCTGGTGGACTGTACCAGAGCACATCGTAAGGACGCAAGTGTGGTTTTGTACCACCAAAATGGTCATATTATGCATTACAGTAAATCTGCTTTCGCAGTAAGAAAAAAGACCTTGTCACGTAGTGTAAGGGAGAAGAAACACCATTCCCGAACTATTGACAGCTACTGGCTGAGCTAAGCAGGACAAAGCTGAGGGCACAGATGAAGATACAGAAGGTTAGTTTCATTCCACTATAGGGAAAAGCATGATACCCTAATATTAGTCGTGTGTGTGTGTGTGTGTTTATACATCCTCATATACTAGAAGAAGAACTTATCTTACTATAATGCATGAGGTGTGACAGATTTTCAACTCTCCTGCCAGTCCCTCTGTGAAGGTAAAGCTATATAATGAATTGTTTTTCTGTTTAGAAAAAAAATAAAGGGGAAATTACTCATGGTGTTTGGTGATGACAAAAGGGAATTAAAAAACCCCCAGCTTTCTCACATGGGCTAAGAGTATTTTGTCCATGTTCAAATTCCCAGACTCCAGTCACAATGAGTACATGTGTGTTTGGTGCCAGTGCAAGTTTAGCAGTAAGGGAAAGTTCAAACTAACTAGAGGTAAAACTGATTGGAATCAGATGCTGGGTAAGACTTTATATCATTTGTACTCAGCTCAACAAAACCCGATGAAATTGCAATGCAGAAAGCAGTAACCTGTGTGAAGAGAAGGAGATCCAAAGTATGTGCAGGTACCAAGCGTGGCACACATGGCCATACTGAAAATTTGTCTGTGATGACCTGCAGTATCTGCTGCTGCTGAGCCTCAGCTCTGAGGTTCTCCTTTTAAAAGATGTTGCCCATCATACTGAATTATGCCAGGTTATTGGATTACGCTTATGACGAACACATAAAGAAGAACCCTAGCTTTAAAGATCATCTTTGCAGGTGTACCACTAGCTCTCTACTGCAGCAGAAAGAAAAAAAACCCCAGCTTTATAATAAGGCAACCAAAAACCACAGTCAACATGCAAAGATAAGAAAGTCCAGTACTAAACTGTTATCAGTGTATATTTGTAAAGACTTCATTATTTTAAGCTCATAGCACACTGCCCACGCTACACAAAATAGCAAGTCTGTATTCAGCTTTCTTCACTCTTCCAGATAGAACTGTCCTTCTGAGATAGTCCTCAATAAGTTGGATAAAATTTTACATGAATTAATGATTAACTATGACTATACAATGCAAGAAAAACAGGGAAAATCAAATCCATAAATCAATGAAGAATCCAACAGCTCCAACTCACAATACCAATTTCTTATACATATTTATAAAATCATATATGAAAATAAACTTACCAAAATACTTACTTTTGATATTCATAGGTAGTCCTGTACTGACTGTATATTTGTAGGGCTGTTAGCATAGGCATGCCCAAATTCTGAGCTTGGGCCTCTGAATGTTACCATAATTTAAATAATAAATACTAAAACCACAGATAGCTATGAAAAAAATCTACAGCAAGTTTTACAATTAAAATCTGTTGCCAATTAGCTGTGCGGGACACTTACAAAAAAGCTACAGAAAAGAGACTTCAAAAAAGTTCTTTAAAACCATAAAACCCAGTTAATATAATAAGGAGGAAAAAGTGGATTTATTGGATTGGAAACAAAAGATCAGTCAATTGAAAGCAAATTACAGTAGTTCTGGTCTCAGATGGGTTTTCAGTAGGTTTGCAATGTATCATACACAGGTCAAAGCAACATGTTTGTCTACTTGCTCTCACCCTAGAAATACTGAAAAGACCAGAAATACTAACCTGAAGAAGTGAAAATGTCTGCTATTATAATGCACAAAATTATTGCAGTAACAAGAACACCAACAAGTCACAGAATATCAGTTTTAAATCTTTCCTTTTGTATAGGTGACTGATGATGTGTCAGTGTACATGTGCGTACCTACATCTTTTGCAGTTTCTACATCTTCACTCCTCAGCTCAATCAACCAGGTGATGAGACATGAAATTTTAGTGGCTGTGAAACTATGGTCTGTGGTCAGACTATAGGATTTGCTACTTCTGTTACAGTTTGGACATTTTTAAAAAAAAACAGACAAAAACATGCTGAGAACAACAAAGTAAAATATTTACTGCTGGCTGTTAAACTACATCCTTCAAGTTAAGGCTAATGTGCTATCCAATATGGGAAGAACATTACCAAGGGGTCAGCATTACAGCATTAAAATTTTAGAAACCAGGACTCTCAGGAGCAGTCCATGGTCTTACAAGCAAAGGAACACAAATAGAGTGATGGAGCCACTGAACCACAAACAGTAGTTTTTAAGTGAAAAGTCATGCAAAGGTACAAGGGCCTCAGGTCTCTGGTGTAACAGGTACATCTATGTCTGCCTACAGCTCACTCAAGTGCTATTAAAGGCCGACCAATCCATCTGAGTGGGCCCATTTGCTCCTTGCAGGTACAAATGGCTATTTGCTGTACATATGCGATTACACACTCACTTCCTTTGCCCTATGCTAACAGCATGTAAAACAAAAAAGTGCCATTTTATGTACACAAAGGCACTTATCTGGGGCCCTTGGGCTCTGAATACAAAGCACTCTGAATAGATTGATGGTACTGCGGTGGGGACAAACAGGAAATGGACAACTGTGTATTTCCCAGGTTAATAGCGTAATGATTCTTTATTACTAAAAAACTTGTGCACTTCACCACCTTTTGCTACTGATTCTTCCACAGTAGAAAGATATGCTGTAATGGAAAGCAGCCAGCTTCTATTCAGGCAAAGGATACCGAGAAAGTCAAAAGTGTTGGGGAGGGATTCTGGACTTTTCTCCCGATTGCTGTTACCTTATTTCTCTGCAGTTTCTGTTATTGCTGACTTAAATCTACTAATGCTTAACACTTTTTTTTTTTTTGGCTTAGCTTAGGGTACAATACATGAAACCTTTCTAGCAAGGGCTGGATCTTATCCAGAGTTTCCAGTTCCTTAAAAAATACACTTAAATGTAATTAGCAAAAGCTTAGGTGACACATACACTGGATGGAGTATTTCATCCATGAACCTCCAGAGAATTGTGCCTGAATTGCATGCACCATAGCAGGTGCAGTGCGTTTTACTGCTTGTATCAGCTAAGATCCCTGGTGAAAACTACAGCAAAGCAATTCATTAAAAAAAAAAAAAAACCCCTCACACACAATAATGCCTACACCTTCCTCCCTGCTTATCTCCTGCAAACACATAGTATTTTTCTCTTCAGAAAATTAATCTACACAGAAGAGCATCAGGCCTGTTAAAAGTGTCACTCCACATAAAGAGTATGACTTGTGCTAAAATTCAGGCTACATTTTTTAAAGGATGAGGCATTCATAGACCTTGCTACACAGAGAATTTTTTCTCATCCTCCCTTAAATGCGTTTGTTACTTAAATGAAATATCAGTGTGAAAGGTACTCTTAAGAAATATCTGCGTATCCTTGCCGTAAACACCAACAACATCCCCCTACCAGGCAGTATTAATAAGACTAGCAATGTAAGCTCATAATTTGTGCTTTTTATTGTCCCTTGGTGACTCACACTCCAAACACTCAGGTAGTTCTCAGCATTTTGAAATTTGGCTTTGTGTTAAATTTTGAACAATATCTGCCATTTTACACCTCAGAGCTCAGAGAAGGCAGCACAGTAGTTGGTGTACAGATGTGACAGAATGTTTTTATTCCAGAAAAAAGCTCCCTGTTTTTGACACACTGGAAAATGTACAGCCAGAGAATGCTTGAGGCGAAGATGCCACACCAGCCTTACATCTGTCTGCTTTCATTTGTCTACAACTGTGCTTATAGATAAAACAAGCCTTCCAGATGTCATCACAAGCAGTGTTCATATGCTGACTTCACTGAGATGCTATTGTTTGCTGCCAGCATAACAGAGTTGTAAAACTAAAATATTTAAACTCTGTGCTACTCAACACAACTTTGAATGTCACACAGGATCTTATTTCAGGATTAATTAATGTACACCCCAATAAAATAATCATGTGTTAAAAAACAGAGCTAGCTGGCATATACAGTATGATGCCCTCTTTTCTTTTTTTTTTTAAAGACACTGTTCGCGAAATACAGTGGAGCTAAAGAGGTTGCCCATAAGGGAACAAAACATACACCTCCCATATGTTTGAAGAGAATGGGTGACTATATCTATACAGTGCATGGTAACATTTTGTTTATTGCATGTATTTTAAACTGTCCTGATTTTGTGGAAGAAGGATTGTTACTGAAAACTAGCAGATATATTTTAGAGGAATATCTTGGTCTACAATGGTTGTCATTAAATCTTTACTATAGCCGGTGGCAAATAATTAACATTATTCCAGAATTCATCGGTTTTCCTATCTCATGTGTTGTGAACACTGCAGTATCATTAATTACTTGCAATCGCAAAACTGCAAAAGATTTCTCTGGGTGACCATTCTGCTACAGAACTTCTGGTTAACTATGCTTAGTTAACTTAAAACAGCATTAATTAAAAATTTGGAGTTTTAAATTCCTCCAGTTGTTTGTGTAGAAAACAAACAGTCATCTTCCTCCCCAGATATTTCTGATCTCTGGTCCAGAGCCTTTAAACTACTGTTTCTGTTGAGTAATTAGAAGATAACCAGAGAAGGCAAACTTTTACCACTGAAAATGCCTCAGTTTCACTTTCAGACATTTCTTGCTATTAATGGAATTATAATCTAGGAATTTAAAAATGTTTCATACGTGATTTCTGTGAAAATTATCCTACTGGACCATCATATACAGTATTCCTATCATGCCATATTGAAAATGTTCAGTTATCTCTATGATGACAGGTTTAATAACTGAAAATGTTGAGTTATTGGCTCTTAGAGAAGTATGGTAGGTTTGTAGACAACAACATGAAGTCTGTAAGCTCTCCAGAGCAAATTGCTTTAGAAGACATTTCATTTCTAAAGACCAACAAAGCACAAACTCTGAGACCCAGCTAACGGCTGGTAAAGAAAATTCCTACTTTCTGAGAAAGTCTACGTAAACTTAATCTTAGTTTTACAAGCTTTGTGGTATAAAATGTGATGAGCTCACAGTGGCCAATGCATAGGTTGCAAAGAAAGAGGACTATAAAGCTTGCTTGACTGTAAATCTTGAAGAAGGCTTCTTAAAATTTCTGCCAGCCTTTGCTCACATTGGAAGAGACTGCATCTGCAATGTGGTAAAATCCACAGAGGATATTTTCAGCTCCCCTAACTTTTATCCGACAAATAATTTTTACCCTAGGAATTTATATACTCTTCCAACACACCTTAAGAAACCTGTATGCTCTAAGGTTCACATACTGTAATTTGAAATCAAGGAGTATGCATGTTCAGGTGATAAAGCTACCAGGGTTTTAAATGCTGAGGGAAATAACAGGGCATTACTTACCTAGTAAAATTGTACTGTTCATTCTCACTCGATCTACTGAAGGGTGAACACAGCCACATGACTTATCACTCATTGCAATTAGCATATTTCCTTTTCTTTTTTTTTAAAGTTCCTTTCAAGAAAAGCAAGCCCTTAAACAGTAATTTGGTAAACAATAGAAAGCAATTGAGAACTCACCAGTTTCTATCAACAAAAACCTAAAGAAAGAGATAGATAAAATCAAATTTGTTACAACAAAATTAAGGGCCAAAACTTATTTATTTACATCAGTACTGTTAAAAGATTGGGGTCATAATGCTAAAAGCATACACAAGTCAAGATTTCCAAATGAATCTAAATAGAAATATTTGAGGGTGAAGACACTAAGACTCACTGTTAGGATACAGAACTCCATATGTATTGCAGGACTTTGCACTCCAGTTCGCTCATCCACTAACAGTGAGAAACATCTTGCTACTTGTCATCCATGTGTACTTCAAAAGAACCGAGAGCATGTAGCCCTCATTCCACCATGAACCATAGCGCTGATTCAGTTTACTGTCTGAAATATCTTATGACTATTTTATTTAACTGCTACACAAAATTCATACTATCGTTCATACAGCAAACCATCAAATAGCTTCTAGGAATTTCAATCATTTCCAACTCCAAAGTTTTCTAAATTGGTAATTTGTAATTTTATAGAATGAAAACATGAATTTTCTTGTGTATATAAGTACACACACACACATACATATTTACATACTGGAGTCAGAGGAAAGGCTATTTGTAAATAACCTGTGACTGCCTTCACCTTTTCTTGTAATAGATAGGTCTTATTTGAAGATACTGTATAGCACTTCCTCTACACTTCAGGGTAAAATTTTTATAGTTATCAAGTCACGTACACTATTCATTCAAAACCTACACATTGTGCTTGATCACCATTTGATCCAACAGATCAGAACCATTACACACTGGCCTCAGGTCATCTCTCACAATTTTGCTCCAAACAAGGAGCTCCACATTGTAATCTTAAGCAGCAGTAAATATACATATCTGATTACGGAGAGTAGTAACAGAAGGACTTAAGGAGCTTTCGGAGGGATATACCTACATTACACTTTATAACACCTGCTAGCTGTTTTCCCCAGCTAACAATTTTCAAATTTTCCTTTTAGGGAGTAATAACAATCTCCAGAGCAACACAGGAGTAACTTAGGAGCTCAGTAATTGGCCTTCTTTAAAACTGAATTTTAATGTCATTCTTCAAAAATATAGGGTGTCGTCGTCAACAAGCCTTACTGTAGAGGCGAACAGCATTTGGTCCAGAGAACACACTCTGCTCTGCTTGCGAGGACAAAGCAATAGCCAGTTGACTTGGGAATCATCACAAGCAAAACAACAAGAATCAGGGGGAGTTAAGTTACCTCTGTCCTAAACAGTTACTACTTGAAAGCAGGAGGTAAAGAATTAAGGTACATGCCTATCAAGAACTAAAATACCTATCTCAAGATTACTATAAAAGACATGTAAAAAGGCCCGGAAGGGCCTTAATTTAGGGGCCTAAACCTCACTAATAATGAACAGGATTTAAACTCTTAAGTGTCTGAATCACTTCTGAAAATGAAACTCAAGCTCCCACTTACACATTTTTAAAAATACTATTAAAGGACTCATTTGCATAACCATTCACAAATACTCTCATTTGCAGCTTGCAGACTGTATTTGTGAAGTAAAAATTAAAGGGCAAAAATTTTTTATACTTTTCAGGCTACACTGACCTCTTTCAAAAGAAAGAAAGGAAAAAAAGGGAAAGAGAGGCAGAGTCCATCTGAGAACTGTGGAAAGAAATTCATACTCTTCATACTGACACAAAGATCAGAAATGCTTATGCTTGCATGGTGTTGACTGCTAGCCGCACATATGCTTTTTGTCATTGGCTCTTTATTTATGCAATATCGGTATCTGCAGGTATCACTCCTAATTAAGAACAGAATCCACTCACTTTCCCCTATTATTTCACCGGGAACAGTTGTGCTGCTGAAACAACCTGGCAGCTGGGAGCCCTGATGCAATACCACTCCTACCCATGTCTACCAGTGCTCCCTCTGGTCTGCAAAACTGAATCTGTTGTTCCTGTAAAATTTCTGACCTAAAAGTACAAGAATCCCCATGGTTACACTTATTATACCTGGTTCATCTAGTCAGTGGCCTAATGTATTCACAGGCTGTCTTGACTTAGAGTTTTTAAAGTTTTATCTTAATGGCTTCTAATAAAATCTGTCACACCCTTGATAACCTGTGCTCTTCTGTGAACAAGTGCCTGTAAAAATACAAAAGTGTGTTCTGTGGTTGTAGTGAAATAATTTGTAGAAGGCAAAGTCCATGCTGGAGCCACGACGACTTTTCCCTGCACCTTGCCTGGAACAGTCATATCTTTTCTGGAGCTGATTTTGCTTAAGCCCTTTGAAAATAAATCATTCCCAAAAGCACTCAAGATTTCCCCGAAGACTTTCTAAGGCTTCCTGCTTCATAGGTTTCCACTCCTTTGCTGTAAGGCTAATGCATTTTAGGGATGTTTGTTCTGATGCAAAGCTAACTTAGGAGTAAAAATAAACTACCAGCATTTACAATGCTGTTGGAAGGCAAAGAATGCCAAGTGCTAAACTTAAATTACCAGAGTTGGTAGTCGTTCCTTAATAACCTCCTCTTTAGACCATTTTTGCTGTCTCAGGGGAAAAGACATTTAGTAGGAGTGTAATGATGAACATTCAATCACTTAAAAAACCAACAAAATCCCCAAACCTGCAATAGCCTTACATGAAGGAAAAAAAAAAAATTTTATGGGAGAAGACGATGGTACTCCACTTCCAGTTTGATGCATGAAACCAGAGGCAAATCATTGCCATTTTTACTCAAGTGAGCTGTATGTTTATTACTCATAAGTTATCCTGTTTACCCTTCTGTGAATACTAGAAGCTACACTTAGCTTGTTTCAGATATGCCTATCTCCACAAAGATTTTACTAGTGTTCACATAAATCAATATTTACAAAAAAAATATTGCAATATCCGGAAACAAAAACATTTTTGCATAGAATATTTAACCTGCAAGACCAGCAACTTGCTGATTAAAGAACACATCATTATCTTATATTCACTTATGTAAAATAATTATTTGTTTTTAATTTTTGCTCAGCAGACAGGGAATTCATGCTGCTGAAGTGCTAGTACTTCATACTGCACACGGAACCGCAAACAGAATTTTACTTTAGATCTGTATTGGAACACAATTTCATTTCTAAAAAAATAACCCAATTTAACAATTCAGAAGTTCTCATAGATGTTTTATAAAAATGTATGAGAGACCTAAAAACCATGGAGAGTCATAACTTCGAGTTGGCTCATTTGTTTCCGTTTTATTACAGCACTACATGGTGGGTATCAGATTCTTCACAGAAAGTAGCATATTAAATCTTTATTCTAATCTGTTTTAGCAGAACTATATTATAGTTTAATACTATTTTGCCTGACTGATAAAATACCATTCAAAGAAGACCAAAGAGAGCACTGAACCCCAACGGAGACCTATCCTGAAAAAAGCCACCACAAGTATTACTTCAAGCTATCTTCAAAAATAACACTTCCTCTTTCTTGACAGGTGGGCTACTATATTCTATTCATTTCTCATTCTCTAGATGAACTCCTACTTCTAGCTTTGTCTTAAGGCCACCACACAGATATAAAATGCATATTGATATCCTTTATTGTCGACAGACCAGGTTTTTATTTGGGGCCCTGTAATGAGGATATTGACAACTTCACAAAAACTCTTCTGCAGCTGCTTGAGTATGTCTCAGCAGTAAGTTACATTGTTGGGGTGTATTACTACACGGAAGGGAAATAATTTGAGTAAATTATAGCCTTATGCTATAGCCTAGATAGAGCAAAAACCAATTCCAGTTCTCTGTATCCCCTGCCACAGCATCTTCCAATCTTTCTAGCTATGGGAAGGTGGGGAGGATGAAGCTCCAAAATTGCTCAGGCCTTGTCTCCTTTTCACTGAGATCAGAACTGAGACTTGCTTATAGACTTCTGCTCTCTCAGTAACTGGCAAAACAGGAACTTTATGTACTGAAGAACACATCCGTTTCAACTGCCTTAAAGAAAATGGGAACTATTGCACCATCTACATGGTCCTGTAAACCAAAATGACGAAACAAAGAACATACAGGCATGTGCTCTCCACTGCCAATAGTGTCTTGTTACCCACCCTGGTCCTCCAGCTATTTCCCCAAACAAACTTGATACCTCTTCTTAAGCTCTTCTGGCAATTGTGGAGACAGAAAGTGCTTTAAAGGAGAGGGAAGTAAGGGCTTGGGCTAAGTTAACTTCTGCAGAATGCAGATCTCTATAAACCATGTGAGAAAGCCACAGCATCTGCTGTGAATCAGTTTTCCTTCCTTACACATTGAAATAAATGCCTGACGCTGTGCAAGATTGTTTTTTCTGTCATCTTTTTCTGCTTATTCATTTATTGTTCTTATTTACCGGTTGATGCCCAAGGTCCATGTGGCTGATTTGAGTAACACTTTACAGGCTAAAAACTTCACTCACAAATCTTACTAGGTCTCATTTGCTCTGTTGTCCAGTATTCTCAGTACAGCTCAGCTACAATCTAATTCTTTCATCTAACTGCATATTTTTGTCTAAAGAGCCACCTGCAGATCTGCCCTTTTTGCATGTAATCAGAAATCAGCCAACAACTATACTCTCGTGTTTTAAGCATGCTCAGCGAGTTCAAAGAGCTTTGTTCTGGCCTAGATTTCAAAAAGACAAAAAATATTTAACTCCTTCTCAAAAGTCACAATTATTGATCCAAAGCAGGTATACAAAATAAATACAAGATTCATATTTGCTTATTTGCTGACATAGGACAATCTTAAGAGTTAAGAGAGAAGAGAGTAGGCCTAAAAGGCATTTTTCTCAGTCATCTCAGGTTTGAAATAACAGCATTGCCATGCAGCATTGTCTGAAGAGTTAATGTCACCATGTAGGTTCACTCCACAATAGCTTCAGAATTTTCGAGGAGAAATATGGTAGGTCTTTGTTAAAGCCAGCCTTCATGCAGATGAATTTGGACAGACACTAGATAACTATTACTACTAGCAACAACACTGAGAATATTGTCGAGTTATTTACATAACCCAAAGTAGTCCATTGTACTACTGAGCATGACAACTTTCTTCCTTTGGATGGGTCTTTTTTTTTTTTGGTTGTTCTTTTAATCTCTAAAATAGCTGCAAAATCATGAAATAAAGTTTAATTAATTAAATCCTTTCCAACTTTTTTTTCCAGAAAGACATGGACAATCAAAAAAGAAATCACCAACAATATGCCAGCTTGTCCAGTCCAAGACTTGTGGGAGCACAAAATTAGGTGGGAGAAACTTGAACAGAGTTATGGTTTAGAATCTTCCCCCCATTTCTCAGAAGAAAAAAAAAGCATTAAAGAAAGCATTTAGAAATCCCCTCTAGTCTCCAGTTACATTGCCTAGGGAAATCTGGGGCTTCGGAAGGAATTTATTGACTGCAAAAGAAAAAAAATTGTCATCATTAACCAAAAGAGCATTAGAGAAATCAGGCTATTACTTAACTGGAGGCACCTGACTTAGGTGATCTCCATTGCCTCCCCCCAGTTTAGGCAGTCAAAGCTCCAAATGTAGGCATCTGTGTTAAGTATCTAAAGTAAGCAATGTGAATATCCTGTGACACTCCATCATTGCTATTGAAATTCAATGGAATTTGGTTGCTTAATTCCTTTAAAATCCTTCAAAGTTCCAATTTTAAGTTCTCTAATCAGCCAGACACCTATGATAATTCTCCAGGTTTATTAGAACACTGTGAGGTACATTCCGGCAGTCCTTCCAGAAGACAGACAATTCTTGATAGCTCTTTATAAATTAAAGCACAGCTTGGTAATTTGGGGAGCAGAAGGTCTTGCATATAGCATTGGCATTCAGGCAGGCCGTTCACAACCTAGCTAACAAAGCAGGAAATTTCTCTTCTGTAATGTTTTCAGATGTAGTATATTTGAAGCCTTAAGTACAAAACCTAAAAAGGAAAAAACACCATAATTTTGCTATTTTGTATCAATCAAGAGGACAGGATAGTCATTAAGGCATCAGCATGGCCGGGGTAGTTGGGTAGGAAGAGGTGGCAGAAACATCACCCTGAGATTATGTGAGTCTCTACAATTACTTGCATTTTTCCTTAGTTCCATACTTATATTTTTCCTGAAAGAAGAAGAAATTTGCAAATAGAAAAAGGAATCTTCACCTGTGAAAACTATATTGTTTCTCAAATGAAAAAACTTATTAGTATGAAATTACCCAATTGCTTGTATAACCACTTCCTCTCTGTGGGTTGAATGTGGTAACCCAAAAACAACAGGTTGTTTACAGATGCTGTCCAAAGTAAAGAAAAATATGATATTTTAACTGTTTTTTTCTCCTAATGATCCATTTTTTATACCACTCAATTTGTAACTTCTGCCAACTTGATAATTTTATCATCTGTTCACAGACAACCACAGTATCTCCCTAATCATTTTGCAAGACAGTTACTCTTTTATTGTAACAGTCATCACACATTTGTAGGGAACAGAGCATGATGGCTAGAAAGGCCCCTCCATAGATAGGTAATGGAAATGTAAATCCTGCATGATGCTTGAAAGGCTCCTGTCTCCAATCGCAAAAATTATGGTGGTGAAGCTGAGACAGAGGCTCAAGGATTGAGACATCCTGAGCCCAGAAGGATCCACTGTAGTTTCCTAATCTGGCATCCGGCATAACGCAACCCATTTCTCTCATTGTTCACCCAGAAGAAGAAGGTGGTCTTCTCCAACCTCAAAGCAAACTGTGCAGATTATTACAAAATGTCAGCAACAAAATGAGAAATTTAGTAGGAAAATAATATTGTTTCCGACAGATGGATATAGTATGTGTTTTTAACTTCATGCTCCCATGCAGTCAAAAAAAAAAAACGTAAAATCTGGTCAGTGGACTAGTTAATGAAATACATATTCATAGCAACACACCCTTTCCCAGAGAATTCTTAAACCCGAGTACAACACAGTGTTTCAACAACACTAAAATGGGCATTCACCTTCTTGATATTTGCATGATCCCCTGAGCCATGTTGATATGAGAATCTTTTCACGACACGGTAAAATCCCTTTAGTAGTCAATAAATTATATATGCAGAAGTTTATAACATTTGTATAGGTATTATACTATATATAATTTGTATAGAATATAACTATATATAATTTATATTATCATTAGAATTTGCAAATGCATTATCTATCATTAGAATTTATTAATGCATTTTGCCATTGCCATGGTATGTCTGTGTATACACCAACTCAATGCTGCCTTTATAAATATTTTAAGTGCCATTATTAATTAAACTGGCCAATCTATATGCTACCAATATGGTATATAGTTTTTAATACATCAATAAGCCCATGAAATACATTTAGAGAGAAGTTTATAAATTTCCAGGGGTTTTATCTAGAAAGGGAGTTCAACAGTTTCAAGTTGAGCTATCTAGAAATGGACATTCCAGAACATTCAATTATGAAGGAAAAAGGAACTTTTCCAATAGCCTGTGAATAGAAAAGCCCTTTTTGTTTCTCTGTACACTTCTCTCATTAAAGGCAATGGTATGCAAGCCCAACCACATTTCTGATTAACATTTCTGTGCCCAATTATATGTGTTTAGAAAAGGCAAAACTTCTCATAGTTTGAGGAATCAAACCTCTAACATAACATTGAAAAAAATTTCTCATCCTTCTGCAAAACTAGGAAAAACCGAAGGGGGATTCACACTCTTTTTGCTGCTTAAGTCACATTTCACAGAAAGACACTCAGGTCTTGAATTTCTGGTCAAGAGAATTGCCGGAAAAGAGCTGCAGACAAATAGAGGTGAAGATTCTCATGCCTTTAACCTACATCTTGAACAGACATCTCTGGAGATACAATGTTATGCCACCTATGGTTATGAATGCAAAACGATAAATGCTTTTGTTAATCTGGGATGTGTGAACTCAGTAAGCAATACTGGAATTAACTGCTACCATAGCATACATCAACATGTTTTCAAGACTGAAAATTATTTGACTCTCCAGCTTTAGTTTTTCTGAACATTTGCTGATTTCCAAATAGAAAAGGAGACACTGAAACACCATAAAAGAAAGGCTATCTATAACTTGTTATCAATTTATCTGAAATAAAATTGTCCTAGAAATCTCATACGATGTTCAGTATAAAGAATCTTAGTCAAAACATGGCTAATTCATCAAATAAAAATTCCCAGTTTTGTGTGGTTGACTTTTTACATATACAACATTCACGGTGTTTCACATTTGATAACTGACTATCAATTTTTTTTAAAAAAAAAAAAAAGGTTTTACAGGCCATTCTCTCATCATTCTTACCATGTGTGAAATATGCTGGTATTAAAAAACGAATGTCCTATTGCCAGTTGTGTTTTTGAAAAGCAAGCACCTTTATGCAACACATTACAGTGATTTTCCAGCAACAGTTTGACAGTGCATGGGCCCCGTAGTTGAAATTTTTTGCTCTAATCTTTGTTTATAGTAGAAGTAAATAATCCAAACAAAGAGCATTCCACTATGCAGGGCTGATGGCTTTGCGATAAGGCAGAGCCTGGCACCAATGACAGAACCAGCAGTCTACTGAGGTAAAAAACAGCACTCTGATAAGTAAAACTGTCTTCTGATTTATAGACCTTAAATTGGCTTTTTAACCCTTGAATCATGAAAATCTGCACCATACAAAGGCCTGGGAAGAGAGGCATACAAAAGAAAAAAGAAAAAGCTCATAAGAAATTTTTAAAGAAAAAATGTAGTGGCTAAGATGTTACTTTTATTCCCAGGAAATCACCTTAAATCTGAATTTTAGATATACTACATTTAAGAACTTTTACCAGTAATGAATTTTTGTATTAGACACAGAACATCTAAAAGAAGATTTGAAAAACAAAACCATTTAAGATTGATCCTTTCTTTGTTTACACAAAAAGAAATGGGCTTAAAAAATAATCAATATTTATCTTGCAAAACCTAGAGATGATGTCAAATACAACATGATACATGGCCTTTGGTGTCAGTCACATCTTCAGTATACAAGTCCTGAGAGACTCTGGTCCTCAGGCAGACTGGAAAGACTTTCAGTTCTTCCATAAAGTACGTTCAATAGTTAATTCAATAGTTAATATTTAATAGCAAACAGCCCTGAGAACCGCTGCAACCCTTTTCCAAAGAGCTCCTAAATGCAGAAAGCAGTTATATATTTGCATATATGAATAATCACTTAATAAACAATGTTATTTGCTTTTCAACTCTCCCCCCAGCATTCAATATATGGATAAGTAGGCTCTTGCTCACAGAATTCAGGTGACTTTTTGACCAATGGACCTGTACAGTTAAATACAGTTTTTACAGTCCTGTTACAGTCGCAGTCTCTGATATCAGCCTTTGCAATTCTTCTGCCAGTTTAACTAGCTGTCTCATTAGGTGACAGAGAGACACCTGTACTTTGTAACAGGTGAGAGATGGCTTATACATTCGTTAATCAGACCATGTTTGAATGGAAAAAAAGACATGGAAGAATAGTAAATAAAACAGTGTCATAGCATCAAAGTTATGGTCCAGAAATGGAACTATGAATTTTCAGGCCTTCAAACTTCAGCAAGACAAAAACCCACACAAGTTATGTACTTGAATTACAGCATCCTAGTTCCCAAATGCAAATATGTTCATACACAGACTAAGTACAATCTCAATTAAATCCACCATTAGGTGTATGAAAATTACAAGGCATCTCAGAAAACTTTCCATGCTATTCAATCTGTGCAAATTAAGCATCTTTCCAGTGAGGTAAGACACCAAGACTGGAAATGGTCCCAGAAAATTATAATTTCTACAAAAGTTATTGCACAGCTCAGCATCATGCTACACATATGCCTAACAGCTGCTTCTGTAATGCCTGTGGCACACTAGAAAGTATCTTGGGCACTGAGAGAGGATTGACACCTCTTCTCTACAGGCTTCATAGGATGGTCAAGAATGTAACAGGCTCCACTCTAGTCATCTTTGCTGCCCAAATACGACTTCACAGGAGAGGTGGTGAAAAGAAATCCTGAGATGTGCTTCCTTCTCACTTCCCACAAGCCTGTGGTAGGCTGTCAAGTCCTTTCAATGTAAGCCATGTCAGGCCAGGAATGGGAAGCTAGTGTGCTGGCCTCAGAGGCACTGTATTTTTCAATGTTGTCTATAGTTCACTACTAGGTTCAGGAGCTTTTTATTCACAGAATTTTAAATACAAATCTTTCATATTTTAGGACACTATTTTAATGATCATTAATATTTAAAGTACTAAAAACTCCTTACCAATATTTGGACCAACTAAAATTATTTGATCTGGAGAATGTCCAAATTTTCCATTTTAAAACTTAACCACCTGAAAATGCCACCTCCCTTTTAAAGACATTTCTGTCAGCCATCTGAGTATCTGCATACGGAGGTTCTTCATTGAAACGTAAAATATTAATCCTATCTATGAAACTCCTTTTTTGGAGAGGGGAGATTTCTTTCAGGTTTGCATAGTTTCGTGGAAAGAATCAGAACCAAATACATTCTTTGTAAAATGATCTGTTCTCTTCAACATATGTTACTTTGATTAGGTACTGCACATAAGATCAGCAATCAGCAAGGCAAAGTTAGGCATGATAATTCCTCAGTTTTCCGTATCCAATATGGCCTTTAGTAAGGCAACGTAGGCAAAGCCTGTGAATTCCTTTCAGTCCATGAACCTAAATGTTATATTAAGGTTTTACTAAATAAGTTAATTTTACATCACCATAAGACAGTTCTTTCACTAGGACAGGATGATTAAGATGTATGACGGCAAACTTAAAATACTGCAGGACAAGCTAATGTATCACTAAAAAGTTATCTTCTGTGGATTTATAATTCCAACTATTAAGTACGAACCTACCTCCAAAGCCTCTAAGACACTAAGTTCTGATCTAGGAAAAAATTATAAAACAGAATTTCTTGCCTATGCTGATACACTGCTTCAAAATGGTGCAAAACATTTTTAATAGGGAAAACTTTCTTGGCTTCCAAGCTCTGGTACCTCAAAAATACTATGTTCAATTACTATTAAACCCTCCAAAAACCAAAATGCTCTTAGAGAGCTGAGGGCCACATACAATTTCAGGTGTACCAGTTTAATTTTAGTGACAGCATAAGTGAACAAAAATATTTCAGCATCTGATAAATTTGCTACTATTTTAAATATTCATTTTAATAACACCTCGTTTTGCTCTCAGATATCAAAATAAAGACATTAAAGTGTGTTACAATAGCACAGACTTCCACTTGAACAGAAATATTGCCGTTTACTTCTGCACTGAGGATGAAACCTCCTTCTGTTTTTCTTTAAGTAAAAAAAAATTAATGGAGACCTGAAAGGAACCATAACCTGACAATTTCTTGTAGTGATTGTAATAAAATAATTCAGCAACAACAATGAAAAGAAGAAAAAAGAGTTTAAAAAAAGTCTAAAGAGAGAAAACTGAAAAAACAGCAGTAGCCACCTGATGTAAAGCGAGTAAAAGGACTGTTTGTGTCCAGCACTTCAGAAGAAATTGTTCAGGAACAGTTCATCCATGTGAAAGTCTGAGTCATATAAGGCTGCCAAGGTCAGTGAGACCTCTGGTGATCAACTCAGTAAGTACCAGCCACACATGCTAGGCTGTCTTGGAGCAAAACTAAGGTGTAGACACTACAAATCCTATTATTTATACACATTAAGGAACACCCAACTTGTTTTTTTATAATGCCTCTACCACACTGCTTTCTTATCGCTCTCGTAAACTCTCCAACAACCCCCACACTAAATTGTTCTCAGAGACTTACTGTGACATTGTGAAATAAAAAATACTAGCTCTGACCCTCAGCTGATACAAAGAGTAATAGCTGTGACTTTGGAAGTGATCACATTAAAGATCTTGAAAACTTCCTGTTATAAACACCTGTTTCACTCTGCCTGCCTTGAGCATGTTTACGTTGAGCTTCTTGCCCGTGCCAAGTGTAAGCTTCAGGCTGATTAGTAATAATAGTAGTCGAAGCAGTAGTAAAAGGTTCAGAATCAATAGTTAACTTATTTCTGACTACTGTCTGAAGATCTTACATGAACTTTGCCAGGATGTTCCTTGTGGCACCCATGGAAACCAGCTCAAGTATCATCAAGCCAGGACATAAGCCTGTTTGCATATGCTTTGCAGCAACATATTAAGAGCTCCAGAGCTACATTCCCTAAAGCTTCAATCAGAATTGAAGGTGCACCAACCTAATGTGTCTGGGATTGAAGAGGCAGTTCTTTGGAAATGCTCCTTCTAATAGCCAGGAGGAGGAACTGATGGCTGCATGAGAGAAAAGAGATTTCTGGCAAATACAGAGACCAGCAGTCAGACTGACATCTTTGTCAGGGAGAAGATAAGACTGGAAAAGGGAACTAGTGGTGGGGATGGTGAATTCAGTTGGAGAGTCAGTGTGTGGTTTGCACAATGAACAAGATAGAGGAGAAGATGCCAGAAACAGGACAAAGACAAAGCTCAAATGGAACAAAACTGTATTGTGGCTCTGAAGATTCCTGCTATATGAACGGATTGTGAGGATAAGAATTTTCTGTGGCTTCCTTTAAAAATGGCAGTGTCTCTATTAAGGGGATGTTAATCTTGCACAAGCAAGCACTCAGTCGTGGCACTTCCCCCCTTGTAAGGCTCTTGATGGAACTTCAGGTTGTTTCTGCTGTGGCTGCTCCTTTCTGTGTGATTCAGGCAAATACTTCCCTATGACTGAGCACTTTCTGGGATCAAGGTGAAGTATTTAGAGTGGCATTCCTCTCTCCTAATACTTACAACATAAAAAACCTGGTGTGCGAGACTCATGCTCAAGTCAGTACAGAGATTGTGGCATTTCTAGATCATGACTTAAACGGTCAGTTTATACATCTGCTACAAAATAAGAGAAATCTCATCATAGAAGGACCCATTTCTTTTCCCTGACAGGAGAAGAAGTCTACATGATCAGCCTAAGTGGAAGGATTATCTCCAGAGTCAGGCAAGCAGAACTGCACTCTTTAGAATGGGATGGGAAGGACTGCAAAACGCTCACAACTGACATCAAAGTCTGAACAGACCAAATCTTACACCGTGTTCTGTTTCCTGAAGATCTGGCAAAAGCAACATCAGAAGAAGTGGCCAAAATATTTCTCTTTTATAAGATATCTTGTAAGTTTCTTTTCAGCATCTTACAAAGTGGAAATAAAAACACCTACTTACTTTGTAAGGAAGTAGGGAAAAAATATCATCAGTGTTTTGGAACCCCTCTGCTACCTATTTCAATGAGCACCCCAGAAAAGACCAAAAGTAAACCAGTACTTCTATTGCCAGAGTAGGGTTTATATCATGAAGCAGAAGAATTCCTGGAACCATCCATTAGAAGGACAAAATAAATAATGAATAGCCACTATTGGCAAGAAAACAGAAAAACAAAACCAAAACCCAAACAAACTCCCCACCCCACCAGCATGTGCTCATGGAATCAAGAAACGTGTCATGTATGTATATGCCCGAGGGCAGGGAATTGAAGTTAACATGCAATCTCAGGTACAGAATTTCCTGGCTACTGAGTGCTTTACCCTGCAATTTGAGTATACTTTAATTGTGCTTTGTGTGATACTTACATACTACGCAGGCTGTATGAGTATATATATTTTATATAACTTTCAAGGATGGGTGGCAGATTATAGCTTAAGTGTGAAGAAGAACAAAAAATTTCAAGAAGTAGCCATTAGCAGCCCAAACAAATTTTGTTGCCAAGGAACTTCAAAGTATTGCCTGTGGTTCCTTCTCTGGTGTTATTTATGGCACCTCCAATCAGCCTGTACACTATTGAATCAAAAGAACTCACTTAGTGTATGAAATGTTAACACAAGGGGATACTTGTATGGCATGTTTGTGATACTTATGCCAGTATTAAACATGCTCTTTTTCAGAATTCAACATGTGTAGTTTTCCAAATTCTTTGCCTTTACCCTTTGTCTTCTTCTACATTCAATTACTTCTGAGAGGAAGATAATTAGAAGACTCAAAAGCTAGGGATTTCATCAGATTTCTAAAAATGGAAGTTCCTCATCAACCCTTTAAAAACACAGTTGTGTCAACAAAAATACACTCCTTTCCCCTGCCACCAAAATTCCCTTATCTTCAATATTTTACATTATTTCCTTTCAATCTGCTTTTTCCTCCCAAGAAAAACTCTTTACCTTTTGGTTTGTTGAATATGGTCACCTTAAGTGAAATTATTATGAAATACATTTATCTGAAATTATTTTCAGGTAGAGGAGGAACCTTAATGATTCTCTCAAACTCCTGCCTTCTTAGGCCAGTCATATTTTGATAGATGTTCCTACTCCATCAAGTCTAGCCACAAGGATAAGTGGGGCTAAATGTTATTTGTTAGGTGGAACACTCTTATTAGAAATGAAGTAAAATAAGAAGTCCTGAATTTTTAGTCATCACTGCAGAGTAATAATTAGTTGAAACTTCCACCTAGTCTCTTTGTATTCTACCTTTTATCTTTTTAAAATTATCTGGTGATGCTCACCACACTGGTGCTACGTTATTTAATGAGTTGACTATTCCATTTACCAAAAAACCCTCAAGATCTTATACCTCCTTTTCCCTTTCTTAGCCAAAGCTGTCATCCAATACCTCTTTTCCCCTCTTCCTCCTTTCCAAAAGCAAGAACTTCAGAGGAACTGTGGAAAAATCACCTCAGAATGTCCAAAGCATGGTGGTAAGAGTAACGCAGGTTCAGGTTCTGTGGTTCTCCTTAGGCAGAATAAGATCTTTAATTCTGAAGGGGAAAAGCAGTTTTGGCTACCAGGCATTTTTGGGGATATTTAGCTCCTTTTCAAGGTTTGATGTGGATGTCTTGGCCCCAAGTCTAATGAAAAATGGAATATTTTCACTAATACTTTCCCTCAGTTTTGACAAACTTCTATTGAATGACTCCTAAATTTAGTCTTGCATTCCTGTATTTCTCCATATATATCATAAACTGTGAACAAAAATACCTTTGCAGACTCTTCTGAGAAGGGACTTAGGGCTACCAGTGCATCAGGGAGGTGCAAAACATGTCATAAAATAATGGCCAATTGTAAAACCAACTGACATAATAGCAACAATTTAAAAGTTGTTACCCTTTCCACTTCCCTCCTTGCCCTCCTTTCTCCCTTTCACTGAATAATTACACTGGGAAAGGCGGTTGACACTCTAGGGTTGAACTGCAAAATATCAATAAAACCATTTCACTTCTTCAGGTTTGATACGTTGGTCACTCAACAGCTCAGCTCTTTACCAAATGTAGCTCCAAGCACCCTAGCCAATGCTCCCCATCAGTGAATACAGCTGCCAGCACCCCCAGGTTGGGGATTGTTGGAGAAGTGAATTAGAGAAGATAAGAGATATGCTATCACGTAAAAGAGTTGTACCCTGTTCACTTATTCGCTTCTGTTTCAGGGAGGAAGGCAGACCAACAAGAACAAATCTCTTTTCTCCAATGTCCTTCCTCCCAGGGTAGTTTTGTAAAAAACTAAGATGGTGATAAAGCAGGAAAAATGGATTATGCAGGTTGATGGTTACAGGCAACAAGGGTAAAAATAAAGAAAAGCTTGACCAGAGGCTGAAAAGTGCTGAGTTAGTGACAATTCAAGAGATAATCAGAGAGAGCAAGAAAAGAAAAAAGGCAGACAAGTGTCCTGATAAATGGTGATGGGAAATCAGTTGGGAGATGGCGTCATGGCCCTTAGTAGTGATGAACGAATCCTAAATTTTCAATTTTGTATGCTGGGCTGAAGATCTTGCAGAGAACTGGTTGACTCATTAAGTCCAGACTTGGCTAGTTTGTGGAAGTCATCTGAAGATATTTTTTAAATGGACCTTCAAGATTTTGAATCCTGAAAACAACCTCAATTTTATCATCAAGAAAAACAGTATCAATCAAAGTTTTGTTTTCCTATCAAGTTTTCAGTGTTCATTTCTGAAAAAAAGTTGAAAAGCTTCAATTCCAGACACTACAGGAAACTTTTTTCCGAACCAAAGCATCCAACTTTTCTGAGGTTTACTTACCACCATTAGGAGAGACTGAAACAGAAAGACATGCTCAGAGCCTATCTTCCTCACCATGTGGCCAAATCAACTTGATTCTCATTTTGCACTGATTTTGCATTAATGGAACTCAATTGATTTCAGGAACTCCTCTCTCACCCTGGAACAACTACTATTGTTTATTCTGACTCAAAACAAAACCAAGAAATCCTTACACTGAAATGCCTGACTTGAGTAGTATTTACTACTATATGCCACAAAGTAATTCAGTTTCTCTGTACTGATTTGGATTTCCGTTGCTTCAGCACAAGCTCAGGAATGTCAGAAGACAATGAAATGTAAAATCAGCATATGGTTGGAAACAAGATCTTCACTCACCAGAATTTTTTAAAGCCCTTTTTAAGTGGAATTCCTAAGATCTGCTACAATGGCACTGGAAAAGATCCAGCAATTACAGCACAATGTACTGTTTTGATTTTCTTTAACAGTGACATTAAATTAGTTTGACTAATTTACATTCTTCTTTTGGGTTTTGCTCTAACTGGCACCTTTATTATGTGACCTTTATTCTTGATGGCCTCTAAGGTACCATATACAATAGCTGCTTCCACACCATTACCTCAAATACAAGCCAGCTGACTTCTGTGCTAACTGCTGGATTTGAAACTTCCTCCCCTCTACAAAGTCCCAATTAAAAGCAAAAAATCTGTAACTTTGTAGGTACTCTGGATCTAATCTGGGTTTCTAACTTCGATTCTGAGGAAGATGGTGCAGCCTGTTTTCTGCTCAGGAAAACAATTTAGCATTGACACAGTTGAAATATTCTCCAAAAGTGGGCAGCAAGAAAGGCAGCAAAAACAAGAACGCATGAAATGGAGTGCTGCTATCAGAAGCGCTAGCTATTTGCAGAATTCTTATGTCAACAGGACCAGTAAACAAGTGTTAATATTTCTAGTGGAAGGAGCATCCATGGGGAATTCAATGCAGTTAGCTGCACAGAGCAGAGAATCAGATCGGAGAGGGAATTGTGTCAGCTCTGGCGAGTCGGCAGTATGTGGCTGTCAGGAGTGTGAAATGGAGCTGCTTCAAAGCTGAGTAGGCTGTGACCTGAATGCTGCACATCCATGCACTCAGCGTGAGAGGATCAATGACAGCATTTGCTGGGCTCTAGTCATCCCCTCTGCTAATGAAAGCAGTCCTGAAAGGCATAACACAGGGCCTCCAGGCAGCCTAAAGCCTAGCATTAGCAGAGTTTATTATAAGCTTGGCTGGTGAGAGCACTGAGTACCAAAGACCCCCTCCTCTGTTGCTCTACCCCACCAACTCCCCCCGGCTGTCTGTTTAGTGTCACTCAGCTGGGATGGATCCCGTTAAAGATCTGACGCTTAGCAAGGACTCAGAGGTGTCTGGAACGCCTGCCTCTAATCATAAACACCACAGCTGGCAATGATGTGGTCAAGAAAAAAAATCACCTTGATCCAGCAGCACACATTCCCTTTGAAGTTTCTGCAGTGAGTTCACTGCCCAGAGAAAAAGGTACTGCTTTAAAAAAAAATCAAGCTTGACATTCTCAAATCATAACCATATGACTCTCAATTCCAAGCTTAAAAAAACCCCACAGCCCAATCCCAGGAAAACACAACATTTTGTTCTGAGAAACTCAGGGAAGAAGCATCTGACAATGATAACATGAAACAGGTTTGGAAGATAATGGCAGTTTGAGAAGAAAACACTTCCAAAAAATTCAGACTGCCACTACCAAAAATGGAAGAAGCCTTCTGCCAAAGATTGCAAACTGTGGTGACCTCAAGCAAGAGACTGAAGCTGATTCAAGGGAAAAATGAAAACTTTTCAAAGACAACATTGCTTGTGCTCTGCCACTGTTTATAAGTGCCTTATGCCCTCTTGCCTTTCGGGGTGGCCTGGTAAACACAAGAGCTCTTCTGTATTTTCCAGTCCTCTGCCACAAAATTCTGTTAAATATTCAACTCTATGAGCATGATTTTTTTTTTTTTTTAACCCAGTGAGGTTACAAAGAGAATTGTGAATCCAGTGCAAAAAGCATATTATTTATTGTGTTTTTTTTTTGCATCTGCCCCTACGTTGCATATATGGTCATGAAATATCCAAATGTCTTATTTATTTTCATACTGCTTGGATTTCTTCATAGAAAAACAACACTGTTTTTCTTGCATTGATTTATTTCTAGACACGGAGTGCTACATATACCATTTGGTAAAATCTGAGAAGACTGTTACTTGTGTTCTCCAACACATCCATGCTATTGCTTCCTTATGCCATGCCCTCATATGCTAACACAGATAAACAGCCCGATTTGAACAATCTTACCATGATGTATAGTCTAATTTTGTTTTCATTATTCACAGCAAGGCAGCATTACAATTAATAATGAAGTTCTTTCCAAGGCTATATGGCAAGAAAATGGCATACTAGACACACTGATGCAGAGGCTTATTTGCTAGGGACAGAAAGAAAAATTTGGAACTAACTTTGAAAAGGATCTCTAAAAATGTATCTTCAGAATTTGCCCGTATTGCATTTAAATACCTAGCATTTTTCCATGTAAATGAACAGCTGGCAGAGAAGCAACTGCAAATAGTCATTTTGGGGTATGCAAGCATATTTTTTGCCTTTCTGGATGTTCTTCTGAAATGTCCTTTTTCACGATTTCGTGTTACCCACAGCTTTATCTTCATCCCCAGATAAAAAGACCAGAATCAGAAACAATACTAGCAGCCATTCCCTAACAAGAAAACTAAAGATGACTGCACAGTTTCGTTACCTTTGGTATTAAAATGCACTATTTGTTACTCTGGCTCAAACTGATCAGAGCCATCCTGACACAACTAAAGCAGAGAAGTGACATACTGTATACAAAACACAGACCTCAAGAGTGAGTGTAAATTGAACTACCATGTCATGGCTGGAAAATCTGGGAGCTGTATTCCAAACCTATGTGAGGTTTCACAGGCTGTTTGTGCTGACAGCCTTCCCTGCAGTTCCCCCAAATGTTGCAGATTCAGATAAGATTCAGATTTATTAAGTTTATGTACTGTTCTACAGCGGTACGCGCGCACGTGTGTGTGTGTGTGTGTATGTGAACAAGAGAGAGGCTAGCTCAGCTGGGTTGTGCAACATCAGCGATTTACATACCCCTATATGGCAATTTTTCTCTTATACAGTATGTAAGCAAAATACAATTAAAGAATAGCCAAGATCTGCAGCCCTAGTGACACTTAAAAGAATGTGAGGAAGTGACACAATCCTCTTTGTTTCTAAGTGCATGAATCTCTTATTTTCAACCAGCAAGAATTAAAATCAGTACCAGAAAACTGTTACTAACGTACTGTCAGAAACACAAGTTAATTGATTTTACTCCGTGCAAAAAAAATTCCTAAAAATTTAAAAAAAAAAAAAAAAGTATTTCCTCAAGCCTTGTACAGAATTATGGATTTTACTGCAATGGCACGTACAAAGCTCATTTGTTTACCTCTGTGTATGCAAGAGTTCAGGAGGTGGGAGTCAAGGTACGCATCCCATTCTTCAAGGGAAAATCAGAGCCATCCATCCAGTCTGCTCCACTATTGCAGTTTCTTTATGAATCATTCTAAACTTACTGGCAAAGTCTACGACCTATGATAATTCCTCCTTTTTTCCTATTCTTGCACTACTCTGAAACATCACAGGATGAAACTGATGAGAAATCAGTTTAATCATGAATATGGTTTTACCCCAAGGAATTTTTTTGCCTCCCATATTTCAACGTGACAAAAACATTGTGGAAATGTTACTTATCAGAAGCATCCCCCCAATGAGAAGCATAAGAGAATTCTGTAATAGATTTCCTCCGGCTTCATTTAACAGATCAGCTTTAAAAGTGTTTTACTGGTTACGTGCTCTCTCACAATGACTCAAGAAGAGAACAAAAAAAAAAGCTAAACACTGGTCATAAACGGATGGACTTCAAGAAGTCTAAAAAATTAGTCCATTATGGTCTCAGTTCAACCAAAAGAGCACTGCCAGGTAAGAAATGAAAAAGAAAAAAAGGTTTGGTTCTAGAAGGTGTTATTTGTGCTCACACAGGAATGAAATATAACTGAGCTGATGACACGCAAGATATCGTATGACTGTGCCTAAAATGCATGTGGCCTCCACCTTGCATTGGGCTGCACTGAAGTTCAGTTCATCTTACTAGAACACAACACTTACACGTTGCTTTACTGCTGTGTTATTAAATACAGCACGTTGCCTTATAAAAGGAAGCCACTATAATTCATATTCACCAAAAATGTACATCATGGTGACTTGTTACCTGACTTGATTTGCTAAATGTCTTGGATTCCATGTAACTGGCAGGGGCGGTATGCAAAACATCGGACCTGTGCAAAACTCCAGGATGAGTTAGCAGATTCAGTCAGGAAGCAAATGCTTCATAGCACTTACGAGGCTGCAGTTCGAGGATGCATTCAGCCCTCCATTCCTAAACCGGCTCAAAGCTGCCTTCAGACAGCTCACTCACAACATGACAGAGGAGGTAACACCTCACACCAACTCTCCAGTGACCCCTCCAGATGCATCACGAGAGAAATTGACAAAGGCATTCTCAGATGAAGGGAGCCTGGCTGGGTGGAGAGTTTAGGATGAGACATGCAGGTCAAACAGAAGTCTTCAGGGATCCAAAACCTCATGTTTCCTGCACTACTCCCCCTTTAAAGAGCGCAACAAATTCTGTCAAATTAAAGTGCTCAAGTCCTTTTATTTATTTTGCTTTTATATAATGTAAATCTAAGCTTGATTTAAAATTAATTGCACAAGTGATTATAAACCATTTAACTTGGGCACAGCCATAAATTCCTGATATTGAAGTCTGATTTGTGCAGCTCCTTACTCACAAGAAGCTCTCTGTTTACTAATCACACTGCTGTTCACACGGGGGAGGAACTGTTTCAGAGCTAGAACAGAAACCACACTACCGTGGCACTCCCTCCACAACTTCTTTTTCTTTTTTTCCTCCTACTTTTGAAATGAACTGCCTCCAATTGCTTTGTTTCTTTGCTGATTTTGGCAACTTCATTGGGAGCTTACTTTTTGTGCATAGGTAGTCTTGATATTACTTTCCAAAACTTCCCTGCCCATGTTCATTCTATGGCTTCTGCAGTACACGATCTCTGCTTGCAGAATGGCCTCACCGAGTGGGTACTGGAGTAGTTTATGTTTTATGAAGTTTTCTCAAGGTTTTGCTTTTTGGTTTTTTTTTTGGTTTGGTTTTTTTTTTCCCCAAGAGGTGATTGAAAACAGAAAGAAAAAGCCCGTTTTGCGCTTTTTTTTTTTTGCCTTTAGTACTCTTATTCTGAGACCATGTATGACAATACCTCTTGGAAAATTGCTCCTGTCCAATAATATGCTCAAAGTACTCCTTTGCCAGAGGCATTCACTCATTATATAAATCAAACAAGCATACAAAAACAGACAAAAAGTGACTGGTAATGCCCAGTGAATTTCTCTGCTCAGCTAAGATGATTTGGGTGCATTGCATGCAGATGTCAGGTATTTTTATAAAGAGCTCCATTGTGCAGGGCCCCACTACTCTTCCATCGCTCCCAGCACTCCCTTAAAAGGGGGGCGGTGGGGAGACAACCATTCCAGCTGGGCTTGGAACCTCGTCTGAGTCAGGAAAACCACAGCTCATAAGCAAAGAGGAAGCATAATGTTCTACAAGGACAAAACATTAGCAAAAATGTCACTCAGCCCCAGTTCCACATGTTGGCTGCCACGGCCTCTTCCTCCTAGCATGCCCGATTGATATAAATTCCATCTGCTCAGCAGCCAAGTGACAGAGAAGAAATACCGGCATCTGGTCTCTATTGCTGTCGGGTTTTTGTTCCATGTTAGACCTTAGCTAGAAACATATGAAGAGATGAAGGTGCTGGCAAGCGACTAAAAGGCTGCACTGGCACAAATGAGACTTTCTGATGCTTTTCACACTTCACTCTGGATTTTTACAGGGAAAAAGGCGGAGGAGACTTGATAAACTGAGTCTGGAGAGCCAACAGGCCTGGAGGTCATTTGGTGCTTCTAACTTTTTTTGAGTGTTTAAAACTGTAAAGCAAAACAATTTTTTTTAACACGACAGAAGGTAATGAAGTCACACAAGAATGTTGCTCTTCAGCTAGCTTTTTTTTCTCCTTCTCTTAAACATCCACTGGTTTGGACCTGATCCACAGGCACTTTATATTCTCCTGAGAAGCAGCTGGAAAGTGCCAAACCACTAACTTTTTTTTTAACCCCACTGTGTCCAGCAGAAAGCAAGTTCTTTAAACCAAAGGCAGCATAATAAAGCAAACCAGCAACATGCATTACTGTCTGAGAAGTGCTGCCTGAGTGCTTTTTGAGAGCGACTGCTGAAGAGGTAGGGGAGAATGTAAGTCAATGTGAGTGCATGTGTGTGTGTACATTCAAAGATTTCTTTGAGGAATGACTACTCACACCAACCGAGGTGCAAGAAAAAATAAAGGTGTGATGGAGAGGAAAGCAAAAAAGAAAATACATTGGTAATAAACTGGGGGACAGACAATTTTCTCCCTGCCAAAAACAGTTGGAGCCAAAAACTTAGGAAAGCATTCTGTACCTAAAGAGATCTGCAAAACACACAGGATAACTACTCTACAGTAAGGTAAAAACTTTCTAAAATTTAAGTGGAATCTAAATATTCCAAATCAATATAGAATTTGCTTTTGTTAGAATGAAAAATAGAGTAGTCTTTCATTAATTTACAATACCTTCAGCCCGTGCTGGTCTCTTATGATCCCCTCTGCAACACAATGTCCTTTTGTTTGGGTGACAGGACCACAAACTGACAGAGAGAAATGAAGCGAGTGAACAGCTATCAGAACGACATTATAACACCACCGAGAGAGAGAACGCGCACGCATGTAAGAGAAGAGCTCTCAAGAACATATAAATATATAATAGAGCCCTGGAACACTTAATAATTAATTGAGGAAGAAGCTTTTATTTCAACAAAAAGAAGAGCTTCCAACCAGCAATCCCATGAGAGTGGAACAGCCCAGTATACTGATGCCCAAAAGGAAGATCCATGCCAGTTCCTTTACAAGGTGAAGATCCTCTTTCATACAGAGCCAGCATCACCTTAACACATTGCCTGCATTGCATCCTCCAATAAAGTCTGAAGTGGTACCTACCTCCTATGCTGATTCCCTGCATGCAGCAGAATTGCTCCCAGTGACTTCAGTGGGGTTTGCACGTAACCCAATAAGGTCAGCAGTCTAGCTGGTTAGTTGGGTAACGAGTATTGAAACATCCCAGAACGAGGGGTCAAATATTCCACTGCTGGCTCACCTCACTGAAGTGCTACTTTGGGCAAGTCACTTCTGCTAACAGCGTTCCTCACCGGAGATTACTACTCAACTTGTAGCCCAGACGAAAAGCTTTAAGTACACATGGTACAACATTCTTGTGAGGAATCAGTAGAGCTCATCCATTAACGATGTGTCTCCATCCAAACAGTGGTTTAGAGTTTTACAAAGAGTTTGGAGGGACTGTTTCTCCTCCAGGTCTTTGCCTCTTGTAGTTGCCATTGACTCATCATCCAAACAAGCTCAGCACAGGCACTTTCTCCCAGTAGTGCCCTCCTCAGGGCATTCCTGCGAGTGCCATTCCTGTAGTATCATTCCTGCAGAAAAGTTCTGATTTTCACTTATTTGTTTGAAGTACACCCAGAAAACCTTTACATTAGCAATTAATTCAAGCTCGGTGTTCAAACCCAAGAGTACTATCTCTACTAATGTCAGTACAGTTGTTAAATGGCGCAAGTTACTTCGCCCCAGTTTCTTCTCAGGACATAGGTAAAGCAGAAACTGTCTTAATCCAACACTACAAAACTAATATAGCAGCTACCAATGTATCACTTCACTTTAGAAGGCCACTCCAAAGCACCATCTTTGTTCACGAGACCTGTCTCTTTATTGCCTTGACCCTGAATGATTTCCTGTCCACAGACTGCACCATGCTTACAGTAAGTTTCTACTAAGCAAAAGGATCAGATAACAGTAAATACCCCAGCCCGTGCTTCTTAGGAAAGGAAGCATATCACTCTCAAAGAGAAGGGCCAACTATTCTGTTATGCAGAGTAACGGAGTAAAAAATTAATCTTTTATAGCAAGGTGGCAACCAAAGTCACTTCTATCTTCCCTCCCCTTCCCATGTCCAGATAGGTAATCAATACAGAGTCTCAGTTGTCTTTTTGTTCTGATTTCTGGAGCACGTATGTCAGTGAGGCTACTACCACAGTAAAAATAAACAGTAAGACAAACTTTTTAGTATTAAATAGATGTGTGCACATCATTGCTACGTATACGGGTCCAAACGAACTCCAGGGTTACACTTCCAGTGAAATCAACGTGGCCGGGTGAGAGCTGACTTTAAACGATTCGTAACGCATCCCACTCTCTGGAGCAGATGGTATTATACTTCCCAAAGGCAAGGCTCGGCGTGCAGTCAGCGATGAGAGGGGACACTGAGGCGCCTAACGGTGGAACCCCTCAGCGCCGTTCCCCGCAAGTCAGGAACGTGACGCAGCGCAGCTGCTGGGGCGAGTGAGTAGCTGAAGGAGCTTGTGTGAGCTTCAACAGCAGGCCAGAGCAGCGCTCCACTGTGAATGACAAGTGATGGGCCACATCACTGGGGAGCTACCGATGAGTTATTAATGGTGACAGGTACACTACCTGGGAGACAGGTTGAGAGGGGAAAAAGATTATTTATAAGCGAATAGTTAACAGCTGTACCTACTGCTAAGCATTACATGGATGCCACAAACTGTAGAATTCAAATCTTGGCTTATTCAAGCACGAACAACTGCCTGTCACCAAACTGCAATGCATCGGTACAAATTAAGGTGGGAGAGATGAGACGAGGCTGGAACGATGCCTTGCTCAAGAAGGCAATGTCATCACAGAGTGCAGATAAGAGTTAGGGAAGGGCTGAGATAACCATGAGGTGAATTACGGTTCTTAATAATAATGATGAATTTGCAAGAACAGCTTTTTAATTTTTCCTGAGGGCTTTTGCAAGAGAACAGATGCTGAGTGTGTCCTGTACTGACAAGAATAAATGGGGGGAAAAATATAATAAGCAAAGGAAACGTTTTCGAAGAAGTTTTCTTTTGATATGAGAAATATTTCTATTGTGGAGATAATTTCTTCTATCTCCAGCCCCCTCCCAAGTTTGAAAGCCACATTGTTAAGCTTATAATATAATGTTCTTACAATACATACAATACAGTTTTTCCCAAAGGAATGAAGCATTGTGCTACTGAGTATATTAAAAGTGGCCTGGACTAAAATCTTTCCAATCTATTTCTCTTGTACAATCCTGTACTAAGAGAAGCGGGGCGGGGGGAGGGGAGGGGAACCACACATCAGGATTTTGGAAATGTTTTCATAATGTGAACATCATCTTGAAAGAAACTGTTTCTGAGCCGTTTCCTATCCCATAGCAAAGATACATCTTCGCAGTAGCTGCTTACATAGAAGAGAAAAACTGGGAAAGAATTTGATGGCGCTTTTTTGTGGTCTTTTAATGCAGTAGAACAGTTAAATACCAGCAAGACCAGCCACGTGCCAAGACAATAAGCAGGTGCTCCACTGACTTCTAGGTTTCCATAAAGCACAGGCTGGGAATCCCTGCACTAGATGTCTGACCAAAAGAGACATTTTTGATGTCCAACAAAATCTGCCAAATGGCTAATCTTAAAAAAAAAGGAAAGGATGGAGAGAAAACGTAAAAAACTAAATGCTTAAACTCCAAATCCAGTTTTTCTTGAAATGCAGTCTCAAACAGATCGCAAAATGGTAGGAAAAAAAGAGGGCTAGTCAGCAACAGCTGGGTTCCTCCAAGGTGGAGGGAAGAAACTGTTTATATCTATGGTTACTGCCACTTCTCATTTCTTTGCTATAGAGGCATTGTGCTCTCGCACGCTCTGGAGGAGATATGTGAGCCAGAAAAGGTTCACACTTCAAAAAGCTTCTGAGGCTAAAATGTAAGGATATAAACTGACTCAGCACCATAACTGTTTGCAGGATTTGGTCCAAATCTTTCAGTTCAGGCATTCCAAAGTGCTGGAACATCACTAAAAGGCAAATAGCCCTGTGTGTGTGTGCGCGCGCGCGCGTGCATATATGTGTGTGTGTGTGTGTTGCGGGTGGATGTGGTGGATGTTATGAGCTTACTCATAACTTGCTTTCTGCTCTTCATAAGATTTAATTATTTTTCCTCATCTGTTTCGTTCCGGTTCTCGTAGACAACTGGTATGATTCCGCAGTATCTGAACCTCTCACACTGTGAATCAATATTTAAATATATAGCCAAAGCTGAGTGAGTCTGTTACATTTTATCTTAACAATTGGCCATTAAAGTATTTTTATTAAACGCTATGCATTGTGGAAACTGCTTTTCACACAACTTAACTTTTGGGCATAAAACAATCAAGCAGTCACAACATAATTTTTAAAGGTACAGTGAAAGATTCAGAAACTGAATACAGGTGGGATTTGGCATTAGTAGCCTTCTGAATATTCTATATCTGCACTGATATCCCCAGATAATATTGATTAAATCATTGTTTCCCTTCTCTCCTATTTTTAAATTTATTTTTGCTTAAACAGACACATGCTAGAGGAGCTGGGCTAAAGGTAGAGGAAACATAAGTCAAATTTCACGCAGAGTGAAAAGTTAATTCACTATGCTTTACTGTCAAAAAGCATGGAATTTAGAGTGGACAAGATGAGCTTAGTTTTGGTATCTCCATTTCAACTAAACAGTGCCTTACTGCACAAGTGGTTCTACTGCTTGTAAAGTAAGGCACTACTAAAATAAATATCAGAGTCTGCCTCTAAATGACAATTTTGTTTCTTGTGTTCATAAATGGAAAACGAAATGTCAGTTTCTTTACTGTTTCTTCAGGGATAGGTCTATGAATCTGGAAGCACAGATTTTGATAGTCAAGTTTGCATAGAGATATCATGCTATCATATTCAAAAAGTAACAGTGTAACTTCTAAAAAATTGTATATGTAAAGGAGTAACTTCAAAGATATATCTGTCGGCTACATTTCAGCAAAAAGACCTAACCAAACAAAGCTACAAAAATTATTATAAAACATATGATGCAAACCATGACTGTGTTTTTTATATCAGTCAACATTGTTTACCATGTAACCGGGTCAGAATTAATTCTCCAAGGTCTATACTCAACATACCTCCAACATTGTATTCTTTACAACTCCCCACACCAAGTGAAGGAGAAGTATCCTGTTTTCCTCCAAACAAAATGCAGTACTGTTTGTTTTTTATAGATTCATTATAAATTCTTGAGCGACACAAAGGACAAGCTGCCAATAGTAATAAAAGGCCAGGATACTAGGAAGGAAGGCTGGTTTCTGAACATGCCAAAGTTTGTTGGAAGTGTAACATTGAAGGACTCTTTCCTTCCCTGTATTTGATCCCTAGCTGTACTGCATTCTTCACATTACCTCAGTCGGTCATGTATTAACAAGTACTTCAATGACTTTTGCAAACCTCCTCCTCTTTTTCACAGCGGGTGTTTGGTAAATTATGTCCACACGTTTCAAAGGGAACAGAAACTCATCTCTTAATTTGTATGTACTATGTAATCAGCTCAGCATGCTGGGCAAAGTCTTGGCTCCCTGCACAGTCAGAGTCGAAGAGCTGTGCTCTAGGGTGGTCTGCAGACACCCAGCTAGAAGGGAAAGGAATTGGGGATGCAGCCGCTACCCATACCTGACCCACAGACACTGGGGAGGGGATGGCCAGGTGGGAAAGGACCTTGCGCTCACTGATTATTTCTTCCACCTACCCCACAACACTCCTGCTTGGGGCAGGAAAGAAAAAGAGCAGCAACCTGGACGAAAGAAGTTAAGATCTTCCTTTAGTGAGTCCCTGGTCTTCATGGACATGATGAAACTGACTTGGAGACCTCATAATGGGAATCTGCTTCATTGGTGAGTCCCCATGTGCAAAACATGCCACATACAATCCATGGCTTGTGGCCTGGTTTTGAGAGACGTAATAAATGTCAGCGCAGAGGGAGATGGAGTCTACCCCAGTGAAAACAATTAACAATAAAGAAAGAATCTTTAGAAACCTACAATTTTTAATTGAAACATACTTTCTCATACAGTTCTCACAACCTACTATTCATTCCTTTTCAACTAAAGGGCAACGCTTACAGGAAGGGAACTGTTGTGTGACCTCAGCTGACCAAGCTGACATACATACATTCATTGTAACCCCAATTCAGAAAAATATACAAGCATATACTTAACATTAAACATGTGAGTAGATCCCTGGTGAAGTCAAAGGCATTAGTTGTTTAAAGTTGGGTAGGTGCTTACGCACCTTACTGAATCAGGACCCACTTTCTGACAGTGACTGAGCAGTTCCTCAGGTAAGAAATTAAGTTTGGCTCCCTACAGCTTTATGTCTCTAGCGTCCAATAAGCTGAGAACTCTTTTAGTTTTCATTTTTATAACCTCTTTTCCCCCCGTCTCTCTAGTGTAGTTTCTCTGGTGCCTTAAAAGGGACGAGTGTTGCTTTTTCTTCAGTGTAGGAACTACCAGTGTCCCTCTCTGCTACCTGGCCACATACACAAAGCATATAGAGACTTCATATACTTGCAGCACCTTCCTTCCCATCTCTTAAACTAAGCTGAAAATAGTTATACAAAGCATTATCATACAAGTCCCGTTTTTTTTAATAGCTAGATTAAAAAAACAAGGTCTTTTGTACAGTGCAGTAGCTGCTGAAATTCCAGTACAATTATCTTGTATGAACTGGGTAAACACTCTGCTGAAGTGAAAGTGAGTACTTTAGAGAGGAACTTACAGAGTACTACAACATAAAGCAGACTGATAATGGGCGAAAGCCTTACAGGCACACATCTAATGTCTGGCGTGACTAGTATTGGAAATTCATACTATGTTACTGAAGCTATTATTCAAGCATGGGAGTATATGTATAGTTTCATTTCAGGTTTTCCATCTGAAGCACTTCTGAAGCACCTCAAACTGGTTTGACATTTAAATTCTCACAAGTGCTTCAAAGCCCATAAAACTTTCTATTGCATTGACATTTTTATCCTGCCCCAAACAAATCTTAACATTGATAAAACAAGCAGTTTCATGCTAATGTACTATATTTTCATTGATCTATTTGATCCTGCAGGTTACTACTCACAAAACAAACAAACAAAAAAAAAACTTTGAAAAAAATGTATTTTTATTATTTCCGTGACTCTGGGAAAAGTGTAAAGCTCAGGTTACTTATGTCACAATGTTTCCATGCCTAAGAAAAATGGTTATATTGGCTCAGTGACACAGCTAACTCTTCATTCCAGCTGAACAGATACTTTTCCAACTCCCAGAATAAACAACCTTCCATTCAATAATTGTTATATAGTATTAATACTATATGCAACAATATATATATATGCAACTGCATTATAACACAGTAACAAAATTAGCAAATTGAAATATATACGGGGCTACAGGGCTGTTCAGTTCATAACACATCAAGTACCAGGCTCTGAGAATATATACAAGTAGGCATTATGAGAAACTTACTCTTTCAAGATGCATCCTAAGCTCATCATGTAAAATCAACTTGCTAGCCATATGTGGTTGGGGGAACACAGGCTCCTCAAGCCACAGCCTCCAAAGAAGGCTGGAAGTGACCAGGTCAGCGATGGTATGCACATCATAAGTAGCTGCCGTTGTATCTCTAGACCACACCACCTCTGCTGGTCAGTTGCCCCAGAACAGCTCATTACATTCTGTAACACCCAGGTTCTCTGCAGCCTCACAACAAATGCAATTGTGTGAGCAATCTGCTACAGACATTATTAATTCCTCACCCTTTTTCTCCCAAGAAACATATCTCTACCTTCAGCTGTGGCAGAAAATGGATGTCATGGGTCTTATATCCATTGCCTCACAAGTCTCTGAGCCTACAAAGGGGAGAGAAGAGCTCTGTTTTGCATCCCGTGGAACTGTTTGAAATACTCCTATCAAGAGGAAACCAGCTCACACATGGAAAGCGATTGAATTAGTACTAGTTACATTCTTTAAAACTAAATTTAATTTTATTTTATGGAATTCTTTCTAAAAGAGATAGGCTGGACAAAAGCATTTTTGTAGATTGTAACATTACATACTCAGCATGTTTTATTTAGTACTCAGGAACACGACGGCAGAATAGCCTATTCTTGCAATTTTATCAAAAATCCCTTGATATTACAAGGTGGGTTTTTTTTTACTGTACCTGCTTCCTGGAGTTCTTGTGTTGATTTTCTTTTTTATCTAAAGAAGTTTTCATTTTTCATTGTTTTTTTATGGTAGGCTTCAAAACAGAAGAAGCAGCTTGAAAATAAACACCAAACTTTTTCCAGTATAAAGTGGAAAGCAAAAATAAATTATATTAAATCTAATCTTTTAAACCAATTCCCCAATATTCAGAATCTGAATTTATGACATTCAAATATTTAAGGCTAGTAATACTGAACTGCTTCATATTAACATGCTGACGTTCTATAGTAACTATCCTTTTCTGAAGCCATTCGCCAAGCACTCATTCAGCTATATATTGACCCAGCTGAACAGAGTAAGTTGCCCAGGCATTGTCCTAGCTATTTCCAGATAGTCTGAGAGCCATTCTGTTTTAATGGAAAGCCCGGTGCAACGTAAGCTAAGTTGCAAGCAACTTGATGAGCAGGCTCATTTCCTTTATTCCTATTTGTCAGCACCATATGTCAACTTGGACACAAGACATCCAATATCCAGACTGCGTGGATAAAAATGTAATGATGTTAACTCTATTACCATATCCACATCACTAGGCAAGCTATACAGATACACAAAAAAACCCAGCAAGCTGATAGATACAGGTCCAGCAGTCTTAAAAGTCTACCTGTCCTACAAGTGACTTCCTTCTCTGCAGGACGACTGTCAGTCAGCAACACAGGTTTCCACACCCTTTCCAGCAGAAGGAATGTAAGACTTTGGGGTGCAATTCTGGCAAGATTTTCATGAAGAATCCAGCAAGACTGGATATGAACAGACATACTTTCCCCTACTATAAAAGATAAAAATGGAACAAATTCTTCCTCTTCTATTTGCCAAAAAGATTATTAAAAAAAATATTTACTGAAACTACTGTTCCAGTGGTGGTGATGTTTCTGAATTTGACTAAAGAACAATCATAATTACACATTCTATTTCATTAGAGGATCTCAAAGCACTTCATAAACACTAATTAACAACATCCAAGTATTAATTGGGATGATTAGAACATTTTGTAGAAGCCGTGGGGGAGGAGAGAAATCAAGCTGAAGCACAAAGGACTCGTGCAGCAAGTTAATATATTAGAGCCAGTAGAATAATACATGTTTCCTGGCTTCAAGGAAGTATTCAAAATTCTAGGACATGGTGCAAAATGACAACCACACCATAGAAGATATTTCAGCACAGGGAAGAAAAGTAAATTTCTTAATGAAAATATAAGAGTTCACCTTCATTAGATTCAAAATGTACCTTGATAAGTAAAAGGGGGTTGTGTGTCTACATTCAACACTGTGCTCTTACTGCCTAGAAGGCAACAGTAAGTGCTAATGACATTTACCCCTCCTAATAAGAGTCACTCACACTTCACTGTAATTCCTTGTTATTGCTCAGGACAGGCACTGGCACTTCATTGAAAGATCAGTGCTGCAAGGGAAAAAAGTCCCCCTGAGATCCCTTGGACTTCAAGAAACGCAGTAAATCAACTGATACTGGACAGATGACAAGTTTGATTCTCTGTGGCCCTTCCTGATTCCTAAGTGTCTGTGGGCCTAAATTTTGTAAGCGCCTGAAGCCAGTGTTGACACACAGACAATCAAAACCACCCCTAAACTCAGAGCGAGAGGTGTCTAAACTGGGAAAAGTCTTAAATCCGGTAAAGTGCCATGGTCTGGACTCCGTACTTTCTAGTTGAGTTAATCTCCATTGATGTGTAGCTGAATGGTTAATATCACAACCTTATCGCCTTCAGGACCATGATTTGAATTCAGCCTGAGGTCCTCTGTGAAGAGAGTAGTCTATAAAAAGCAGAAGTTCTAATCTCTGAGCTGTATTTTGTGAGAAGACTGATGTTAATTCCTTGGATTCTTGGCGCACCTCGCTCCCCTCCACATGCACACACACATTTCCCTCCTATCAATAGCTTTATGCCCTTTTGTCTTCTTTATTTTATAGTAGGTCACTGCATTTATTACAAGAAAATTGAGATGGACAGTAACCCCAAGATCCTGTCCTCAACTCAATGGTCATATTTCTTTGACACAGTGCAGGATACGTTCCGGTAGAGGCTTCAACACGGCATTGTCGGCAAGAAAAGTGATTTCCAGGCTAGGAGGAAAGCCCTTCTCTCCCTTCCCCTCATCCACAGAGAATCAGTCTCAAAAACGGACACTTTTGTCAGAGACACACACACTCACTATCTATTAGAAATATAAATAAAATTTACAGATTATTTAAATATGTGCATATATACACACACATATATACATATTTCATGGAAAAACTTCTGTGATCATAAATGGTTAATAGAAATTCAAACACATTCTGAAGCAAGAAAGCTGGAAATAGTTTCCTCTTTGGCTTACCTGCCAAGACCTAAGTTCAGGGCTCTGTTTCTCCTGCAATGCTTGATGGCATCACTCACACCTAAAACAGCCTAGGGAGTGAACTATTCCTCCCACCTCCTTCATCCCCCACTCTGCTTTAGGTGTTTGTGATTTCATCAACTATCACAAGAGAAACACAGGACCATGAACTCAAGCCTTGGCAGATGAAGAGATTTTCAGCTCCATTTTAAAAAGCAAGCACACATGGTCCTGGCATATGCCTGACAGACCTTCAGTAACAGCCATTTCCATGCTCTGCATCCCAGTAGTTATGCCCAGCTGTGTGAAACCACGTCAGTCAGCGGGGTCATGGCTTCTCACCCCCAGTACTGTAAACAGTACACATTCCAGGTAGGAGAAACACAGCTACACAAAAGTCTCTCTCTCTTTTTTTTTTTCTTTTGGTCTATGACAGCCAAATTGTTTGCCATTAAAAAGGCCATCTTTGCGTTTCTGAGCCATGTGAAATACTCTGGTTATAAAGGCTGACTATTTCACGGTAGTCATTAAGAACTAGCATCATGTATACTGCTGTTGATCACCAGGGGTTATACAGGCCTCTGCTTCATTACCCTTACAAGATGCAAGACACAGAGCAGCAATAGCATAGCTCTCCAGCTGCACATATTCTGGAAATCCAAATGATCTTTGCATGTTACTGAGACATCTGTTGTCACGTAACTTGTCCTGGTGGCATTCAGAAGTGCCATCAAACTTTTTGGACTTTATTTTTATTCTTTCCCAGTTCAAGTGCTAACGGTCGTGATAAATAGAGTCATGTAGCACTACTGTGATTGGTAGTGTTACTGTTAGAGGTACGGCATCAAAAGCAGCAAGGAGATGTTAGGCAAGTTAGTGCAGATACAGAGAAAATCTGAAAGCACTTCACACTGTAGAACAAGTGGCACTGCTTTGCTCAAACACACAACGATGCTTCCCTCTGGCTCAGCAGTTGTGCTCTGTTTCCTATCTCCCTCTTCAGTCCTTAAAGGTTTATCTAAGCTTTTCCCATCCTCTGTTTAGAGCAAGAGATAGGAGAGTCACTCCTAGCTTAGTACAGCTAAAATGAATACAAAAGAGCGAGGGGCATAGCAGAGAATCTCTGTTCCACGGAAGTGGAGGGGGGTCATGCTAAACTGACTCACATGGGAGAAGAGAAACTCTTCCAGATGATCACAGCTGCAAATATTAGCATGCAGTGATGCTATGGGAGGAATGGGAAACTAAGAGAGTCCATCTAACAGATTCTTTTCATCTCTTTGTGCTAAAGAGGCAAAATCAGAGAAGGAGGGGCAGTGAAACTGAGGTGAGGCTGAAGAAGGGAAGACAAGCAAGGAAAAAATGGGGGCGGGGGGGAATGGGAGGCAATGACAACAGAATAAGTAAGTTGGAGTGGAAAGAGAGGGAGGAGGGGACAGGCACAGAGAACAAGAAATAGGCAGAGCACATACTACAGAGACTCAGATTTAAATCCCATCTGTACTGGGAGTCTGGATAAATGTTACCCAGCTTTGAGTTTTGGTCGCTCTGAGGACCACTGTTGAAAAATAATGTTGGAACATATATAAGTGTTAACAGTAATTACAAGAGGGAAAAGAAAACACAAGATAGAATTGTATCTAACAAAGCTGAAAAAAGTAAATAAAGCTGTAAAAGGGTAACTCTCTCTTCATTATCAACTAATTAAATGTGGGTGGCAGTTATTATGGGAAATAACGAGCTTGCATATGAAAGACTTCGGTTGTACTTTGGCTTTGTTACAGTCTTTACGAGATAAACTTCTTAACCTTTATCTGCATCGGTTTTACTATATATAAAAAGGGCATAATACGCATGGAGACATGGAAAGACTGAGTAAGTGACTGCTTCTTAAAATGCATGGAAATCCTCCAGTGGTCACAGCCAAACAAGTGCAAAGTATTAATTAAGACATTGACAAACAGACCGATGAGGAATGAGAAGCAATATCAATTAAATAAATTCACAACCTTCACATACAAAAGCCATTTTTACTGTATTAATGGTGCATAATTGTCATCAAACTTTCACTGGGTGCAAGGCTAAACTTTTTTCTTTCCATCCATATCATAATTTGATTGCCTATTTCTCTTAATTTTCTTTATCATGAATAATATAGCATACCACCACTTTAAAGGTGTTCTTGTTACGAAAGAAAAAAAAAATTAAATCAACTGATGGCACTTGGGGGAAAAAACCCTGACAGAAACTTCATGTGACTTGTGATTATAGACAGCAGACTACATTGAACTGAAAGTATGATATCATCACTACAATGACCTGACACCACTTGTCTACCCTGGAAAAGCTATATCCTCAGAGCTGCTGTTTGTGTGTTTTCTTTCTAATGTTCCTTATGTTTAAGCAATGGAGGCTGTTTGACAAGCTGTTTAATTAAATAGCCCTTGCACTTGGGCTCTGTAGCAAAAGTTCAAACATCTTAAAAGGAGGCAAATGAGTACAGACTGGAAAGCTAAGACTCTGAAGTCTCTAAGAGGTCAGATAGTAACAGAACCCATGCTTTTCTGAAATCCTCCACAGACAAGCCAATGGTGGGCAATATTTAATTTTAAAAACAGTAAAGCAATTTCCATCTGTGCATATGGTTAATATTTCTCCTGCTTAGAAGGGATGAGGTGCTAAGGGATTATTCAGAGAAAGAACAGAAAAGAAATTAAGAACGATATTATTAAAGATGCTCAAATTTCTTTCTTTGATCTCTCCCCAAATCTCTTGACCTAATCTGGATGTAAGAATGGTGTGCATGACCAATCTAGTTGTAGTAAACTAGGACAGCAAATGAAAACAACCTATTCCACCAAGAGCAACTACATTTTACAAAAATTTGAGAAATTGTCAGTCAAATATAACACCAATATATGGAAGCATGTAATTTGACTATGCATATAACAATTTTTTCTTTAAAAATCTCAGAACTGAATTATTTAACCTGCACTATGTATTTCATGATTTGAATGAGTTTCTTTTAGTTAATGGGATGTTGTCTTTTGAAAAAATGCCTAAATTTCCCCCCACAATGTACACCTTCTGAGAGTTTATTCTTAGCTGCCTTCAGTGACTGAAACAGTTGCTCTTGCTCAACAGTTGTTTTAGCCCTACAGAACTAACACAGCAATGGGAGAATAAACCACAGTCCATCCTGGTCATCATCTGAAGAGTTAACTAAATCCATAAAGTAGGGATTGTGCTGATGATCTGTGGGCAAAGAAACACACAAGCCCAAGTCAGCAGTGGCACAGGGTGTCATTAATTTCAGAGTTTTTTTCTTATTTTTGAAATTAGCAGTCTTGAGTGTGAAACCACAGAGGCAGGAAAAGCATCATACTCCCACTTCCAGTCTTCCCAAAGCAGAAAATGCTATCTAATAATTTTGAATTTCATCAGTTTTCAGCATTGACATTGCCATGGAAACGACCTTCATTTAGGATTAGTGATTCCCCATGCACTGTCCAGTGCACAAACTTTTGTAAGGGAGTCACCTTTTGGGCCAATAAAATACCCATACTTTTCCAGCTGGCTTTAGTTTTGATTTTCGTTTTGGGGATTTTTTTTTTTTTTTAATTTCTCATAGCTGTGAGTGGCACCAGAGAGTCTGGAAGCCAAGACGTTGCCTATGAGCTACTGACTATAATTTACTTTTTTCAAGGCAACGATGGTAAGAATGGAAATCCTAGGTCTAGTCCCTTTTCCTGATTCTGCCAGTATTCTGTTCTGTGCCTCTGCTTCCCTCTTTGTACTGTAAAGATAGTATTTATCTTTCTCTTTTACACTAAGAGAATACAACTATTTGATCACAAAACAGTTGAAAAAGTTTTGAGCTGTTCTCAAAACACTGAATCATTATTTGCAAAGAGACAGTTTATGGCCTCTAAGTTATGGTCACATGTCCTGTCGTCTGCAGCTGGACCAGTGTAAAAGCTGAATGCCCCAGCTGTTCACTGCTAGTGGCATAATTGCTCTCTAGCCCTTTCCTCTCAGAATAATCAGAGCTAGCTTGCACATGTTTAGCAGGAGGATTTTTCTAACCTGGCTTGTTTAGAGAGAATCTGGCTAGGGAACAATTACACATGTAGTTACACTAGCAAATGGGTGGGGTAAAGTATTCTCCAGTGGTGGAGCAGAGGAGAATTGGCTGGCAAAGTTACCTCTTCACTCAGCTCAGCTGGAACCAAACCAGGGCTGGAGACTTAGTCACAGTTGAGCTGTTCTTTACAGCAAAAGTAACTTCACCCAAATCAATAGAGCCACTAATCACATCTCTTTGAGTAGCAGGTGCAGAATCTGACCCAAAACAACTACTGTTGTTGACAGAGTAATTTCTCGTCACGTAAAGAAAGTTGTTGCATTGTCTGTTCCCAAAGAAAAAACCTAGAGGCTCACTAACAGCTCCACATCAAATACAGTAACTTAGTTCCTTGAGATAGGTACCCGATAAACAAGCCTAGAAACTGAAGCACTCTGGATGCTCGTGGAGGAGACACAGTCCAGAAAGTTTCCTTATGCAGTAAGGTTTTTTTGAGGGTGGCTTCTAAAGATGAGAGAACAACAACTCCTCTAAAACATTAATCCTGTGAGCAATCTGATGAGACTGCTGACCAAACTGTCGCTCACTGACATTTCAGAGATAGGTATCTATTCACCAGAAACTAGGTTTATTGCACAGAGGCCAGAGAAAGCTTGCCAGGTCTTAATGCCTTTCAGCCGTTACTGGCAATGTTGTGACTGTGCCCAAATGTGAAAGGCGGTGTATCACATTACCTCCGCTGGCTTCAGGGTTCCTTCGTTTCCTGTGCTCCATTAATGCATCCACTGAATGAAGCAATGAATACTGCATTTTTCTCTGCCCACTGCTTTTAAATTGTTATTTAGAAACATTATTAGTCAAAATGAGGGTATTACAAATAATCCCACCCATCTTGCAGCACTAATACACTACTAGAGAGAGGCACTGGTTTTCTCTTGTTTCTTGAGTGGAGCAAATGGTGAGGTTTTTCTCAGAAGTTACCGAGAAAAAGTATTTTCTTTTTTCGTGGGAAGAAGGGTTTCATTATGGATCTTGAAGAGAACAGAAAATATCTGGCAATACTATAATAATTCATTTTGAGTGGACACATCTACCCTAAGATTTCTTCTTCTTTTTTCCCGCCAAAAAAAACTCCATTTAGGGAAAATGTTAAAATATTTTAACACTTCCATCACGATTCAGGACAAATTCAGCACAGATTGATGTCTCAGACCTTCCCAAGGCACGAAACTACAATTTTGTACCAGCTTTACAAATCTTTTGCACTGCGGTTAATTGGTGAACACTGGAACTCGAACCAGGATTAAGTATTCTGGAACCTGCCACAGCCATTCTCTTTCCCTATTCTGGTACTTCTCTTAGTCCTTCCAGAAGAGACTTAGGGTACAGAGTCTGTATGTTCCAAATAACTTCTGTATTTCTGAGCAAGTGTTCCCAAAGCTACTAACCTTCCTTTTTTTGTTTTCCATGCCAAACAGTGATATCCATCATTTCATCAAGTTACAAGTTTAAAATGTTATTTTTATTAGATTAGAGACAAACAAACTAGTTTACTGGTTTACACTTCTCTAACTACAGCATTATAGCAAATTTAAACCTTTTCCTAGAGATATATATTTGTGTATTTGATGTACAATGAGTATGTATGACTGTATAGTAAACTTACCAGCATTGACTGGACTAGGTTATAACTTAGACAGGTTTGCACAGAGAGGTTAAAAAGAACTATACTTCCAGACTGAGAGTCAGATGTTCCTGAATTCACTGCATGACAGCCTACCAACAATCCCATAGCTCTGTGATATTCTGGATGATTTCTTTTGGTACTTGATACTTCTGGTTCTCCTTATAGAGGCTCATGCCATTTCGTTGGAAGATTTTTGTGTGGAAAAGCTGAGTTTGAAAGCCTCAAACAACTCTGTGAAGAGTTCCAATTCCATAATGACAAGCTTCATGGAACAACACCTTTTGCTCGAACAAGACATTACCTGTAGTTCTCATCTGTATGCACTTTTACTGTGCTAGTATTACTACACATTTCCTTTCAAATTTCCCCTTTTCTCCTTTTTATCAGATAGTTGCAATAGAGCTACTTTTTAAACAAGACTTTTATTATCATAGATTTGATTAATTTTCCTAGGATTCCTCTTCATATACGTTTTACTAAGCAGTTTCCCTTTCTGCCATATACTGAGCTTCCTAGCTTTAATGGAAACAAAATGCGTTTTTTGCTCACAGAGGTTGTGGAGTCTCCATCCTTGGAGCTACTCAAAAGCCAGGACATGGTCCCAGGCAACCAGCTCTAGGTGGCCTTGCTTGAGCAGGGGGGATTAGACAAGATGACTTTGACCAACCTTGACCAGTCCGTGATTCTTTGAAATTAGAGAGCTAAACTAACAGGCAGGCTTGACTACACCTATCGTAGGTCTTCATTCACCCACTAACACAATCCACAGCCGAGTGCTAACCAAGTCAATATGTGGCAAGACTGTAACAGCCGCCCTTAACTTTCATTGATAATTGTTCTCCTTTAACTGACATAATATTCAATATACTGTTGTTGAATGTAGTAATGGTACAATTCATGCCTTGAGGGCTACAATGTGATTGAGTTTTAGCCAGATAAACTGAACTCTGACCTAATAGTGTATTATAGGTCTTTACACCCCTCAGATGCATAGGTCACACTCTGTATAAACCTCTATGTAATTATATTACAAGCCATTCTTGCATATATTAAGATCATTCCAACAGATAATTAAAACAAAATCAATACAAGCCTGATTCTACGACCTTTAAAACAAGAAAACTACTGATTTCAGTCAGTCTTCTTGTCTGTAAGGGACACTGAATTATATTCTACGCTTGCAGTATATTATGCCTAACTATTAACCGCATTTAGTAAACAGCAATTTTCTAATGTTATATCTTAAAAAGGATGCATTTTTTTACATGTATTCCTTTGCAAATCATATTTCTTCAGCTCTCTTGATCAGTAGAATTCAGAATCCGGGAATCTAAAATATGATGCAATATGCACATAATGCCATTATAGTATGTATCTCTATAGATATCTATCATCTATCTAAATTATATATCATATCTAATATCTATAAATACATATCCATACATATATATCGTACAAACATCTGTAGATATCATATATATAAATATCATGGATATATACTTACATGTAAGGTTTAGACTGGTAATGAAAAAAATGGATTCTATTGTGTTTGAACATGTGTAACAGTCTGCTTTTACAAAATAGATACCTGAGAGAATCCTAAAACAATTAAAGAGCTCCATTTTGTATATATCCTAATAGGAATACCAGGATCTCATTATTCAAGTATTTTGTGAAAATCTGTGTATAAAGCATTTAAGAAAATATTTAAGAACACAGAATATGAAGAATATGAAGAATTACATAAGGCTAATTTACTTCTTTCACATGAGGACAGAAAATTGAAGATGAATTAAAAAATACAGTCAGAATTCCTCAGAGCAGGAATAAAGATTCCCATATTTTCTGTATAGTGCCAAGCACGCTATCATTGCCTAAGAAAGTAAAGAAATAAATCAGAAACTAGAGTTTTCAGGTGTGTCCTTCAATAACTGGATGAATTCTAGATGATGCAGAGCTCCCACAAAGTCAGTAGCAATTAAGAGAACTCAGAATCATGTAGTATTAGATTCTCAATCTAAATCATAAAATGTAATAACTCACTTTGGAACCCAAGAGATGATGAAATTCTTCAGATAAGCAACCATACATATTCAATACCATACTCATAAAGCAAGCCTGTCCATTTTTTTGTTTACTTATTTTATGTTTTGTTTGCTCATCTTATCTTAACCAATCTGCATGTAACACACCTTTTAAAGCTACCTTTTTAAAATGGCCTTATAAACAGGATTTTCCTGTTTATACATTACACTGTAAAATACTTCCCAACACAATCATGATCACGACCCCCCACTTCATCTACCCCTTATTAGATATCTTGCTAAGGAAGGAAAGAAAAGGTGAAGGCGCTGCTGACTTGGATCTTAGTTTCTTAAGTCAAACAGTAGCCCTTAAAAACTTGCCCGTTGCCTTTGATGACCAAATCAGGCTTGCAGCTAGCTAACCTCAGTATTTGCAGTATTTAAGGTATTTCCTACAATAAGCGTAAGCAAGTACAAATAAATACTATGGTACGAAGGAACCTGCATTTTTTTAGCTTAGGAAAAATTGAATATTTTATTTTGCCAACATCATCATTAGTCTTCAACATGCCACACTAAATTTACTTCATATCCTTCTACTTCTTTGGATGCATAGTCACTACGTCTGTACAAAAAAAAATCCAGTTAACTGGGTTTGGAAACATGCTTTGCTTTATTTCCTACCTGAAGGATGTAGCCTCGAACATAGTCTCGAAGTGTCCAGCCTAAGCCATGTAGAATATGCAACACCTCCTCTTGCTTCAGTACACTGAAGAGTCGGTCAAGTAGTATCTTCAGTCTCACAGGCACAGCCTGAGTACCGTAGAGCATCAGGCTGCTGATGTCAAATACAACGTTGGACTGCACAATCTCCACTTGGGTTGGGTGGTAGAGGTGCTGAGTACTAAGCTTGTCCAAGGCTGAAAGAAAAGGGGGTAAGTATAAGAGAAGAGCTAAAGGAAAGATAAGACAATAATCCCAAAAAATTATCTAAACACATCGAATTTGGCAGATGCATTTATTTTCCAGAGAAATATTACTTGGACAATTCATAGAGTCACAGAATGGTTTGGGTTGGAAGGGACCTCCAAAGATCATCTAGTCCAACCCTCCTGCAATGAGCAGGAACATCTTCAACTAGATCAGGTTGCTCAGAGCCCCATCCAACCTGACCTTGAATGTTTCCAGAGATGGGGCACCCTCATTGTAAAAAATTTCTTCCTTATATCTAGTCTGAATCTACCCTCTTTTAGTTTAAAACCATTGCCCCTTGTCCTATCGCTACAGGCCCTACTAAAAAGTCTGTCCCCATCTTTCTTATAAGCCTTTCTTTAAGTATTGAAAGGTTGCAGTAAGGTCTCCCCAAAGCCTTCTCTTCTCCAGGCTGAATAACCCCAACTCTCTCAGCCTGTCCTCATAGGCGAGGTGTTCCACTCCCCTGATCATTTTTGTGGCCCTCCTCTGGACCTGCTCCAACAGGTCCATGTCTTTCTTCTACTGAGGACTCCAGAGCTGGATGCAGTACTCCAGGTGGGGTCTCACCAGAGCGGAGTAGAGGGGCAGAATCACCGCCCTCGACCTGCTGGCCACGCTGCTTTTGATGCAGCCCAGGATACGGTTGGCCTTCTGGGCTGCGAGCACACATTGCCAGCTTTTCATCCTTCAGTACCCCCAAGTCTTTCCCCGCAGGGCTGCTCTCAATCCCTTCATCCCCCAGCCTGTATTGATACCGGCGGTTGCCCTGACCCAGGTGCAGGACCTTGCACTTGACCTTGTTGAACCTCATGAGGTTCACACAGGCCCACTTCTCGAGCTTGTCCAGGTTCCGCTGAATGGCATCCTGTCCCTCAGGCGTGTCAGCCACACCACTCAGCTTGGTGTCATCTGCAAACTTGCTGAGGGTGCACTCGATCCCACTGTCTATGTCATTGATGAAGATATTAAACTGTACCGGTCCCAATACGGACCCCTGAGGGACACCACTCATCATTGAGTGATTCTTTTTCACAGATGCAGTCTGAAACAGGCCTAGTTTCCAAAGGTCACAATTAACTTTAATTCCTACAGCAGAAGGGTGCTCAGCTGAGCCCCAGAGACTACAATACTCATAAGTTCAAAAGAAATTACAGAAAATTTATGATTAACTGATGAACAACACTGAAGCTATGCAGAATTGATTGGGACTGTTAAAGGTTTGAGACTTAACCTCTAAGGGAAAAAAAGAAAACAGCTACACCCTAAACCCCAGTCTTTTAAACATGTTAAAAATTAGTCCCCTCATTTACCATAAATTCTATCATGAATTCACTGCTACTTGAGCTGGCTAGTTTGTTTTACCCTTCTGTGTGAATTTCATGTTATTCACTATGACGTGAATAATTTAGAGATCAGGGGAGTGGAGATTTGCAGGATGAAGGTAATTCTTATCCCCTTGTGAAGTTAAATATGATGAAATTGCATATGACATCACGCACTTTACTGAGTATCAATGTTTAAATTTAATTTTCTTTCCATTTTATGGACTATGTTGCAGCACCTAAGATTCTCACTGCTTTTTTTAAACAAAACTTTCTGAGCATTTAAAATAATTTTATAGAGACTTCTTCTCCTGTACTTTGGTTTCTTCTTGGCTTATGGTCACTAGAGAGTTCATGTACTCTTGATAAATTGCTTTCTTACATCCAGAGCGCAAAGGCCCTTATCATTTACTTGCTGGCTTCATTCAACACGTTTACTCCAAGGAATACTTTGTCAAAGATTTCTGGTTTCCTCATACTTCATTTCTTGCAACTGATTTGTCCGATCTTTCCTATTCTAGTGGTTAAGTCAACTTTGAATAAATAGCTTTAAATATTAATTTAACATTCAAAAAAGATAAGGAATTGGCAAGCCTAGGGACTGCAGTCCTATGTCTCTCCACAGGACATTTATACTGCAGAATGTGAAGGGTGGGATTTTTCTTCCAAAAGCTCTTCCTCCAAAGTACTTTAGCTATATAGGCTTCATGATGTGGGACTGATTTATTTACAAGGTCTAATGATGGGATTTGATTGAAGCTTAAACAGGTCAAATGCTTTCCTACATTTTTTTTTGCCCCTTTTATGTATGATATTTTCATAACATGGTTATTTTGCTGCTACCATAACAGATGCGTCACCAAAGTCCTCAGCTAGAAAAGCCTAGAAAACTGATTTTGTTACTGTGCAGGCTGTGCTGTACATGTGCTGATATGTATATATGTGTACCTGGGGGGCAGAACAACCATTTGAAAGGAGTAAAATATTAGTATTTTTAAAAAAATACTACTATTACTTGCAATAAGAATGCTGTAAATAATATTAGTGTTAATAGATGTAACACCTTCTACCAGACTATCAAAATAATTAAGCAGATCTGGATCACCTTGATCTTTCCCCACCTTCAGTCTTACAGAATGAGAATAGGGTCCAAAGAGGTTAACTGGTTTCTCCAAGTTTACACAAATTCAGACCAGGGTCAAGAATGAATATTTTCTGAATACTGAATGCTTTTTAATCACTGCATCATACTGTATTTCTAATATATCTTAATATCTGTTTTTGTTTCTCTTTACTTAACAGTCAACCCTATGCCTGCAGTGAGGAAAAGCAAGTTCTTCCAGCTAAAGAAGGCTTGGCTTGCTGAAGATTTTAAGGTCATGATTCTACTTTGGCCCAAGTCAGAATGACTGCAAGACATCTTTGTCTAAAGACTATTGGGTGGATTATAAAACTAATAGCTAGAATGAGATTACAAAACTCTGTGGACATATACCCACTTCATGTAATGTGACCACTCTGAGGATAATAGCTTTGGAAAGGCCGAGATGGAACATAAGTGAAAAAAGAAATAAAAAAGGTCCTTTTAAATTACTAAGTACAATCTTTGACCAGCGGACAGAAATTTTCACAGGAGACCCTGTACTATTCCATTTATCTGCAACATTTGTTTTCAAGTGATATTATCTATAGACATTTGCAAAACACATACACGCACAAATAAGAGTTAGTCCGGTGTTGGATTAACGTTCCAAGTGACAGTGAAATTATCTCCAATTTTGATTTGTGGCCTTATTCTGCACATTATGTAATAAACAAATAAGCAGTGAAGCTTATCCTTTTGAAGTACAAGTCAGGATATGCACTTAAATGTGTAATTTGTAACACAACAAAGCATATATTTTTGCATGGGTGTGTAGAACATTTGCAAACTAAAGACAGACCTCATGCTACAGACGAAAAAAAAAAGGGAAAAAGTTGTACGTGAAGAGAAGGGAAATGCACTTGCGCCCGTATGAGAAATAATAATATGGAAATTCTTTCGGATCATTGACTATTGAAACCTCTTGCACTTGGCAGGAGAATGAAACTTTTCACTATAATTTGTAATTTATAGAAATTATCTTGTTTCTTTAAAAGAGATTGCCAAGGAAATAGTTGACAGAGAAGTTGCTTTCTGTAGTACTTCTAACTGATTTCTCCTCTGGTATCATTAGTGAACTAATGCCGGTGTTCTAGGTGGATTCAAGACGCCATTTATGTTGTTAGACACATACTTTTTCAAATAAGAGATAAGAGAAGGACCTCAGTCTCATTGTTCGTTTTTCTGTAAGGACAAGAGCATTAACTTTAGCCTTCTTGCCAAATCTCAGAGTAGATAGTTGTATTCTGCTGTCCTGAATTGCCCATCTAATTTCATGTGGATAATGCATTCCTCACCATTTTCTGTTCTAAACATTTTCTGTTCATTCTATACACTAATGAAGAATGCCGTGTTTCACAGATGAATACATTCAACAGTATCTGCAGCAGTGCATGATTTCATAAGTGCTTAGGAGACTTCAAGATGAAACATGCTATAGAAAAGAATGAGCTCTATCATACCTGAAAAATGACATAAACAGATATGTCCTTATTAAGAAGATATCAGTGACTGAACATCATAAACCACACATTAAAAGTCCCTTCCTGGTGCCGCATGAGGTATTACTCATACTTCTTATATGTTCAGTGGGCTCAAAAGTTCACCCAGAAAAGTCTTAACATGTTTGTGACTTTTTGGACATAACCTGCACAACCTTTTCTGGAAACATGACTATGCTCAAACTAAGAAGGCTACCTTTTAACAGCCCAATTCAATTCTTAGCACTGCCCCGATAGTCTGATATTCTTTATCTCAGTGTGAGTGTAAAGGTGTTCACAGATAGAGGAGGAAGAGATCCCATGAATCTTAAAATCACATACTTGCTGAGTAATCAATATTTTTGTGGAACAGCCTAAAAAGGCCCTTGTGTTTTAGTACAACAACATACAGCCGAGTAATATTTCCGTGGTGAATTCTAAATTTCAAGTACCTGTTTCAGAAATTTTAACTATTAAAAAAGGGGGGCAAAAAAAGGTGATAAAGAAGTAGAAGACGTTACAGAAGATTGCCTTCAACACCCAAAAATGACTAACTGGATAATTAGTATAGTAATCAGGAACCTTTCAGTACTGTTTTTCTTACTCTGAAGTATCAAGTATGTGCCATAATCATTTAGATAATTTAGACTATTTCAGTTGGAAGGGACCTACAACAAACATCTAGTCCAACTCCCTGACCACTTCAGGGCTGATCAAAAGAAAGCATGTTATTGAGGACATTGTCCAAATGCCTCTTAAACACTGACAGGCTTGGGGCATCGACCACCTCTCTAAGGAGCCTGTTCCAGTGTTTGACCACCCTCTTGGTAAGAAATCCTTCCTAATGTCAAGCCTGACCCCCCCATGTTGGCTTATCCACTCTTTACCTTCTGAATAGTAAACAAAATCCCCCAGATTTTACAGAGACTCTGCTCAGTATAATCTAAATTGTAAAGAGAATGTTGAAATTGATACAATGTCAATCTTCACATTACAGCCTGCAGTAGTGTTCTTATGCAAAATTCCAGCAAAAAACTTTGGACCTATTTGTAACAAACCAATAAACAAACTTTTATGTTCCGTTTTTGCTGGGTTGTTTTTGTTTTAAATGTAGTAAAATAGGGAGGGGAAATCTACTTCACCATTTATATTTTACTGGAGTTTTGGGACCCTATGTAATTCAAAGGAAATTAAGTACAAAAGATACATTAAAATATGGGTCAAATACTTGTTCAATTTATCAAAAGACAGAAAATACAGACAAAAAATTTCATTTCATCTATACAGTGGCCAGTTCATAGGCTCAGCTATGCAAATTTACTCATTGACCTTAGGCTCAGCTATGCAAATTTACTCATTGACCTTAGACCACTTCCTTCCCAAAGTGCAGTGGACAAGGTCAACCAAATTAAAAGCCATGCTTCTGAGTGGATTCTAGTTTTGTTAAGCAAAAAATGTAAGTATGCAATGATTAATTTTGTACTTTAGAGGTCTCATATTGTTTTTTGAATAGCTACAATAAAAGCATGACATTTTGCCTTTACTGAATATAAAAGAATTTTAAATATCCTAGTTTTAATGCAATTGGAGTTGTAAATACACATACCTCTTGCTAATTTCCTGATCCTAGATAAATATTTAGGTATCCTAGAGAGGGATGAAAAGGGGTAGTGAAACCCCTTCTCTCAGCTGATTTGCCTGGCTGTGTATCTCAGAGCACCACAGAGAAGAGTCAGTAGGTTGCAATGTACAGGTTATTATGGATTTCATTCCATTTCAGTTTTAAATTTGGGCTCTGCAATAGACCCACTCTACATTTTCTTGCATGCTCCCAGTTCTCTTACCGAAGAGGGATACAGTTGGAGTATCCCTCCACGTGTATCCACATACACATGACAATACAGAATTTTATAAACATCATCATCTTTCCAGATTACTAGATTTGTCGAAGGATCAACAGGAAAATGAAAAAGAAATTTTATGTAGTCTGTGTTGAGACAGTAACAGGGAGCTTTCCAGGCATTTTTTTAATCTAAATAACTGGGCCACTTCCTGCAGCAAAAGAAACTGAAATTGGCAGACAGATTAAATATACAATACCAACATAAAAAGATTCTATTATACTGTTGCAGCAACAGCATGTCGAGTATGGTAAAACAGATACAGTATTATTAATGGCAATGTGGAGCATTGTAGTTTACTGTTGATTTTAGTGGTGAACATGAACAGCTTCACATTTTAAGAGTTCAAGATTTTCTTCTTTTCCATCAACAACAGAAAAAGAAGTAACAAATCCTTTCAAGAACAGAAGGTAGCTTATGAACGACTAAAATGCTGGAGGGACAGGCAAACTATTGCAGTCATAAGAGGTGGTCTAAGCTGGCCTCCCTCAGGATGCAGATGTAATACCACCTGTAACATAGTGTAATGTGCATTTTGTAGGTGGTAAAAATTGTTCCTCAAAAATATCATGCTTAGAAGGTGACTAAGGACAAGAAAACTTGCCAGTGTCTACTGAATGGCTCAAATATTTTCATGGTGTAGGAAATTATCCCATTCACCCCTGGCACGAGTGCAGAGAGCATGGGACATTAGCATTTATATGGGTGGGTGAACATCCTGAATCAGTCTGGGTATAAATTCCAGCTACAACATGGCACCCTTTGGTGATCTCCATTTCACTTCTGTCTTCATCCCTTTCACAATTTAATCCAGATATAAGAGAAATGTTCGCTAAGACACTGCGGATTTCAAAAGATCATGGAAGGAGAGTAAGTAAAGCATATTCTGATTCACAGGCAAAACCAACTTTTCCTTCTGCCTTTTACTGTATTTAAAAGCTAATAATGGAAACCATTTGCCAAATGCATTTAGCCTCTGACAGAGGGACACATATGTGATCTCCTAATTTACAGCTTGCATGTACAGATGTTCACACTAAGTAAAAGGATTCTTAATAGCATTTTAAAATTAAATGTGTGTTGATAATAGGTGTTTCAAACCCAAACAACACAGCAACTAAACTGATAAATGTCTTCATGCCTCACCATGCCTCATGCTCTAACAACATTTTTATAACAGATCAAAAAAAAACCCCCAGCACTTCAGTTGCATGTACACAAAATAAATGTTATTAAAAAAAGTCTGAATGAAAACTTTCATTAATTTTTCTGTCTATGATCTGATTCCAAGTTGAAACATTTAGATTGCTACTAGGTTTATGTAGCCGAAAGCAGAACCACAGTTTGTTCACAGACGTTGCTTGCTGTCTGCGTTTTTTTTTATCCCTTTGCAAAACTTTGAACCCCATCCAGCTTTGACACACTGCCTCTTCAGTTAATAACTATCAAGTTTCCCCTTGTCTCCTGTCTACTTTTCTTTGAGGCAATTGCGCACTCAGCACCCTGAGATAATAACACACATCTATAAGATAAAAGCAATGGCATTAATGTAATTGTCTGCCTTTCTCTCTTTAGCCTAATCTTTTTTTTCCTTCAGTTTTGACTGCCTCTGTGACACCTGTTTTTGTCTCCTCTGATCCTACGACAGGTTTTCCGCTGACAAGGTTTTTGCCTGACAGAGATTCTGCCAGACAAGAACATAATAAAATATGAAGAACTGCTTGTCAGAGTTCCTGCCAATGCTCACATGAAATAGGGGAAAAAAAAATCCTTTTTTTTTTTTAAAGGGGCCCTGTGCTGGTCGGTTTTGGCCTGTCAGGAAAACAGCCTCCCTCGCCAATTCCTGCAAGCCAAACAGGTGTTTTCTTTTATGTTTTCTTTCTATACAAAAAACTTTTCCTTCGATAGTGGAAAACATGATTACAGAGGAAAAAAGAAGAACAAAAAAAAAAAACCAAAATGTTTTTTCCTAAAAATGAAGGTTAGACCTAACTTTGTGTAGTGGTACCTCATGAGCATGTTTTTAATTCAGAATTGACCCCTTAAATAAATAAATAAAGTGGTAAGCTTTTTCTCCTTCCTCTTTGTTGATAGCTAACATGTTGATAGCTAACAAGCTGTAAAGGACCTTCATTCCAAGTTCTCAGGAAAACATCTGAGCTACTAGACATTTCCCGCGTGGGCATACTGCAGGAATGAAGACACCTGACTATGGAGGCCATGGTAGGGAAGATGAGACAGAGTCTATTGTCTTCTGTGGGATTTGGACCTTGCAGTCCTCTCCGACAGTGTGTGCATTTCTGCCTATGTGAAGGAGGACTTCAGCACTGATGATTACCCTGATGGAGAAACACATGTAGATTAATCATGTGACCGTCCCCACACACAGCTGCTTTTGTGTGTGTTGGTATCATCTGTCACCTCAGCTAGAGACAGCAACTATTGATCAGTCCACGGTGTCACGGCCCTGAGTGCACAAACTGGCCTTCATTGCGCTGACCAGCCTCTCTGGAGATCTCCATCCTGCATTCTCAGTTCATGGGTCCAGGACCCCTACTAAAGCTCACGCCTGGACCTTCATTCCCTACCTAAGGTACATCGTAGGTGTGCCTGTCTGTAGTCCTGTCTTCTAGATGACCCTCAGACCCATGTTACAGCCTGGTCTTCAGCCCTGTCTCTGGCCTCACCGTCTTTTGTTTCTAACTGGAGCCCCTGACCTAACTCATTCCCTTGCCATGCCTGAGGTTGTCAATGACCCAGTTACCAGAACCTGGTTCCGTCTACCCTGATCAGACCTCGAGGAACTGTGCCCATGGTGCAGGCATGGCCAGTGCTGGAGTTGACCTTGACTCCTGGCTCAGACCCCTTTGTTGGGCAGCTCCACTTTTGCTGCTCCTTGACACATGGATTGACAGTGTCATTGTTGAAACCTACAATTTATAATGGAAGCCATTAAATTAATATATCTCTTTCTATTATCCTGACTAGTGATTCATCTTCAATCTTTCCTATCTCTTGTCTCCAAGCAAAATGTCTCCTTCCTATCAGCCATTAACAACTTCCTAAAAATATTCTCTCCCTTAATAATGGTGAGATTGGAGTTAATATGTATCTTAATGGTCCTAATACCACCTGGTTGTCATACTGTATACAGGGAGACAGAAGCACATTGGGAGTCCTGGATTGTGGTCTGGATTTGGAGGATTTCCATCTTAATCCGAATGCACCTCAAATTCCATTAACTGTGATTCACAGATTCACAGAAAGTCTGGGTTGGAAGGGATTTATGCAGATTGCCTGGTGCAGCGTTCTATTGAAAGCAGGGCCTCAGATTAGGTTATCTCTGGTCAAGCTGAGTCTTTGATATTTACAGTGGGGGAAATTCCACCACTTCTCCAGGCAACCTATTCCTCTATCTTTTATGCAGCCTTGAAAACAGTAATGAAAATGCAACAGGCACTGCCGACCTGTTAGCGTCATTCTGTTTGGATGGAGTAGTGCGTTGAAGAGGCATTTCACAAAGGCAAGCCAAGACCATGGTGGTGTTTCAGTCTAGGGTGTTAACTCTGGTTCAAGCCTATAAAATGCTCTCCCGCAGGTGCTAAACCACCTCAGTTTTCCCAGGAAAACCTGCTGTCCTACAGTTGCTGACAGCTGAAGATGTTCAGACCCTGGTAAGACTGGTTCATGCAGCTAGTTCTACCACTCATAAACATCAATCTTTCCCACCCCAATTCATGTACTGTGACCATTTCACAAAGCTCCTGTTAAATATACTTCAGAAAAATTTACTGTAATCAATTAGAATGTAATTAAAGAAGTATTTGAGACTCATGTGATATATTTCTTGTATTATCTTTTCTATTTCTAAAATCCAGATGGAAATGGGATAATAAAGTAACACTATTGTCTGCTAAATTAATCTGGGGCAAGTTTCCTCATAATGCTACAGCTCAAATTGAAATTGTTTCTAGTAGGTAAAAAAAAAATATGTTTTTTCCATTGAACTTCACATTTGCAAAACAGAAAGCTGAGGTGAAGTTACCCACGGTATTATCGTTACTTTGTAACATCTGAAAGCAGTATGAATTTTTCATTCTTGCAGTCAAATCCCATTTTAACCTTATGAAGCTATATGGAATGGAGTGGTAGGGTTTGTTTCATTTAGAGCTCTTTCAATTTGTGTTCTGCTTAACCTAGTGAACCCTAGTTAATTAAGATGTTCCTATAAACAATTAAGCTTCTTGTAGGATCGTTAAGAAGATATAAAAATTTATGATGTAATAAAGCGTAATAAAATGATAAAGTGGTTAGCACATCACAGCAATTCATGTGCAGCAGCATAGGTGTTAAAAGAGACAAGTAAGCAGGTACTATCACCTAAACAGCCTGGAGAATTGTGGATGCATGTTGCAGAAGCCCACCACTGCTGCCCCACAAATCCGCTGGTGATTTGCACTCTCAGGTCCCACAGAATTCTAGGCTCACCTAGGAATCAAGCAGTGAGCACCAGACACTCTTTTGCTCCTATCTGTAACTATGCTGAACTTCCTGTCACCACACTTCAGGGGGCAAGATCAAGGGTTTCACTATCTTTCCAAAAAGCAGCCTCTGCTATGTCTGGAAAGAGGAGTGCCAAGTACTATTAAAAAATCATTCTTTTTATTGCCTGTGCTGCATCTTGCACATAGCAAGTCTATTTTTTTCCTTACTGGATTCTCTCCTTAAGAAGAGAGGATAAGACATCATTGCCGAAGACATCTCCTAACTTTTTATCCTATGGTATTGGGTGTACAAAATGCAATGAAGCCTTCTCTGAAAAATGTAAATTTAGGAATGACCGGCACCAAATAACAATATGTCTTGCACTTTTGAAATACCTTTAGTCTAAACCTCGCTGGGCATTTTATAGCTAGTCAAGGGAGATGATAGCTATAAAAGTGGCATTAAATGTATTTCAGAGTTGCCAATGAGTATCTGGTAGTATTAATGCCAGTTCTGTGAGAGTACAAAGTGTGACAAGTAAATTAAAAGTTTTTCAGACAATAAAACATTCACAATGAGAAAGGGCTTCACTTTGAGATGTGAATATAGCCCAACCCAGCAGAAAAGGGCAGTATGCTTCAGAATGGGTCATGGTCTCTTTAGGGCTTACCAGGCACTGGAGCAGTCCCTAGCTGACTACTTAATGTCTGATCAGGGATAATCTCACCTGATGACGTCCAAGGGACATTGGCATATTCAAACCCAGGGCTGCGAGCCAATAAAGTTGGGGAGAGGGAGAAAGGTCTAACCTCTTCCTGATTGTGTTAAGATGTCCTGTGGGTGGCAGGGAAGATGAGAAAAAAGTTTTTAATCTGAATGGACCCCCAGGGAAATCCAGGGACGTGTGAATGTGAACGTATGTAAGTTAGAGCCTATGGTTTACCCCCAGGGAAAACCTTACTCGACACCTGAGGATGTCAAATTTGCATGAGGACTAAACCCTTGACCATATGGTTATGTAAGTATCAGCTGCATACAAGCATGGAAGAGGAAGGCTTTTTATTTGATCTTGGGGTAACTAAGCATTATTTCCTTTCTGTCACTTGTGTCTTATAACCCTTTGAAACAATACTGTTTGTCTTGGATGCTCTAATACTTGGATATTCTCATTTGCTTTTACCTCAGCTTGACTTGCATTAAGGGTGATCTTGGAGTAACCCAAAGCAAATGCTACATCACTTCATTCCTACCAATGTGGCAGGCTTTAAAACAGATACTGGGTCAGAGTACCCACAAGATAACAGAATGCATCTTCTCTGTGCCACATTGGCCGCTTTGGGAATTGCTGCTGAAGGGAAGCAAAAAGGGATGGCATAGGCAGAAGGGGGAACTTTAAAAAGTGTTTACCAGTAATGAATGTTAATCAGGAAATGTTCCTGGAAGCAACTGGGTAATGAAAAATATGCCTCAGCCTTCAGGGTCAAAAGGAAGTTATAACAGATAGATTAAAACGATTTTGCCAGTAAAAGACAGGAAAAGCTAGACTGGATCTAAAATAGTGTTACTTTAAAAGTCATGACGAGCTAGCCTTTGTTATCAATGAATTGTAGATAATCACTTTGCTAAAAATCTCTATGTAACTAAAAAACAAAAGAAATCTATGATGTTCTCAAGTCATTTTAAAGCATTTTAAAGAATTAAATAAACTGAATAGAAGGAAACAAGTATGTTCAGCATGCTAAAATTGTGATTGTTTTTAATATCCTATGGAACAATACAAAAATAACCCAATTATTTCACCAGTAAACTATAATAATAGGATTACAATTCTCCTTTCCTTTTTTAGTATTTATTCTCTATCATCTCCAATTTTAAGTAAAGAACAACATGGCAGTTCTGGAGACTCTAAGATCTGTGATATGTTTTTGTTTTGGTTTGGTTTGTTTTGTTTTGTTAGGGATGATCTTTGACTTTGCAAACCTGGATTTCTTTCACTTAACAGCTTTGGACTGAGACAAATATAGGAACCCTGCTGATTTTTATTTCAGCATAGCACTCCTCTTCCTTCCCGCCTCATTCCCCTTGCAGCTCACATTTAAAATCTAAACCTGAACCAAGTCCTTTCAGCAACTTCAGGGGAAGGGAGATAAGCAGTTTCTAAAATTTCCACAGCATTATTCTTTTTCTTTTTACACCTGTCCTTCCTTTCTTTTGTTCTCACTTCACGTTTCTTTTACCTGACAATTTCATGACCTACCATATAGAAACTCAGAAAACTCAACCATTCTGAATGAAGAAGTCACAGTCATGTCATGTGTCTGACTTTATGACAGAGCATTCTCCATTTTCTAGTGGAGGTTGTTGTTTTCATTGTTAGTCTCATTTACAGCAAGCTAATACATGCATTATATAAATACTGGCAGCAGAAAACTTCCTTCACAAGGTGAAAGTGCAACCCACATGGCAAGTCTCTGAGCACGAGTATTCACTGGATGGCAGCTTTTAAACTGAAAAAGTGTAATGGATTTGCCCTACGTGCCAAAATCTACTAGTTAATGTCATTTTCATTAAAACTGAAAGAACTTAATCTCAAAGTTACTAGAGAAAAGGCCTGGCCAAGTCTTGGACTGGAGATGGGGCTGTATGTGGCCTCATCATACCTCAGAGCGGTACTAAAGCCTACTTGAATAAATAGCCCAGCCCCGAGCTGTGCCGATTGGCATGATGCAAATGAAAAGGCATCAAAGCTTACTAGAGGACTAAGGATCAGCTTTCACTGAGAGAAAAAAAAAGAAGGAAGACAGCAAAAACATTCACAGGATACTTCATTTCATAGAGTAGATCGAACAGTGTGAAATTCAGCTAGTCCAAGAATGCACAGTATACCAAAAACATCTGAAAAACATGCTGCTGCTGTCTGATTGAGTTTTACCAGTGATCAGTTTGAGGGCAAGACAGAGAACTAGATTTCTAATTTTCTGACTCTCTTTGAAACAAGGTGACAATTACTTCAGACAAATTTAGTAATATTATACTGTGGTTTTTTAAATCACTGTGAAGTCTGAGATACTGAAACTAAAGTAAATAGAACAAATGTCATAAATAATAGCTTTATTCTACTATGACATATGGCACCTTGGCACACTTTTTTAGAGCAAAACAGTTACAAGAGAGGGTAAACTGTATTTCCCATTGATACTGCATTGGGTCTTTTGATCTGTTGGACTAGGTATAATACAAATATTTCTGCTAGCAGTACGGTAGTTGTTATTCTGACATCAATGACAAACATACAAGGCAAAATGCAAAGTCAATGAAATCAACATCTTTTTACTGCAGACTTGCTTAATTTCTTTCCTAGGCTCAGATACTTCTGCTAGCGGAAGTGGGTGGCAAATAAAGTGGGGGTTTTTTCATTATTTCCAATAAATTTTGAGTTAGTGAATTTTGTGCTAAAGCTAATAAAATGTCATAGTATAGTATGTTACTTTTAATATAACAAAAATATCAGGACAAGAAACCAATTCAAGCACTCAAGAAAGTCTTAATTTTTTGTAGTCATCTCACTCCTACATTATTTAAAAGCCACAAAATAGCAATTGCCTCTGTGAAAATAAATTCTCCTTAAAAAAATCGACTATTAAGATTTTAATAAGGTTTTCTTTTTCACCACATGGACTATAGAATGTATCTTAACCATTAAAAAAAAATAGAAGGAAAAACATCTGACTGTTATCTGTTTGCCTGTTTGAGGCCTACGAAATGTCTTATCCAATTTAAACCATTTATTTTTTGTTTTAGAAAATAAATCCCCACCCAAGCTGACAATATGAAAGCCAGGCTTCAGCTGAAAACAAATTAAAACAGTCTAGTTATCCAAATCCCTTAAAATATCCAGAGATTCACACCAGCAATAACCCATTCTCCATTATGCACAGCAGTACGAGAAAATGCTGCTACGCTCTACGCAGCTTTTGGCTTCAGCCTTAAAAACACTGATGGTAGGATTACCAATGTAGCACAGGGGTGCAGGGTCAAAACTCAATAAACTGAACTTCTGCCAACAGAAACATTTATCTTGCCACAAAAGAACTCCTCTGATGAATCTGTTCATATATTGACAATCCCACTTTTGGCAACCCCAGACAGAAGAAATTGAACTTGTAGGAAACTTTTCCTTTCAAGATGTGTGCAGCTCATTTTAGGTGAGTGAGGAAAAACATGAGAAAGACAATGGAAGCAGGAAAAAAGAAAACAGGCCAGCAGTTGCTAAGTGCAATAATACTGTTGTGGCTGTATGCCCTTTCCTCCTCACTCCAAGAATTCCAACATTTTAAATGGCAGTTATTAACATGAATTAACTCTGCACAGATTAGTCAAGTACAGCATGAGAAGACTGCAGTTCTAAGCTATTTTTGATCTATTCAGTTAATTATGATTCTAGGTTATCAGAACTGAATAAGCACAGTACTTCCTGTTGGAAACACCTATTCTTTGATAATTACATTCAGTAAAGCACTACATCATGTGTCAAGGAGCTGAGTTGAAATTCATTAATAAAAATCAGAAGGAAACCCTTTAATTAAAGCAGCAGGAAATACTATTTGCATTCAGGGAACAACTTCTGAAAGTACCGTGCTAACGGTTTAAAGAAAACCACTTCTGAACAGCAACCTGACTCAGTCATTTTGAAATCCAGGCACTACAATGCAATGAATTGATCAGTCTCCTGAATGCTGCCCTCAAAATCCTGGAAAACAGCTAAGTTCAAGAATTGAAGCAGATGCATCATAGTCTCCAGGAAGTAATTTATAGGCCTGTGCTTTTAGTATGTATATGAAACATACATCTGACTTGTCTCGCTCTGCCATAAAATGTAAATACTCCAGACGAATGTACACAAAGTGTACTAAAAAAAATAAATCAGAGCGTTCTTTGCTTGGTGCAGTAGTAAAACAAACACTTTCTAATAATATATAGCTGTATTAAGTTTTCTACTTGGAATGTTAAGCACTCAGGTACAGAAGCAGGTGGTGTATCCCTGATCATCACATTCACCTTTCAACTTTCTGGATTTGTAAAACAGGGACATTTCTATTATACACACTGTGGTAATCTCAGATTACTGTCATGTATTCTGATTTTGAATTCAACCACTTCACAGGGAAGAATTTATCAGGAAAATCTGATCACACTCTTGTAAGATGTACTGGTTAAAAAGAAAATGCAGGATGCCCACATGCCAGAATCTAAGTGCTAAACTCCTGATTTCTATTACTCAACAGGAGGACACCCTGGAAAATAGCTAGACAAGTCTTCCCTATCTGTGAATCAGCAAAACCTCAGATGCTGATTCTACACAAAGCCTGAAGCATGCCTGAAATACAGAAATTTTGCAAGGTTTAGCGATCCTTCCAAGAAATGCGAATCTGGTTACACTGTGACTGGAGATATCTTTCTGGGAATTAAGAGGAGCGAAAATAAGCTGTGTCCCTACAGAATCTAGTATATAATAAATCTGCAACCAGCTATCAGATTGGTGGTGGTAGGGTATTTCTAGGCAGGCTGTATATATTACCATGCAGTGACAAAGGGCTGCATGGTACCTGCATTCCTGCTTTCCTTTCCATGAATGTTTTAAAAACTTCTCTGGCAGTCTGTGCTGTTGAATTTATTGAGCAATCACACTTGCCATATGTCAGCATGCTCAGGCACAAATACACACAGACATGTAGTAAATATACAGAGATCCAGTGCATCTTAGGAGGGAAGAACTAAGCTTCCACCCCAGGACTCATCAAAAAAAGGGAAGTGATCGTGCCCCTGTACTCGGCACTGGTGAGGCCGCACCTCGAATACTGTGTTCAGTTTTGGGCCCCTCACTGCAAGAAGGACATGGAGGTGTTGGGGCGTGTCCAGAGAAGGGCAACGAAGCTGGTGAAGGGCCTGGAGCACAAGTCTTATGAGGAGCGGCTGAGGGAACTGGGGTTGTTTAGTCTGGAGAAGAGGAGGCTGAGGGGAGACCTCATCGCGCTCTACAACTACCTGAAAGGAGGTTGTAGCAAGGTGGGTGTTGGTCTCTTCTCCCAAGTAACTAGCAATAGGACGAGAGTAAATGGCCTCAAGTTGCGCCAAGGGAGGTTTAGATTGGACATTAGGAGAAATTTCTTGACTGAAAGAGTGGTCAGGCCTTGGAACAGGCTGCCCAGGGAAGTGGTTGAGTCATCATCCCTGGAAGTATTTAAAAGCCGTGTAGATGAGGAGCTTAGGGACATGGTGTAGTGGGCATGGTGGTGTTGGGTTGATGGTTGGACTCGATGATCTTAGAGGTCTTTTCCAACCTTAATGATTCTATGATTCTATGAAAATAAAATAAAAGTTATAGAATATAACCCACTGAATGTCTGGCAGAAGTGGGGAATGAAGACTGTGCTTGCTTGGGTGCCAATAGCCTCAACCATGAGAAGAAATCTCCAACATTAATTTCTTCTGCAAACATAGCAATCTTTCCCTTTTTTCCGTTTTTTGTCTTTTTTTTTTTCGTTAAACCATTTTAGGCATCCTCTTTATTTGCCTTCCAATTGTGTATACAGCGCTCTCTTTCTCTCTCATGCATAGCTTAATCAAGACTGTCAAGTTAAAAAAACCACCAAACACACAAAATAGTTAAGGATAAATCAAATGGAAGGTCTGTAAGTGTATTTTGATGCCTTTATACAGGATCTGAGCATTCTAATCCCTCCTTTCTTTCTTTAGCTACTTAAACATGGGAAGAGAGGTTCAACTCACAGATCATATATGCACACTTTTGTTGAGCCATATAGGATACACTCATTTCATTCTGACATCCAAGCTCTGAAAGTTTGACATTGGTATGTTTGAATTTCCATTAGGGTCAGTGACTTATTGGCTGATGCTTCTTTGCAATACAAACTCTGCTGTGCAACCATACTATAAACTTTTTGCCTTTCTGCTAAACCCTGCTAGAACTACATTATTTCCTGGAGGCTAGAATATTCTTTTGAGCTGTACACAAGCTGTGGAACTCCAGTGGCACTTGAAGCTATTGCCAGAATAACAGACCCTCACTTTTCCATCCTAGAAATTGCTGTAAAAAAAGTATGTGCATGCATAGGCATGCACAAACCCAGAGTGCACGCACATGCATGTACAGACAAATAGGTATCACTACTGTCTATATCACTCCAGCTCTTAGTATTTAAAGACACTGTGAGAGATGGACAGAATAGAGAAGACAAGCCCGGAACAGACATTTCTTACCATGTGCCACCCAGCCATGTTTACACTGATCACACGTTCTCAGGTTAATCTTCCCTGGCTGAAAACATTCACATGTGCAATTTACCAGTGTACAGCGGATGGCCTGGAAAAAGAAACAGAAAACACATATTAATTAATGTTTGTCTTTCTTCTTGTACAAATCTGATGTGAGGGCTAGAAGGGTATTAACTGTACAGCAAAAACCAGCCTTCTAACATTCAAAACGTTGCTCATTCTTTTAAGTACAGATTAATTTTCTTTCAAAAACATACATCAGTATCCCTGAGCAATGACAACCAAAATGCTTATTCAATAATAACATAGTCTGTTGTCCCATGGAGATTAATACACTCCTAAAGTCTTTAAAAGAATTGCTCTATTTCCTTTAGGAAAAAAAAGAAGTAGGATGAGGATTCCGTAGGTGTTCCACAAATTTCCTGGTTTTGCACCAACTGCCTGAAGGAAAATGTTACTAGTGATGTCTTACCATAGCAGCGTATCAGCTTGATTAAAACCAAGAGCAAAATGAGGAAACAAAAACATACAAAAAGAAAAACTACACATCTCCTTCCCCTTCCCCCATGGTATCCAAAGGTTGTTCTCAAGTTTCATTTTGGGGCTAACATAAGATATAACTCCGCTACAGAAAGGAGTCATGAATTTGATGTGTTCCCAAAATGGGATAAAATGATCAAGGTACAAGAACAGCACTGGTTCATAAAACATCCTGTAACTTCCCGATGCATCTATCACTTTCTCCAACATTTAGGCATAACCTTTTACCTCTTCGTACTCCCTGTTTATGAAACATGTATTTCCCTGCAAAAGACGCAAAAGATGAAACTATTTCAAAGCAGCAATGCTAAAACTCCAGTCCCATGCAGATATCTAAAATTTGCTTAAATAATACACCTTATTAATATCTCATCTCCCTTTTAAAAATTATTTCAAAAATTCAACAGGTTTACTTTGACAGGGGCTAGCTACGTCCACAGAAGAGTGAATATAAATTGAATGAGACTCTTTTTAATGCGTAACAGACATATGTTTTTAAATAGTATAGAAGATGACCTGTGCACTTCAAACTGCTACTAATAAATTTATGGCATGCATTTAGATGTAATTTGCATGGAGATTACTGAGACAGAGAGGCTTATTCTGATCATTCACAGATTAACAATCTACTGTAACTACCAGAGCTGCCAGGAAAAGATATCTCTGTAGATTTAGATGCAATCAATGATTACTTGGGGGCTAAGGTGGGGGAAGGGTGCTTGGTACCTATGGCCACTGAGATACTGAAGCATTATGAAGGCTCTTGCCTGTTCCAAACAATTAACACCCCCCCACGCACACTCTTTCTGTACCAAAAAAGAATTACTTTAACTATACTGACTTAAAGAAAATTACATTCAACTTTAGCTTGGCCAAGTTAAACTCCTTGGTTGCTGACAATGAAAAAGGTTCAGAGTTACTTCAAATGTTTTATCTCTTTACTTATTTATTTGCATCAAACAGCAATTTAAAGCCATTTATAGTACATGGATCCACTTAAAATCTGTATTTCTCTGACAAATTTCTGGACAAAAGTCCTTTCTCCCTCCTATCCTATCTGCTTTTTTACTATCTTCTACTCTCAAAAATTTAGAGGAGAAAAAAAATATCCTGTTCTATAATGCCTGACATTTCAGGGCCTCAGTCCCAATGTCAGCTGTCCAATTACTCATTAGCTAGGTTATAAAACACTGCTGTATGTATGCGTGATTAAAAGAATTAGTAATATGAAATATAAGGGTACCAAAGAAGTGCTGACCGTGCAAGAATAATATATGTGTTTGTGGATTATGAGAAAAAAAATTCTCCTGAAAGGTCCTGTTTCATGTTCGATAGTTTATTGACTCAGTAATATATCAGGTCTCCACCGGTCAGTAATGGTGTTCTTTCTCTAATATGTTCATTAATTAATGAACTCAGTAATTAATTGTACTGCAAGAAGAAGGGCTTACAAAACGGTATTCTTATTTTACCATAAAAGGTTTTCTCACATTCACCACCTTTGTTAAATCTCTGCACCAATGTGACACTCTGTTGTATTTGATGTTATTTTCTCTTGTTCATGTGCCACTTACAGTATGTATAATAGGAGTAATATAGTGTATGTACACATACTAAATGAAATTGTGTCATTTGATAGAGTTGTTTTATTAAGGCTCATCAGCATTTCCATTATAACCCTACCTATTTTTGGCCTAGAGGTCAACAGGTTGCCTGTAAAAATTGGATTCAGCTTGAAGCTGAAATACAATGTTTCAGCCTAAGAGTGAGTTTTATTACATACATTCAAAAATGATCCATTTAGCCATTATAAATTATAAGATGGGGGAAAAAAAGTTTAGAGGTTTCATGTTTCTTTTCCTCTTCCCTGAGTTAAAGAGAGTCTTGATGATGTAAAGTGTTGAAGATTAACTAATTGTAAGATTTTTGTCTTTTATACATACCCTCCAAAAAAAAACTCACGCAAACTTTTCAGAAACATGAAAATGTCAACTTGTTCCTCAAATAACTAAATCTGAAAAGTCTTCAAAAAGAGCTATACATTTTTATAAAGTAATATGGATTGGCATGAGAAACTCCAAAGATAAGTAGCATGGCCAAAACATTCAGCCTGGCCTTACTTGGCTGCTTTTTTTGCAACGGATGTGTTGATGCCAGGTTGTAATCTGGTTTCAGTAGTTTCCCATCCCATCACTGAGAATCCCATGCATACTTCTGAGTGATAAGAATAACCCCTCAAGCTGCAAGATGCTCATTTGGGACTGGAAAAATTCATATTCTAGTTCACATTCTGGCATGGTCTTGGGCAAATTACTTTGTTAGTCTGATGCCTACATTCCCTAAACAATAACCAGACACAATGATAGTGAAGTGTTGTTGTCAGGCTAAATGCAATATAAATTGTGAGGCACTCCATAGTGATGGAGGCTATTGAAAATTGCAAGTAGAATTTAGTCTTTATTTCAAAGACTCATTTTTCACCTTACTCAGTTAATCCAGAATCATTGTAACTACCTCAGATCACTACAATACCCAACATGAAACCAGCGTTACTTGGCAGAGAGAAGATTCAGGACGCCAGGAATAGTGTGTGTTCCTGCACACACAGATGGAACATTAACATTCATTAACATGAAAGAAAGCATTGTCTTTAAAGACCTTCACAATGCAACCAACACATGTACGGAGCCTTGCAAGGATATGCATCTGAATTATTAAAGTATTTTTCTATTGGTTTTCAAGAGCATTTAACTTAGGCATACAAGTCACTGACAGTTTGTGCAACAGGCTCAGGAATGACCCAGAACAGCAGCAGGAGATGAATGTGACATGTATTCACCTAAGAATCCAAAGCTTTAATGCAGCCCCTCCATTCCCCAGTGGTAGGATTTTAAGGTTCAGAGGGGATAAAAGTACAGTAGCTGGTGCGCTTGTAGGTAGCAACATGGATTGGGGTAATTGTGGTTGGACATCTTATTACTGCTTAATTTGAAAGAGGTGGGGTGGAGAACAGGGATAATAGAAAGATCCTGGGTGAGTTTGCAGCAGCTAAATATTGTAGCCATTGTTCAAAACTGTTAAAAAATAGGTATAAAAATCCAAGGGTGTAGCAATGCTAAATTTTTGCCAGAAAATGCTCTGAAAGAGTACTGCTAGGCATTCCAGAAGTCATCCACTGTTATTCTGCCCTCGCAACATACTGCTAAGAAGTTTACGTAATGGGACTCTGTGTTCTACACTGTTTTGTAGGCAAAGACACAGAAATTTTTCCTGACTAAGGTTTTCCTCAGTGTCCTGGATCCAGCTGGGACAGAGTTAACTTTCTTCCCAGTAATTAGGGGTGTGTGTTGTGTTTTGGGTTTGGTATGAAAGTAGCATTGATGGCCCATTGGAGCTTTGGTTGTTGCTGGGTGATGCTTGCACGGGGCGGGGGGTTGGGGGGGGAGGGACAGCCGGGGTGGTGGACCCAGCTGGCCAATGGGGTATTCTATACCATGTGACATCATGCTCAGTATAAAAACCAGGGGGGGGGGGGGCTCGCCCCTTGTTCGTGACACGCAGTCAGCCGTCGGTGAGCAGTTGCATTGTGCATCGCCTGTTTTGTATATTCTGTTATTGTTGTTGTTCTCATTGTTATTATTACTGTTCTACTTCATTTTATTTCAATTATTAAACTGTTTTTATCTCAACCCGGGAGTTTTCCTACTTGTGCCCCCCCGATTCTCTCCCCCATCCCACCAGAGTGGGGGGTGGGGGTGGGGTGGGGTGAGCGAGCGGCTGCGTGGGGTTTATTTGCTGGCTGGGGTTAAACCACGACAGTCCTTTTTGGCACCCAATGTGGGGCAGCGAAGGGTTGAGATAACAACAGATTAATTAGAGCATATTAAGGAATTTATATCTGTTAACGTATTAATTTGTTCTGCACCATGCTCCTGTTTTTACTGTACCTGTTAAAGATTGGAGTTGGGTTTTGTAGTCTGCTGTGCTCTGCAGTGATTAATGCCTGGGAAATTTGTTACTAAAACTCTGGCATTGGGGGTTATTTGGTATTTGGGATTTGTAATGAAGCCGTTTCTGTATTTCCGGTACCACCTCATGGAGACCATTAGCAATTATACCTTCTCCTCCGAGAGATTTTTTATGGAGGAAATAGAGAATGGCACCCTTACTGCCTTCCTCTATGATGTCGTCTCCTTTGTTAAAATAACTTGCCAGTACCTTGAACATCTCTGGGTAGTTAAGATACATCTATTGGTGCTCCTTGGGAATATTGTTTTGGTTTTATCCAAGGTTAGTAAGCAATTTAAGAATGTCATCCAGAGATCTGCCCCAAGGCTGGATAGTTATGAGTGGCAGGGCGAGTGGGATAGCATGGGCAAATGCCTAGGACGATGGGCACCCCCGGTGTTCACCCCCGAACAAGTGCAGAATCCTGAAAAATTAGTAGAATATTTGGAAAAAGTATGCTGTCACTCTGGCCATTCTAGTGAGACACAAATCACTACAACGTGCTGGGGCCTGGCCCACGCCTACTGAGCCCTACTTAACACCACCCAGAACCCCCAAGGGGAAGAAAAGGTCTCTGAGGCTGATGACAAAGCAACAGGCCCTGTGGCTACCCCACCCCCCATGGCAGGCACGGCAGCTGCTCTGCCCCCTGAGGCAGAGAACCAACCCATGCCGGTATCAGTCGCCCCTATACAAGAAAGAAAATGCACAAGAAAATCAGCTCGTTTAGTAAGGGATGAAGATGAACCAGGGCCATCACGAGAACAGGAGGAGGAGGAGGCAGAACGCGTAAACGAGATGGTAACCACCCGATCCCTATCCCTGGGTGAGCTGCGAGATATGCGGAAAGATTTCAGCGTCCAGGCGAGCACATTGTCACCTGGCTGCTCCGATGCTGGGATAACGGGGCCAGTAGCCTGGAATTAGAGTGTAGGGAAGCCAAGCAGCTGGGATCTCTTGCTAGGGAAGGGGGCATTGGCAAAGCGATTGGACAAGGGGCACAAGTCCTCAGCCTCTGGAGGCGACTCCTGTCAGGTGTAAAGGAAAGGTATCCCTTCAAGGAAGATGTTATATGCCACCCAGGCAAGTGGACCACCATGGAGAGAGGTATCCAGTACCTGAGGGAATTAGCCGTGCTGGAAGTGATTTATGACGACCTGAACAACGAGCAGTTATCCAAAGACCCAGATGAAGTCAAATGCACCCGACCCATGTGGCGGAAGTTTGTACGGAGCGCACCAGCGTCACATGCAAACTCATTGGCAGTAATGACCTGGAAAGATGGAGAGGAACAAACAGTGGATGAGTTGGCTGCCAACTCCAGCAATACGAAGAAAGTCTCTCTTCCTCCCTACAGGCCTGTGTCTCTGCTGTGGAGAAACTGTCTCAGGAGGTCCAGCAACTCAAAGAGGATATGTCCTGCTCCCCATCTGCACGGGCCAGTGTCTCAGCCATTAGGAGCAAGCGTCCCTCTGCTCAAGAGAGGAGATATTGTGGGTACACACCCCGGGGCACCCTGTGGTTTTACCTGCCTGACCAGGGAAAGGACATGAGGAAGTGGGATGGAAAACCTACCTCAGCCCTACAGGCACAGGTACAGGAATTGCAAGGAAAAACAACCACAAAAGGGGGTTCTTCCAGGAAAACTGCTGCTCCAGTCTCCAGTGAGCAGCTCCCCAGAGAGAGTAGAAGGGCTGATTCCACTTCTGATCTTAATAAAGGGACTTCTGATTCATACTTACAAGAAGTGGGTAGTGAGTATGATGACGAGGATTAGAGGGGCCCTGCCTCCAGCCAGGTGGAGGAAAGGAACAACCGGATTTACTGGACTGTGTGGATTCGATGGCCTGGCACATCAGACCCACAGGAGTATAAGGCTCTCGTAGACACCGGTGCACAGTGTACCCTGATGCCATCAAGCTATAAAGGGGCAGAACCCATCTGTATTTCTGGAGTGACAGGGGGATCCCAAGAGTTAACTGTATTGGAGGCCAAAGTGAGCCTAACCGGGAAGGAGTGGCAGAAGCACCCCATTGTGACTGGCCCAGAGGCTCTGTGCATCCTTGGCATAGACTACCTCAGGAGAGGGTATTTCAAGGACCCAAAAGGGCACTGGTGGGCTTTTGGTATAGCTGCCCTGGAGACGGAGGAAATTAAACAGCTGTCCACCTTGCCCGGTCTCTCAGAGGATCCTTCTACTGTGGGGTTGTTGAAGGTCAAAGAACAACAGGTACCAATCGCTACCACAACAGTGGCAGCAATACCGCACCAACCGAGACTCCCTGATCCCTATCCATGAGCTGATTCGTCGACTGGAGAGCCAAGGAGTGATCAGCAAGACTCGCTCACCCTTCAACAGTCCCATATGGCCAGTGTGAAAGTCCAATGGAGAGTGGAGACTAACAGTAGACTACCGTGGCCTGAATGAAGTCACGCCGCCACTGAGTGCTGCCGTGCCGGACATGCTAGAACTTCAGTACGAACTGGAGTCAAAGGCAGCCAAGTGGTACGCCACAACTGACATCGCTAATGCGTTCTTCTCCATCCCTTTGGCGGCAGAGTGCAGGCCACAGTTTGCTTTCACTTGGAGGGGCGTCCAGTACACCTGGAACCGACTGCCCCAGGGGTGGAAACACAGCCCTACCATTTGCCATGGACGGATCCACACCGCACTGGAACCGGGTGAGGCTCTGGAACACCTGCAATACATTGATGACATCATCGTGTGGGGCAGCACTGCAGAAGAAGTTTTTGAGAAAGGGAAGAAAATAATTCAAATCCCTCTGAAGGCTGGTTTTGCCATAAAACAAAGTAAGGTCAAGGGACCTGCACAGGAGATCCAGTTTTTAGGAATAAAATGGCAAGATGGACGTCATCAGATCCCAATGGATGTGACCAACAAAAAACCAGCGATGTCCCCACCAACTAGCAAAAGGGAAACACAAGCCACTGAAGAACACCAAAACAACCAGCAGGTGGACCAGGCTGCTAAGATTGAAGTGGCTCAGGTGGATCTGGACTGGCAACATAAGGGTGAAGTATTTACAGCTTGGTGGGCCCATCCGAGGGGCCATCAAGGAAGAGACGCATCATACAGATGGGCTTGTGAACGAGGGGTGGATTTGACCATGGACACTATTGCACAGGTTATCCATGAATGTGAAACATGCGCTGCAATCAAGCAAGCCAAGCGAGTAAAGCCTCTCTGGTATGGAGGACGATGGTTGAAATATAAACATGGGGAGGCCTGGCAGATTGATTATATCACACTCCCACAAACCCGCCACGGCAAGCACTATGTGCTCACCATGGTGGAAGCAACCACAGGATGGCTGGAAACATACCCTGTGCCCCATGCCACCACCTGGAACACCATCCTGGGCCTTGAAAAGCAAGTCCTACGGCGACATGGCACCCCAGAAAGAATTGAGTCAGACAACGGGACTCATTTCCGAAACACCCTCATAGACACCTGGGCCAAAGAGCACGGCATTGAGTGGGTCTATCACATCCCCTACCATGCACCAGCCTCTGGCAAAATTGAACAACACAATGGACTGCTAAAGACTACATTGAGGGCAATGGGTTATTCAAGCATTGGGACACACATTTAGCAAAGGCCACCTGGTTAGTCAACACTAGGGGATCTGTCACTCGAGCTGGCCCTGCCCAATCCAAACCCTTACGTACTGTAGAGGGGGATAAAGTCCCTGTCATGCACATAAGAAATATGCTGGGGAAAACGGTCTGGGTTACTCCTGCCTCTGGCAAGGGAAAACCCACCCGTGGGATTGCTTTTGCTCAAGGACCTGGGTGCACTTGGTGGGTGATGCGAAAGGATGGGGAAGTCCGGTGTGTACCTCAAGGGGATTTAAATTTGGGTGAAAATAGCCAATGAACTGGACTGTATGATGTTAATTACTATATAATACTGTATGTCATCACTTCTATGGTTACTATATGCCATATTAACACTATTACAGTAAGAATCACCCAGATTAATGTAGGATGAACTCCGATGAAACTGAGCAAAGTGCAACAATGATAGAACCGGACGAGCGCTCAGAACTGGCCTCAGCACGCAACAGTCCAACACCACACACCATCTCTCCTGTCCTGAGAGACTGTTATGTCAGATGGAACCCGAAGTCATGGACTAAATGAACTCAACGGATATTTTAGAGGGATGGCCCATGGACTAAGGGAATGATATCTCTGTGTGTGTATATATCAAAAGGCAGGAAAAGTAGTGGTGACTAATTGGAATGTATTGGAAAATGTGAGACCTGGGCATGATGTAGATGGTATAGAATAAGGGGTGGATATTGTCCTAGTTCCGGCTGGGACAGAGTTAACTTTCTTCCCAGTAGCTGTTGGGGGGTGCTGGGTTTTGGGTTTGGTATGAAAGGAACATTGATGGCCCATTGAAGCTTTGGTTGTTGCTGGGTGATGCTTGCACGGGGCAGGGGGGAGGAAGGGACAGCTGGGGTGGTGGACCCAGCTGACCAATGGGGTATTCTATATCATGTGACATCATGCTCAGTATAAAAACCAGGTGTGGGAGGGGGCTCGCCCCCCCGTTCGTCACACGCGGTCGGCAAGCCGTTGCATTGTGCATCGCCTGTTTTGTATATTCTGTTATTGTTGTTGTTCTCATTGTTATTATTACTGTTCTACTTCATTTTATTTCAATTATTAAACTGTTTTTATCTCAACCCGCGAGTTTTCCTACTTTGCCCCCCCGATTCTCTTCCCCATCCCACTGGAGTGGGGTGGGGTGAGCGAGCAGCTGCGTGAGGTTTATTTGCTGGCTGGGGTTAAACCACGACACTCAGAAACTCCTCCAAGAAACACAAAGAAAACAGAAGGAAAAGAAAATAAACCAATTACCTTTAGTGAGAGGAACAGTAAAATCAGCAGATACAGGCTCCCCCTCTACCAGCTGATAGGGAACTGTATATTTAGATGACAACTTCCAGGTTAAGGTCCTTAAATAAGCAACAAAATATGGTTTTCTACAGCTTCTTGAAAAGTGCCATTATGTTCTACCACATCAATGGTCTGCAGATAACAGGAGTTCTCAGACATTTTTACACATCCCTTTCACTGAGTTTCTAACATAATGCTTCTTGCATTTCTACCAAATTACAGTGGCCCTTGAGGACCTTTGGAGGAAATGGACTGGATTTCAGTAGAATCATTTTAAATAGTTCACACAACTTATTCCTTAAATCCTAAAGCAATGCTATTAAGGTTTAAGAACAAAATACACATATTCAAGAATAAATTAATGGGTTTATAATTGACACTGAAACATTCAGAAATATCTTTCTCTTTGAGATCTCCTTCCTGTACAGTGTAATGCAGAAAGAAGGGAACTTTGCCTAGTATTAAAGCACGTGGTCTAGTACACCTATGCATAATTTTGTATGGCTAACGTTAAAAGATGTTAGACCTGACTTCTGTGCGTTTCCCCCAGACCAAGGATATTCATTTAACATAGTTTGGGTGATTTAATTATATCTAACAAGTAAATATTATTCACATATTAATAAGAACAGCCTATAGCAGTAATGGAAAATCAATCTGTCTGGCTGTTTTGCAGACCTTCCAAGAGATAAGAAGCAATAACCTATCATGAAAGGGATCACAGTGTGGGAGAAGGAGGAGAACATGTAAAGAAGAGATAGGATTCCTCCTCTGCAGTTCTTACAAATGACCACAAAAGATGGAGGCAATGATGCAACATTCTGGAGAGACAGATAAGTTTTGCAACTTCCTTTATCCTAAATTTTAATAGTAAATCTAACAAAAATTCTTAACGTAACTTGTGACGAGGCTCCAGGAGTCCTGTAAGGTTAAATAGCGTCTTACCGAAGTCTCAGCTGTATCATTCTATACAGTGGGCAGTGTTTAACAGAGCCTTGCTCTTAATGTCCTTGCTTCATCTTTCTCATGTACAAAAAGGTATGTAAGATATGTCTCCTAATAAGCCATCTATGATAAAAGCGATCACTGTGCACCTGAATACATAACAGAATCAACTATACTCACTCTCTTTGCATGGAAGTTCCATCTACCTGTCTAAAGCATCTAATATACACTTATCCTACGGAGCTCGCACAGTCTAAATCCACTGTTACCAATCTCAGGAGCACGAAGCTTGAAGATGATTTGATCCAGCGTTTGTGAAACCTTTTTAGTGAGACTTCAAACCAGCAAACTAGTGCATAAGTGCAATTCCTTACAGCTGCGTTAAAATCAGTAAGACTCTGCGTAAGTATGCACTCTGCAAAAATGTATTAGTTCGTAAGGATGCCAGGGTTTTTAAACACACATATATACACACCTGTATACTTAAAATTTAGATTTTGCATAATGTGGTAATTCATAAGTTCTATGCATTTTAGTAATAAGGGCAAAAATTTTCCATATTTAATTGACAGAATAAATGATCTTGTTTACGATTTTAAAAACAATAAAAAGTTCTGGTGGTGTATGTCAATAAATTAAATATTTGGGTGAAATGATGGGAAGTATTGGAAAAGTAAAAGCAAAAAGCACTTTTTGCAGCTTATCTCTCAACTTTAAGAAAAACCCAAACCAAACATGTCAAACACAATCTTTTCTTTCCACTGTCAAACAGTTTTAATTCTATATTATAAATATCGAATACCTAATTTTGAACTAATATTTTATTGAACGTAAATAACACTGTCATTGGGAGAATAATTTAAAGCCATACAGCCATACACCAAAATAATCATTCAAAGTTAACAACCCAGAAGTTGATGAGAAACACAGAAATCCACTCTTCTGTTGCTATATGTTGATTCATGACAAGAAAAGATATGAAGCAGCAGACAACAGGTAAGCCCTGCAAGTGTTCCAGCATTTTTTTAATGGAAAGTCTTCTCTGCCATTAAGTTTTTCTTACTGTTTCTTTGTCATAAAGTGAAGAAGATAAAATCTGTCTACATAAATCGACACTATTGCTCAGCATAGGATTGTACCATTCTACAGTTTTAGTTGGTTTTTTTTTTTCCTTTCTTTTTTCAGAGCACATATTATATGTTCTGTAAACAGCTCTTAGAAAATCTGTCACTTCTCTTCTTTACTACTTCAGGAATCCCAATAAATTTTTTTCTCTCTTGTCAATTAAGTATTTCTTTAAAAGACCACAGCATAAATTCTTCTGTGTAAATGGCAAAAAAATCCCACTGAAATTACACTATTTTTCATAGCTGGCAAATCAGGAGTACAACAGAGTTTGTTTTAAATTAACACCAAAAGGAGGATCATTTGCAGACTGACATTTAGAAAATGCACAATGTGACTTGCCTATAGTAAACTTGGTATTACAGGGAATTGTCATGGTTTAACCCCAGCCGGCAACTAAGCCCCACACAGCCGCTCGCTCACTCCGCCGTGGTGGGATGGGGGACAGAATTGGAAGGTAAAAGTGAGAAAACTCGTGGGTTGAGATAAAGACAGTTTAATAGGTAAAGCAAAAGCTGCGCACGCAAGTAAAGAAAAACACGGAATTCATTCACTACTTCCCATCGGCAGGCAGGGTTCAGCCATCTGCAGGAAAGCAGGGCTCCGTCACACGTAATGCTTACTTGGGAAGACAAATGCCATAACTAGGAATGCTCCCACCTCCCTTCTTCTTCCCCCAGCTTTATTGCTGAGCATGACGTCATATGGTATGGAATATCCCTTTGGTCAGTTGGGGTCAGCTGTCCTGGATGTGTCCCCTCCCAACCTCTGTGCACCCCCAGCCTAATTGCTGCGGGGGCAGTGTGAGAAACAGAGAAGGCCTTGACGCTGTGTAAGCACTGCTCAGCAATAACTAAAACCTCAGTGTGTTATCAACACTGTTTTCAGCGCAAATCCAAAACATAGCACCATACCAGCCACTATGAAGAAAATTAACTCTATCCCAGCCAAAACCAGCACAGGAATTTTTTGTAATTTATAGACAGCCATACTACCTAAGTGAGAACATCACCAAAGCGTGGAGGTGGGCAATAAAAAGTCTGCAGTCGTTCAACTTTGAGCTAGACTTCAGGACAACCTTTTATATTTGAGACCACAAACTTGTGTCCTTATTGAATTGCTCACACATTTGACAACACTTAGAAAACAACTACAGATGTTCTGGGCCACCAAATACATTCATAATTCATTGTTGGCAGATAATTGCACCTACAATGTTATGAGGCAATCATTAAAAGAGCTTGGGTACATTTCACTAATCATTTAAGCCTGTGAGCATAAAAAAAAAAGAAAATTTTGATTTTTAAGAACAAGAATGGTCCAGTCCATCCACCCCCCACCCTCCCCTGCCCTTTGCAGTTGTCTATAGCTTTTCTCTGTGCTTCAGAATGTTTAATTGCTAAACCTGTACTTGTTTGGATTATAGAAAAATCACAGTGCCTGAGATATTGTAAAGTTCATTTCAAGAGAAAACATCCCTTCCCAAGGAAACTCACAAAAAAAAAGGAGAAAAAATCTCCAATAAAATTAGAAAAGCAGATAGATAGAAATCACTACACCTTTCCTAAGTTAATTTCCAAAGTATATTTTCACTTCTAAGAAAGAAGGAAAATTGGGGTGGAAGTGTTTGCCGTACTTTCTACAGAATGAAGAGTATACAGGCAGAGGTATTTCTGTCTCTGCAAAGAGTCCTAATGTCTTCATCATGTAATTCTGGTACAAAAATGACAATTTTTAAACTCACCTATCATTTTTATATGGGTAATTCTGCAGCCAAACACTGGACAGAAAGAGGGGGAATGCCTCGATTCTGATCCTGGGTCTGCCACTCCCACAGATGCACTGGGTAGCACTGCTAAGTCACTTACTTAACCACTCAATTTCTAACTGCCCAATCTGTAAAAACTGGATAATGATATCATATATACATTTTCAGAGATGAGACTAATGAACTGCTCACACAACACGGTGAAGTAATGACAGAAGGTAAGGCAGAAGCACGAACATTGCTATTTCTTCTGTTGGCACAAAAACTTTAACAGAATTTTTCTAATTATAGAACTTTAGTTTGGTTTGCCGTTGGTAAAGGAATAATTTTAAACACAGGAATCACCTAGAGAAAATAACTTTAACTGACAGATAACCATTTTTATTTTCAATACCTATAGCCTAATAATGCATTGCCCCAAACAAAAAACAGTAAGGGGGAATATACTTTGCATTTGAATGGTCTTAAACAATGCAATGAGGTTTCTGATCTCTCTCCCATTCAGAGATGCCCAAATATCTTCTGAGTTGTTCACTGCATTGCAGTATTTTTTTAGCAATTTTGTATCACACTATGTTAGTATTGTTTCTTACTTGTATTTATTTTCAGTAATACAATTTGAAAGGTACTAATATTGTTATATTTCTCTGTGGCATTCAAGAAAACAGTTACTAATACAATATGAAGGGAAGGATGCTAAAAAGAGAGAAAGCTGTTAATAGGATAAAACAGATTTTCCTGGAATAAGGACAACCTAGCCTTTAAGCATTTTAGAAAACCATTTTCAACTCTTCTTGAGAAAGAGTTGGTAAATGAATGGGGAATAAGAAAAGAAGGAAAAAGAATAAAATGTCATTAGTAATGCTGCATTTAAGTTAGGAGTCACACTTCAATTCTACTTTAGATACTTCCAAAAGTGGAAACCTATGTCAAGCAATGCTACCTAGACGTTTCTAGAGAAAACAAATACACAGCAGAAGAGCTTTGTTATTTCCCAGGAAGTTTCTGTAGGCCATGTTCATCCTGATTCTACACACTCAACTCACAGTGTTGCCAACAGGATATTCTACAAAGACTGCAGGTACAGTCTATGTTTCTATAGCATGTAAAACTAGCTTGAGGTTCCCAGGCAACAAAGGCAAAGTTGTTTGCACTGAAAAAATTAAGACTGACAAATGCTTCTTTGCTTAAAATTTGAAGAAAAACACATGGTTGGTTTAAGAATGAGATTCTCTGTGCCTGAGAGCATGTTAGCAAATGCGGATAGATGAAAAGCAGATTCATGTTATGAAATCAACACTGTCAGCCATTGGAGTTCAGCCACGCACTTTGTCAAGGCAACGCCAGTGCCGGATAGGTACCCAACAACGTGGATGGACGCACCTGCAAAAAGCCTCACGTACCCTCCTCTATGCATGACGATTCTAGAGATTAATATTGCTAGCTCCACCCAGCTCCTCACCTCGAGTAAGCACAACTACGGTCTCCTTTAGAGAGCACAGGAGGCAAGTTGTTTCCACTGTTTCCACCCTGGACCAATCATTCTCTGTTTCTGAGCTGAACAACTGAATGGTTTACTATTTCTGCACCATCCTTGCACACAACATTATTGCTTTGATATGAAAAAAGAAAAACATTCCCCAAACTGAAAAACTTTACTTAGCCATTGCTAGTAAAAGTATAACCATTTCTCTTTATATAAACCTTACTGACACCTCTGCGGGGGAGGAGGGGAATCTCTGCTGGCAACTATGTAAGATAAAGTATACTGAGACTCCCATACTGTCGAATCAGCCTCACTATTCACAACAGACTTCCATTTCCTTACAGCAAATGTTTTTAGAAGAAAGCATGTAAACCAATAACATTTGAAACTTGTAATGTAAAAATTAAACTAAATAAAGCATGCCCCAAAAGGAAATTTTTCCAGCAATATCTTAAAAAAGACATTGAGCCTGTGGATATAGCATGCATGTGGAAGGAAATAATCAACATATTTTTGTCACATTACATGGACTATTGGATCAGTAATCCACAAAAGAATATTTTATCAATAGATTATAAATGGTCCAAAAGAGTTATTTAAATCTATTAAATCAAATATCTACTCTTCATGTATCTACAAAAATTAATCAGAAGATGATGAGAACATTTAAAGTCTTAATGGCCATCAGATAAATAACTCATGTTCTCAAGACTAGTTTTATTTGGTCTCGAACAGTTACAGTCTGTCCAGGAAAAAATACAAGTGAAAACATGTAAATATGCAAAGATATCAACTTTAATAGATAAATAAGGAACCTTATAAGAAAAATGTAAATGTCCACACAAAATTATGTTGGCAAAATCAGTAGTTAGATTTTTTAATTTTCCACCTTTTTCTTCTGTACGTCAAAAGAATAAGCAAAATCTGATTTAAACACAGTAACATGCAGCATGGCTCCTGGAATAGCTATTCCTTTCTGTCCGTTTATTCAGGAATTCTGTTTTAAAAATATCACAAACACATTGTTTCTTGTCTAATCTGCTCTTCAGGAAAACTTCACTTTTCAGGCTTTTCTTTACCTTCTCAGATGTTATTGCCTTCTGGGTTCTAAATGATGGGCTTTCAATTTCGCCAAAAAAATACATGGATTTAGACTGCACTGTACTGCATTTTAGCCAGTGAAGATAAATGTGAGTTCTATAGAAGTTACATGAAAAAGTTATAATGAAAGACTTTATTGTTCTGAAAATAAGTGCAATGAATTAAAATTTATTAGAAAAGTTTGAGTATTTTCTACAAAGAAAATAATCTTTTCTATCTATCTCATCAAGATTAACACTCTGTACCATGTACCATGTTTTTAAGTTATAACCTAAAGCAGTAACTTCTTATTTAAATTCATTAGAGACTCAATCCTGCACTGTTACTTCAGTGACCAATTCTCTGTCAGCCACAAAATGGATACTGTAAGCAAGTAAGAACAAGCAAACCACACAACCTTTTTTTTTTCCCCTTCCCCCAAAATGCTGGATTAACAGGTGAAAATTTTTCTCTTCATTAGATAATGTTGTTCACTAAACATGTATGTATTTTATTCATGTATCTTTTCAATTTTGCTTTTTCAACACTTCCCGGAAAAAAAAGCCATGGATTTTTTGCACAAAGGTTTGCTAACGTACACTCCATCCCTTCAGCTTATGTATGGGAGAGAAGAATTCCAGTAAGTGTGAAATAGATAAAATGTTTTTCCTTGGCCAGAATGGAGCATGATTATATATATAACCACTTACGGGGGTTGGGGGGGGGAGAAAAGGGGGGGGGAAAGAAAAAAAAAAAGTTATTGGTTTTCTCAGAAGGATTTTCTTTTATACATAGCTCTATTCTATAATTTTGTCCCTGTTGGGCACACTGCCTAAATTTAAACACAAACAGTCAAGCAATGAAGAAACATTACCACATTTACTGTGAACAAAAACTCCCAGTTGTACAGTGAAATTTTAATACATTTCAACTTATCTCTTTTACTAATGGGGAGAGTACAAACCCTGCAGGAATTCGCTCTGCAAACTGGTAATTACAGTAGACTCACTTTTTTATAATGCATATGTATAGTCAGACACAAGAACCATAGCTGCCCTTTTGATGTAGGTTACAATAGGAATGTTTAAAAAAAATTATGAAAATCTACAACAATTCTAACGGAATGCATTATTTCATGGGAAGTTGTCCTTTAGCTATATTCAAGAACACAAATACACATAATACAATATAATACACATATATTTATTCGCTATTATAAACCGAAGCACAAGCTTTATCAGCTTGTTCTTTTTATTCAAGTGGTTTGTTTTTTTCCCGATGTACAGAATAAATCTGCCCCTACTGGTACAAAGCTGCAATATCATGTATGAGCTCAGAAAAAGACTTTTGTTCTCCAAGGCCTCTTCCTCTGCACAACCTTCAAATTTAAATAGTTTTGATCTTCAAATTTATGTCTCATTAAATCATTATAACACACATTTAAAAGCACTATTTCAATTGCATAGATTTACAACATACAATGTCCAACTCAGCTAAGACAGAACACGCTGTGTCTGACAGAACATGTTTGAAGTGTACACAAAGACAGATTTAATTTAATCCAAGGGGGTGTGAAATCAAAGTAAGATCTACTGCCACTGTCATACATAGGGACAATATTTATCTTTAATATAGTAACGACAAGACAGAGCTATATGTTAACCAAAAAAAGAACCAAGTAAGACAAGTAAGGGCCTGCAAAACCCATACATAATTCCACATCTTTTATGGTCTACACTGTTTTTTTCTAATGCCTATCAACCACACTACTTGATTCTGCAAATACTTGCATCCTCACTGTTTACATATACTTACATTCATACTCTTCTCTTTAAAGATAGAAAAAATACTTCTCGCACAATTCAATAAATAATTCAATCATTGCGTCCTCTAAGTACAACACACAAAAATCATATCAGAATTCCAGTTTCTGAAGTTCCTGCAAACAGGCACATCTTCAAAACTGCCAGAAGAGCAAGCGATATATTTAGCAATTAATTTTAGAACTGATTTGTCAATACAGTTTTCACTTACCTAGCATCTCTTTGAGCCAAATGCTGCATATTCACCAGTTTGCAACACCCAGCTTGGTATAAACAAAACCTGTCTGTCTCTGTTAAGCAGCTCTTGTATGTTATGTTGGTTGGACAGTAACATGAAACATTTACAAGTTTCTCTTACTATGGAATAGCATGTTCACAGCTCAAAACAGTCACAGGTAAAGTCACTAGATCCCCAGGCTTCATTCTCCAAGCAGAAAAAGTTGATATTACAAGGAAACAGTGTAAGTCAGTGTTAATGATTACTCGCAATCGCCAATGGGGAATCAATGGCCGAATGAAAACTGTAAAAACAGTGATGGGGAAGGTCTCTCTTGTAAGACCTTGAAATGTGCTTTCCATGGAGGCATTATTAGAACCCTTAAAATTTTACGTGAGTTTAAAATTTTCATTTCCCTCATTGCTGGGCACTAGCTTTCTCACAGATGTAACCCTCTTCTCCAGAGATGGTTGCTTTTAGCAATGAAGTTATTCTTTCATAAAAAAGTGAGTTGTTAATGTCTGTGGAATCACTTCTTCACTTTTTTTTTAATAAAAGAAACCTGGTCTTGACTAAATTTGAAGAGACTCCTTCTCATTCAGAATTAGGGGGTTTGGTACAATGTGAGCATCAGACTGAAGAAGGGTGCTACACTAGGGTTACCAACAAAATGCACTGCACTTAATACATGTATGTATGGTAAGTATCTTATTCCTATGAGAAAGTGAAATCTACAAAATGCTAGAAGGAAAGAGAATGAGAAATATATGCACTAGCAGGTCTACACATGTAAACATTCCTCGCAGTAACAAAATTCATCTTCACAGAATAGAACATAAATGCTGCATCACTTATGGCTCTGGCTGATGCAATACTTAGGATGTGCTTAGTCAGCAAGTCTCTGTTGAAAGCATATGGGAGGTAACACAAACTCATCCTCTGAAATTACCTTTACCACTGTGCATCATAATTAATGTAACAACCTTGTCACAGTGGTTTCTGTCTGTCTCAGGGTGGGCAAAGGAGATATGCAGAAGCTGAGCCTGGATTTCCCAATGCATATGCTGTGCTAAAACTTCACCGAGTTTCTAGATTTCAGAACCAGTGTGGGGACAAATGAGAAAAAATATCCCAAAGTAAGACTCTTTTTGGGTAGAAGGCACCAGATCTAGTCATATTTCTAGATGGGAGGAACAATATCTTTGCAGTGAACATGCAGCAATGGGGCTGCTTTCCTCTTCCCAAGTTACCACTTGCATTTAATTCCCAAGGATTCACAGAAAAAGGAACTCCAATCAACTTGAAAAAAAAAATGCTCCCTTTTGTGTATTGTCACATGCAAAAGTGAACGCCTATTTTTAACAATTTTTAATTAAAAAAAAAGATACTAAAATCAGTTTTACTAAATGGGTGTAAAAAGACTATATGTAAGATAATTGGGTATAAAGGCTTTATCTAACAAAAGCATTCCAGATTATTGACAGTGACCCTCATGATTTATTTCTTGACACTTCCCAATTTTTAGTGCTCATTTCAATTTGGGACTCAATTTTGGAAAGCGTACAGGACTTTCAATGCACAGGTTCTGTGGATCTTAATGTTAAGTAACTTTCTTCTTCCTTATTACTCCTTATTTTTATAAAGTTGTGTGTAACATTTGATCACACATGGGCAGAAAATAAAGAAAACTAATCAGAACCCAGGTGGCTGCAGTTTAAGGAGATAGTCCTCCGTGTGACCTGAGACAATATAATGTAAATTGCTGACAATGAAGCTAGAATAGATTTTATGTTGGCCGTACACCTCCATGCTGAATGTGTTACTTTTACAAACAGCGTTAATACAAAACCTAAAAGTAAAGGAATCCAGTGGCTTGCACTGTATGCCTCAAACCCTGTTTGAGCTGCTGACTTTTAAAAATAATCTCTGCTTCAAGGGAGAATGGATAACCCTAAACTGAGGGACGTAGAAGTGCTTCAAAACGTGTAGAGTCCAGCTGAGTACTGTGCTTGCTGGGATGACAGCGATGTTCCCATTGTCACTCCTTCACGTCTGCCCAAGAATTTAGACACGAGCAATCATGTCTATCACAGTTGCTGCACCAGAATGACCCTGAGCATGAGCGGCATCAGCGAGGAAGGAAGGCAGAGGGAGAGCAGTGTCGGAGTGAGAACAGGAACAGTTTCTTTCTTTGCTGTTTGTTTGTTTAACTGATGGCTGTCTGAAAGTTCTGTATCTCTTTAAAATATAAGCAGCAGGAAGCAAGGAGAAAATAATTTTTAAGCACAATACTGGGGAGAAGACCAACAAAGTGTAGGAATCTTACCGCACAGTAGCGTTGCTTTTTACATGTGTCACCAGTCCTGTAAATATCATTGCCTCCTGTGCTATACCTGCATATTTATTGCTATGTTAGGTAAGAAATGTTCAGTGCGGCTATCATTTCTAGAGGTTTACATGATGTGCATTCATTTGTACAATGTCCTGAGATTAAGACCTCCATGTAATTAAATTGTTAGCTGTTTATACGTTTGTGGTGGACTGTAGCCAGCCTTTTACCACAGTTTCTGTCACAGTAACTTGCGCCTGAGCAACAAATTTAAAGCAGGTAATCAAGAAATGCTGTATTTCTTGCTTCTGACCTTATGAATTCATAAGTATTTTCTTGCATAGTTGCTGCTTCTGACCTTATGAATTTAGTAGTATTGTCTTGGATAGTTCACAGTAATTGTAGCTGAGTTGGGCCAAATGACTACCAAACTGTTTTTGAAAAATCAATATGCCCTCTTCTGGTTTTGCATTTAAGGGGGCGGAAAAACAACAGGTGATTCATTAGGAAAGCATGTTCATATAGACAAACAGGAACTCTCGCATTTAAATACAGAATCAGTTTTTCTCCTAATCTCTTATCTTATAATAGCTTATCTTCATCTACATGTATTTAAAATCAGTCAAGGAGAACTCAGATGCTTGACTGCACCAAGGGAAAACCAGCAGTCTAATAACACAATTTTGTTTTGTTTAGATTTTACATTTCTTTTGGTTTTATTCAGTGACAGGAGCGGTCACCAATCTGACTTCAATACTTTCCACTTCCCTCACACTATTAGGTGAATTTATACCTTGAAATGCATGCTAAAATATTACCTCTGGACCCTGAAGTCTTGTTTATCTACAGATCTAAGACAGATTAGGCAACGGTAGTTACGGCTTTGCTGCAACAACCTGTTCTTGTATCTCACAGCTGGAATAAGGAAAGTCATACTCCCAGCGTACTCAAACTTCCAGGAAGTGTAGGAAAAGCACACCAACTAATGGGGAATGATTTCTAATTTTTTTTTTAAAGAAAATATGCTATTTTACTAAATAAAATTCATCTTTTTAGACACATATTCAGCAGAGGACCACAACAACTATACGGATGTCCCAGGATCAATCAGGCCACCCCATCCAGAAGAATGTATTCTATATGCTGCATTAAAATAACAGCAACTTTTGCCACTTGGCAGCATGCATAATTTAATCCATTTATCTTCTAGATTATTTCGATATCAGGAATAAACACAGTGCTCATTTGTACCTTGTATTTATCAGACAGAACCTGACTGTCCATTTTGATTTGCCAGTGTTCAACACCTTTAAAAATCAAGCAACACACATCCTCATAGACAAAGAAGTCAACTGAACGCATTTAGTGCATTCCCAGCTTCTTTTATAAGATCTTTCCCAACTTCATCTAGAGGCATACAATATTCAGTGTACATTTAAAATTTCTTTCATTTTGCCTTCTGCCAAACTGGTTTTAGATCACGCTAAGTGTTAAGCCCTGTATTTATTCCTGTCATAGCACCCAGCAGCTTATTACAGGACAAAATTTACTTGGTCACCATCTAACATGTAAATGCTTTGCAGCAAATACATATACTGTGCACGTTTTTGTGCAAAAGCAGACCAAGTTGGTAGAAAGTGAAATGGCTCGGTGTGTGCAAAATGCTGGCCCACAGTCTCTTCCCATTGCAATCAACAGGAGTGTTGTCCTATTTCACTGAAGGCAGAATGAGCTTGTCATAGTTTTTTTAACAGCTTTATGAAAAAGCGCCTAACATAGCAAACTGAAAGTCTGTCAGGAACAATCTCCCTTCCCCCAAGTAATAAAATTGAGAGGATTATTATATCAGGATGCAGTTTCTAAACTGTATCTGCTTTCTAGCATACTTCAAAAGTATCAGCCCAAGAGAGTCAAGTGCAAAGCTATCAGCCTAACTATCTAACAGATGGGATCAAATTCTGCTCTCAGTTTACATTTTGATGCTCGTATGGCAGTAAGACTGCACAGGGAGACTTAAACCTGTGGTAACCACAGCAGGTATCAATGGTACTCCTTATTCACAGACATTGCTATAGCTGCTCCTCAGTGTTGTTCCTCCCTAGACAAATTCAGCAGCAGCTCTGATGAGAGCTCCCAGACAGGGTCTTTCTGCCATCCTCACCGTCACAAATGCCATTCCCTGAAGCCCCCGCTTTTACCCACCTCCACATACGTGCACATCAGCAGCAGCTGTACAGAAAATGCCTGTCTGTGGGCAGGAAGAGTTAAATCAGCACACTCAGCCCTTAATTGCAATTTTTTTCTCCTGTGGGACAAAGGCACAGGCCAGATGAAATAGGTTCCTCCGTCTAGACCTCAGGGTCTACATGATGGACGACACTAGCATAAAATAAGCATGCATATACAGAGAGGACTAAATTCAGCTCCAAAAAAGTCATGTGTCACCTCATTACAGCCAGCGGATTTCCATGATGAAAAGTTCAAATCACAATGAGACAAATGGGAGACTTTTCTCTCATTTTTGTGAGAGTTCCACCAGGTCATAATTAAAAGCATCATTTAGCCTAGCACAAATTAGTGATTGGTAAAACCAAGATACAACCACAAGCACAGATTCTTTCTCCACTCTGCTTACCACCTAATCCTCTTTGGTGTGAAAACTGGTCTGGAAATTGTATAAAAGCTGCCCTTCTGGTGAGATTTCCAGAGTTTTCGGGTAACAACTCTGCCAGACACACCACAAAACCAGACTCTGTTACAGTATGTTGATAAGTCTGTTTCCACTCCTAGGAAAAGCCAGATGGTGCAGAGGTGTGTGATAGTAATTTCTAAAACCAAAAAAATTTAAAACCCCAGAATAGTTGTGGTTAGTTTGAGTTTAAGGATCAAATTCAGGTCAGTTCCACTTTATCCAGACTGATTCACTTTTCCCTATTATTATTTGATTGCTGCTGTGAAATCCTCAAAAAGAAGAGGAGTTTAACTTCAGGAGTTTAAATGCAGACACAGAGGAACGAGATGTACTAAGTAGCTAAGAAGGGAGTCAAACTCATGGAATTACTTTTTCTTACCTTTCTAAAAAAAAAATAATTTTCATGAGGAAACAAACACATTCAAGCTCTTACAAAATAGAAAATGGACATTCTTTATCAACTCATCTAAATTGAATTGAAGACTTTGAACTGCACATTGGCTTTTGGTATTTCAAAAAGCAGTATTTACATGAAGAAAGTATCATGCCAAAAACCAGGAAGTGATGCTCCATTAATATTCATTACATGCCAACACTCAAAAAAAAGGAAAGAAAATGTAAGCTGCCAAGTTTATTTTGGCAAAGCTGTATGACATGATTTGTATTCAAAGCAAAATCTAGAAAAATGTCTTTAAATAAATGTAAATCCCTTTCAAATTGAAAAAAAACACATAAAACAGAAGGAAAAAGCACATCTGAGTTTTAGCCTTTTTTCAATGCTAGACTGTACATGAGCAGTGATTAGGGAAGTACATTGTCACAAAGGACCTATCAGCTTAAGTTAGACCTACTTTTTCCCATCTTTGTAACAAAGAACTTGATTTGTTCAGTTGTCAAGAAGTTATAAATAAATGGTATTTATTATCTTTCCTCCCCTTTTCCCCACCTATTTAAAAAAAAAAAAACACCAAACCTCAGTACCATTTTTAAATGTGTCAGAAAGCCACGTACAGAGAATAATCCCAGTTTTCCTAAGCAAAGACCAAACTACACAAGAAGACGGCAGCGGTGTTAGTATACTTCTCAGAAATAAAAACACTGATTCATTGCCTGGCTCAGCCTGTGGCAGAAGGGGGCCAGTGATGTCCATATTGCACAGTGGAAGGAATGCCATGCAGAAATTCCTAAAACTCTTCTGCACAGCTTCGCAAAACAAACGAACCCAAGCAGTGCTCCACGCACTTTAGGCCACGTTCTTCTAGCACTTGAGTAAGTTTGTATAAAAGCAGGCCAGGTATCTCCCAGCAGCACAGGACCGAGGGGTTGTCTCCTACCGTGAGATGCCCCAGTGACACACGGCACAAAAAATTCAGTCTAGCAGGGAAGACGAGGTTCTGTCCTCAAAACAGAAACTGGGAGCCTCTGTTTATTCTCATTTAAAATTTCACCTACTGATTGCAGCGGCTAGAAAAACAAAGGCATTTCTGAAGCCAAACCTGAAGATGGGGAACAGGCCCTCACATGACTGTATGAAGATGTTGTTTCTAGTCCCGTTCCACTGACTTCCTGAGCGACTTAATGTATCTTCTCCTCAGTTCCTCTACCTTGCAACCACAATTAACAGCTCAGGAAGAGAGCCTGAGAATTAACTCTACAAGCAGAAATTCTCAGCTTAGGAGAGGCCAGGAAAGCAGCCATGTTCGTGGGGGAGAGAAGTCCAAAAAGCTACATCTAGACTGTTGCTGTCTGTGCTCTTCTTCCACTCTTTTCCCATTCCCCGCCCCCCCAAACAAGTTCTACTCTTCTCTGGTGTCTTGAGAAAGCCTGAGATTTACCTTGTGCCGGCAGGCAGGGGAACATGAGGTGAGGGGGACCATGGGCTACAGTGCAGGCAAAGGCATCCTCTCTGGCTACCAGGAGGGTGTCTCCTCTTCCTCAAAGGCCTCTGCCCCCAGGCAGCGACCCACACACCTCCTGCTCCCGCCCTCCCCAGGGGAGCAGGGCAGGCTGGTGAGGGCCAGGTAGCCCTAGGCCTGGTGACAGGAAGCGGGGTGTGAGGTGGGGACATCTTTGAGCAGGGAGCAGAAGGATAAGATGAGGGAGCAGAGAGCGCGGACGGTTCCCAGGAGGCAGGCTTTGGAGGGAAGGAGGAGCTCATTAGACAGGGAGGGACAGCAGAGGCCTTGCTTGAAAGTTGTTTCCTCCTATTTATGAGAAACGACCGTGCTGGGATTTGGGCTGGCTAAAAAAAAAAAAAGCTGTGGTGGCAGGCACTAGTAACAACTGCTAGACTTGGAAAGAAGGGCAGCTGAGGACTAGGGCTGACGAACTGGAGAAACGTTGCAGCATTGGAGGGTATGCATGACAGAGGTGGGGTAAATGGGTCAGAATCATTTTTGATTACGTAGCAGAAAGGAGGTCTCATGTGTATAAGCACTGCTTTGAAACCTTTGGAGGCCATTATTGGCAGATATCCATACATTCATGTGGATGTATTACTTTCGCAAATTATCATTCAAGCCTGTTGGTATAGCAGTTTAAAATACACCTTTCAGTTGTAAGCATATATGGTAATATTCTTCACCTCATTTAAAAATGTCTTCCCTTTTCTGAAACAATGGCTCCGTTCAATAAGGACTACAAAGATGAAAAGCAGATGCTTCCTAGGAGACTGGCAAAACTGATAACTCAGAAGGCATCTCACTCACCTAATTACAGAGTAGGACAGTATCTAATAGTTATTAGATAGTAATACTATTAAATGCTACTAAAAGAAACATATAATTCCAGTAGCTCTGTAAATTCTCCATTAGTGTCAGCATCCAAATTCAATACTGTTGAAGGGAATCCCAGCAGATGAGGAGAACAGACCTTCTACATAGTTCTCCCAAAACAAAATTGCCACCTCTGTGATTTTTCTGATGCTTTCTGGGGGTTTTGGTCAGGCACAGTTTTTGAAGTCAAATGAGACTTTGGGCCTATGCCAGTTGTTCCTTTTTCCTAAATCTTAAATACTTGACATTCTTTGGGAAATCACTGCTTATGAGAAAGTGATGACTTTTCAAATGTTTAGTCAGTACAAGGAGAAGTTGCAAAGCTATCCCAGTCCCTTGTAAAATTTCAAGGGAGTAAAAATATGTGGAAAGAAGCAGAACACCTGACAGGTAGTAGTGAAGGAAGGAAAGGATGAAGGAAAGCACTGCGTCTGAGGTAGAGGAAGAAGACAGGGGAGGGAGGGTACAAAGGCAGATGGCAGGGCGGGGGGAGAAAGAGAGAGAGAGATAAAATAAAAGAACTGGGGACAAAGATGCCAGCAAGAAAAATTGAAAAATATGTTAGAGGAAAAGGACAGAACTACTGCCCTTTAAAATGTAGAAGAATTTAAAATCTGATATGTCAGGGGATAAGTACTACTTCTTTGAGAGTAGTGGGCGTAATAGCAAACTGATGGGTTTGCTACAGCCCTGCAAAGCTCACGTGCGAAAACATGCCATTGCGTATCATGTGCATCCATCCTGTTGAAATGCAGACAGACATTCATCGCCAAAAGAGGAAGTATGAAATTCACTTTAACGATTTCTAGAGTAAATACCCGCAACACACACATGCCTTTCAATGGCTTTTACCAGTGTCCTCAATGTACATGTGTTACCTGGATGGTTAGCAGCTATAGTAAAACATCAGGAGCTCCACTTAATTCAGGCTAATTTGTAAAGCACCTGCAATGTTCTTGAGCTTCCCCTGTGCAGTTCTGAACTAGAGTTTAACTACTTAGAATTTATCCTTACAACTGATGGACAACTTTCAAAAAAGACATGTAACCTGCAAGGGCAAAAATATAATTTAAGAAAAAATTATATATAGCCAGAAGTGTGTTGCTTTCATTCTTCGTCTTGACTTCATCAAACAGTACTCCTTTTACCTACTAAGTGTCTCCTGATTTTTGCAGGAACACAAAGTATGGATGTAAAAAATGGAGCAACATGAGAGCAACTCTCTGAGGAATCACTTCTCACAGAACAGTAAGTTCTCAACAAGCAAAGAACTGGCATAAGTAACACTCCTCAAAACTCCCCATGCATGAAACCTGTCAGCATGGGGAGCAGATAGGGCAAGTATACTCCACGACCCACTAGATTAAGTCAGAAGACCGCTTAGCTCTAATGTCCAGATGGAAGAAAGTCAGACAAAGCCATACTCTCACTCCCACTTGTGTCCAGGGTATGACGAAAAGTGGAAGTATTTGTCCTATTAAATCAAGTAACGTATCAGACTAATGAATATGATTTTAAAAAAAAAAGTGTTGCCAACCTATTTGATTATGTCTCCAAAGGAAACAATACTTATGCAATTCCAGAGTCTATGTGTCTATCTTTTTACCCTTCCACAACTTCTGAATCCATGAATCTACTTCCACCAGCTTTGGCAGAAAGGTAGACTTTGCAAAGATACTTAATTCTTACAATATGGTTGCACAAAGCATGACCCAGAAGCTGCATGCAGTCCCAAAAACCTTTTGTTTTGGCCTGCCAGGTACTTCCAGCCAGGGCATTCCATTACACTTACTTAATAGCGAAGAGGTAGCAGCCAGCTGGTCAATCAGCAGCTCCTTCCTAGTCACACCACACCTCTTATTAAGCCAAGCAAAGGTAGCTCTGGATTACAAGAGTGCTGCAGAAGGTGGGCTGGAAGGAAAGCTTGGGGGAAGATTACAGATCTGTAATAATTTTCAACACTAAGAATAAAGCTGTAGGAGATCTGGTTTCACTAATGCTGCTGCTTACTCAACTGTCTGCCTGATACAGATATTTCAAATTTGTATTTTCAATCTTACGAGAATTTTGGAAAAAAAAAAATCTCTCTATTCACGCCAAGCCTGGAACTAAAAATTACTGGACATCTAAGAACTCAGAATCCCCCAAACTTCATCTAAGAAGAATGGTAAAATAAATTACCTGAGTACATGACATTGTATAGGTTCTTTGCCAGACATCAACAAGATCTGAGCTTATTCAGGTGTATTTCTGAGTACTGTGCAAAAAAGGTAAATATAACTGAAGGATCAGACGTACTAAAATCAGTTTCGAAATGGCATACTATAAAACAGAGAGATTTACAGACTTTTATAGGAGATGTTTATGTAAGTTTTAAACGTTATTTTCCAAAAGGTTTGTTTAAGAAATATTTCACCAGGAGGTTCCTTGGTAGCAACACCTGGTTAAACTCCTTCCTTGGTATTGCAGCCAGAACTCACCAATGCTACTGAGCCAATCAATATCACATGCAGTTTATGTTTTCAGGGATCTGTAGGTAGATCCTGATCTGTTAGGCAAATAGATCTCTAAAGATCACAACTGACCAGGACATGAGTCAAGGCAAATTTTCATACAGTCAGTTTCTGCGAAGTGACTAACTAAATACAATCACCATGGTTCAGTTCATTAAGTACTGCAGTTACTCGTTCTCATTTTTCCTGGCTCTCAGATGCTTTTAACAACTACAAAACATAAATGGAATGGCCTTTTACATTTCATGACAATCCCACTCTTTTTATTAATCTAATAAAAACCTATGGACATGTCACACCACAGACACTAAAAAAGGATGTTAAAAATAATGAAATCATGACATTTGCCATAGTCTTCACAATTTAAACTATGTCCAAAATTTGAGATCAGTAAAAAGAATTTTTAAATCACGTTTATAGCTAAGTATTTTCACAAAACCCTTTAGATTTTTGTCTCCTCCTTTAGTAAAGTTAACTTCACAACCTGCACACACTTTACAAACCCAATGATACACGATATATGCTAGCCTTTCACTTACTGTTGTTCATACTAACCAGGAGCTTAACATTTATACCTGTTGACTAGACAGTGACTGAGCATGTAACTTAAAAGTAATGATCACCTATTTAGTGTTAAACCTGATTCAAATCTGATTTTTGTGGAACATTTGGAGAATACCCCTTTGCAGATCTGCTGATTTTAGGATTAGTAAAAGCAAAGATTTGAATACAGAGCCCTGAAAAACATAAAGAAAAGCAGTCAAGATACTTAAAATATACACATTTTTAAAGACAATGGATGGATTTGGAATGTGTGGACATTTCTTATATAAAAAGGTGTCCAACTGAAAACAAGTGAAAAGGACAGGAGCCTTAGAACTGGGGAAGTTAGCCCCTACTCCTCATTCAAATTACATCAGTGTCACTGATTGATTTCAGTTACTCTCTACAAAAGTACTGTATGGAAAAGCTGCACTTTAATAACCACATCATTAGGAGGAAAATAAAAAACTAAAGCAAGGACTTTACATTACATATAGGACCTGGTCAAAAACTTTCTTTTCATTGATTTCAGTGGGCTCTGGATCAAGGCCATATTGATTGCAGGCAGTGTGGTTCAATGATTAAGACAGCAAATTTAGGTTTCATTCTTAGCCTGGTCATTCACTGGGTTCTGAGTCTTGGGAAAGTCAATCACTTCTTGTGTCTCACTTCTTCTATCCATGTAATGGGAATAATTCTAATTCCCTTTTTCAGTAAAGGGAACCAATATATTCAGACAAAGGAAGATACACAAGAGCTAAATATTCAACTTAGAGAAGTGTGAGACAAACCCATTTATTTTTAATTTTGAAATAAAAGTTCCTGGAGCAGTAGGAACCTCAGCTGGTGATTTACAATCCAGCTTATGTGGTAATCTTCTATGATAAGTCTCAGCTCTGAGATACGTGTGTGCATGCATGCGTGTGTGCATGAGGGTGAGAGAGAGAAGACACTGTTGCTCACTAACTGGCACTCCATGAGATACTTAATTTGTTGTAATAAAGCAAAGGAAAAGTAGCTGTCAGTTAAACTGCCATTTCTGTCACACTTTTTAATAATACTGCTCCTGTAATTACACTGTGGTTCTTTATACTTACTCAGTAAAAGCTTGCTTAGTTTTAGCATGGAAAACAATTTATGAAATTATAGAAACAGACTGAACACAGCAGTTCATTTGTTGAGGCAATTATCCAGATCCTTGTCAAAAAAGAGAGAGAGAAAAGACTGTGATGTGCAAAAAATGTTTCTAATTCTATGCTATAATACATACAATATGTCTGTGGTTGTGTTGGATTATGTTAATAAACTGCAGTCGAAATATATTTGTCACAACACAAAGGAAGGGTGCTATCAATTGTCTTGCCAGATATTTTAAATTAGTCACCAAAACGTCTAGCCAGGGTTTCCTCTATGACCCTTAGATGAAGGGAGAGGCTTATTGGACAGTTTTTCCTGTGGGACTAGACAGATTCTTCTAATGCTCAAGTATTTTGAATAATCTGGAAAATAACTGTAAAGTGAACTGCGGCACAGTTGCCTTTTTTAACAGACATGTACAATTCAACCCTGAACACAAATTGAGTGTTGTTTTTGGCTGGTTATCACTCAGAAATGAGTTTCCCTAATATTTCTTAGCAAAAATGGATAAGGGCTTTTTTCATTCTTTTGGGAAGAGTAAAGGGTATAAGGAGTGAGATATTGCTCAGCTAAAAGAGCAAACAAATAATAGCAAAAATATAAGCACACAGTCCAGAAAACTTCAACTTTAATAACGGAAAGAAAAAAGAGAGAAAATGCTGAAAACAAAACACAGATTTGTTTGATATTCTATGCAGACTCAGAAAGAAGTCTACTCTTTGTAAGAATGCAGTCATTTGTATAACAAGTTAGAAAGAGAGCATCTTAAAGCAAGCTAGCACTCCAGAAACACATTTACTACTGAGAATTTTACTGAAATTCATTAATTTTCATAATTTTAATATCTGCCCTTTCTTGTAAAACATTTATCATTTATCCTACAACATAATAATTTATAACATGTAAATGGTTTCCCAACTATTTCTGAAAAGAGAAAAATGCAAACTTCATAGTCTTTAAACTGAAAATGCAACAACCAATTTCTTTTCTTCAGCTGGACACGTCATACTTCAGCAGAAGATACTGCTGTAGACTCTTTGCTACAAACTTTGCTTTGTCGGACAAAAACTGGGAAAAGAGAAGACCTAGTACACAGGAGACAAAGCAAAAATGGCATCTAAACACAGATCATGAATTGTGAACATGCTACAAAAGTTTCTCGTATTAAGATGAAGTTCCTTCCTTCCCCACCTCCTTCCCCAACATCTGGAGATAGTTTGGTGGAGCAATTTCCAGAAACCAAACAGTATCTTTGCTTGACTAGCTCTTTTCATTCGCAAATAAACAATTAATGAAATGGGCAACTAATTTCCAAAGTGTTCATATTCATTAGACTGCTTCCTGAAATTAAGTAGCTGATCCATGATGCAGTGCCCACATAAACGGTACTGCTATTCTTTCTCCAAATATAAAAGTATTTTTAAGATTATCTATTCATGTTTGATTTATTCTAGCAACCAGAGCTGAAACAATAATGTTCCCCACTTTAAAAGTAGAAATACATTTGCATAATAAAATAAAGGAGGGACAACTAAAGAACCATTCCACCTGAATTACCGGAAGTCACTGTGTGATGGACCACGCTTCATTACGGGGCAAAATCTAGGTTGTATTACTTTGTGATCGCATCTCTGAATTACAGATGAACTTTTTTGAAGTTATGACAGGCTGCAATATACTTTTCTTTGAGCACGTGAAAGAGGGTGGAAAAAAACTCTACTGTGCAGAGGCCTGAGTTAAAACAATTACACAATATGATTAATTTCAATAATCAGTTGGGAGACTTAAGTGTCTGCTAGATATCAGCTACTTACCTACACTTAAAAATCCTGATTACCATTTCTGACCAAAAGCTCATACTAGAAACTGCTCTTTCCACTCTGCTTGTTTTTTATGTGCTGCCCACTGCCAGGAAAAGAAATCTCCTTGAAAAATTTTTTCAGCTGGTCCTCTATTCTCCAAAATTTTTCCTCTAGATCTCCTTATGGTACAGCTCTGCTTGAGCTGTACACGTACTCACATAACATACTTTTCCATTCTGTAAAGGGAAATACCGGGTTACAGAGCTCCGTCTCACATTCGCTGGGGAAAAGGCTGTGGCACTTACAACATTGCCACCACCCCGTGTCGTGACACCTCCACTTTTTCAGCACTTACTGTCCAAGTAAAGAATTGAGGAAGGAGAAATGTGCCCCAGCTTTCGCCAGGACATGAACAGGAGTCACTGAGCAATGAGTTTAATTTCCTTCTGCCACTCAGCTCTAGTGGCAGTGGGTCTGGGGAAAGCCGTCAGGACAGACAACTGTCTGTCTGTAGGAGAAGCATCTTAACCTCTATGGCAAGATGCCTCAAGCTCATCGTTTACCGACCATCGCTCCATTCAGAGCTGTTTACAGGACACTAGAAGAGCAGCATGAGTCAATCGCGAATAACAACTGCTGAAAAATATTTATATAGCACAGTCCATTTATTTAATGTTTTACAAACTGAAGCCCTGATACTACAAACATTCACCTCCTCGTATAACACTACGCCGAGTAACTTCTGTCACTAATAATTTTACATTACTTCACTTACACAGAAGTTGAAGATCAAGGCCACCTTTGCACAAGTCACCTAAGTTCCTCGTCCAGGAGATGCTCTGTTTCTCTCTCAAATAAAACACTGGTTTAAACTCACATTCTTAGATACATACACAATTCCATACCCCTTAAATAAATGCTACGTTTAAAAATTCATGGATGACTTGAGCAACATAACATGCTCAAGCTGAAAGGGGATCTCTGCCTGTCAAGCGCTCAGGCAACTGAGAGAGCTGAGAGGGGAGGGAGCAAGAGATCTGGGTCTATCAGCAGTCTCTTTTAGTCATGTGAATGAACAATGTGGGGAGACGGGAGAATGCAACTCTACACATGAAAAGAACCAGCAAAGTACTTCAGGCCACCCTCTGAATAAGAACATTCACACACAACTTTATCGTGGTTTAACTAAGCCACTTAGCAAAATGCATTCAGATCATCTTCTGAATTTATCCTTGCACCCACAAGTTCCAGATCTAAACACTACCTCTGAACAGCATCCAGAGAGAAATCTGAAAGCTGTCAGCCAATTTATTTCGCTGTAGGCTTCAGAAAGGATAATGCCTGACACAGTCCACCATTATAACATTGGGTAAGTCACTTTCCTTCTCCTTTGCCTCAATTTCCCATCGGGAAATGAGAATAATAAAACTGACCTCATTTTTATAGTGCTTCAAAACTGACAGATGTAAAGCACAGCGTACAAGTTGGGTATTCTATTTGCTCTCAGGATTCAAAACCAATCCATGCAGTAGGTAAAATACATACTATTATCTGGTGCAGTATAACCAGAGAACACAGGTCTGCAAGATTAAGTAGCAATGATGAGATGATTCCCCAGTCTTTGCTTGAGGTCAGCTTTAATCTGTGGCCCTTTCAGGCAGACCATAGGCGATGTTGCTTCATTCATTCAGGACAAAAATTTTGTAAGATCGAAACTAAAAGGTCACAAATCATAAATGTCGGGAAACAGTTTGCAGGCCAACACTAAAGAGTACACACACAGCACCCCAGTGAAAGAAGCAGACTGTGAAGGCATTTGGGGGGAAGTGCACCGATACATGCCTTATATATGCACTTTTAGATTTTAACACAGAAGGACAAAGTAGTTCTACTTTTCATATGTGAAAATACTTCTTCCATGTCTTCTGTTTTTTCTGTCTCTGTATTGCAATCATTTTTTCAGTTGACCCTCAAGCACCACAATACAAGTATAACCACGGTATTTTCTGTTCTAGAACAAGTCTTTCACTAATAAAACTCAGCTCTGTAACTGAAGTGGATCGCTAAAGGAAACATAAACACTAAGTCAGACTGGTAGATTTGGTACTAAAATAGTGGGGGAAAAAATCAAATACTCCATATAAGAAACAGAGAAAATGAAATCTCATAAATGACTGCAAAGGGCTATTATTAATGAAGACTATGTTTGGTTTTAAATACAATTCCCAAGAAATGCAAAACAAATTAAAATAGGTTAAAAACATTAAAGACACATCCCCATCTCACGTCAAATCACAAAAATAATGATTAATTTTCAGGTCTACATTTTCTGAAGACCTTCTTAAATTATATCTGCAGTTCTAAATTTAACATGACTAAATCTTCACAGTCATACACAAACTTCGTTTGTACATTGGTATGAAAAATTTCCATGGAGACATAAGAAATTTAGGTGCACGTAAAAAGAAATGAAAATGACATTTTGAAATCTGCAAGCTAACATAAAAATTGAATTTTCAAATTTATAATGTAAAAGTAATTTTTCAAACTGTTATCACAGAAAAAAACTTCACAGTAACAGGCTTGTTGAGATTTACAGTATTCTGATAACGTATTCACATTTTCAATACGAAATACAATCTCTCTTCTGACAATGCACCTTCTAACTCAAAATATACTAGACAGAAGGAAATGAGCCTGTGTATGTACTATCCTGATAGCTAAAGGAAAGGAAATTTTCACTGCTACATGGGACATCATTGAAATCTCTTACCAAAGACAGAATCATGTAAAACAGAATATATGCCCATTTTTCATGCAAGACTAAGAGGGAGCACAAATTATTCTTCATATCAAGTTTTATCACTATTTGTATTGAGTCTGATCTGAATAGTCTAATTATGAAGAGTGTTAGTATCTGATTTAGCCTTTCAGGGAATAATGTGAAGCATGCTGTCAAAGGAAGAGTGGCAGAAGGGACAACGAAAAATTCCAAAATATAAAATTGTAAGGAGGTAAGCTTGAGTGACAGGATTGATAAAAGCCTAGGTAGTTACTTTAGGCTACACAACCAAAGACAAAATTTAACAGAAAATAAACAAAATATGCTAATTTCCCTCAGCGGCTACAAATATTAAAAAAACCTCAGGAACAAGTATCTTTGTGCAAACATCAGTCACACATTTACAGGAAGAAAAGGTTACAAGTAGAAAAATCTTTCAGATAGTGAACTATCCCTAGTTGCTTAGTGAGAAGCAGTAAACACTGAAATCCAATTCAGAAATAGTACACATAAAGAAAACAGCAGTAGTATTCTGTTTCCTTATAATCTCAAATGCTTTTGTCCAGAACCTAAAACTAATGACATCCTTAGAGTTGCTGTGTAGAACTAGCAAAATGCTTTACTTTATGACATGGTTATTTTAGTTCGAAGAACTTTTCTCCCAAATGTTTATAGCACCACGCCAGTTACTTTGGCTGAGCTGGCACAATGAATTTAAAATGGTCTAATACTTTTGACTTACCAACAGATTAGCACATGATTAGCTAGAGTAAAAGGATTATTATGACTGCTGTTATAAGATATTAACACTTTTGGTAACGCATTCTAGGGATGCTATATGTACTTTCCACATTGAGAAAGCAGAATGAAAACCAAGTTTTCTTAGCTTTAGTTATCCACAAATAATCTTGCAGTGAAGTAACAGAATCCTCTTTAATAAATTTTTTTAATCTTGAATCTTCATCCTAATTTCCATAAGGTTCATAGAAACTGATTAGAAGCTGTAAATATGGGCTACAGAAAGTGTCAAACAACCGCAGCATTCAGGCTTCCTTAAAAGAGCGGTTAACAAACAACCTCAACTCATACATGCACACATGCACACACAAACCCACACAGAGGCTTTATGATGAACAACAAGGTTCATGTCTGAAGTAGAGTGCAGCATTAATACATGTAGCAAGACAGAGTTGTATTTGTTGAAGCTTGACACCAGCGCTGTGAAGAAGGGTTGTATTTGCAGGAGCACAGGGAGGGGAGGAGAAAAAGAGAGAAAACACCAACAGGAGGGAGAAGGATTCAGGGACAGCTGAAGTGTGAAGTGATCCAGCAGCTTTTGATATGGTTTAGACTTCGATTTGGGAATGCAACAAAACAACAGCTACAAACTTAACCCCTTGACACTGGCAAGACTGTCAGCCTCAATGCTAAGCACCCATGCACTGAAATTCAGACTCCAATTGCCAACAGGTTGACAGGTAGGAAACTTTTTCCTCTCCTGCCAAAGGTGGTATGTTCTTGTGGCCGTATTTCTGTTTCATGTACAGATGCTCTTCTAGATATATTAATCTGTCACTGCACTTCTTTGTTCTCTTCTTAAATTCAAGCTGAATTTTATTATGCTTAAGTCTGTACAGGCCAAAAACCATATACATAGTATGGAAAGAATATAAGAAAACATGAAGTGAATTAAAGGCTAGGATTTTCTCAGAGTTTCAGAGTCGTACTGTGTTTCTAGTCAATTACATAAAGGTCATAACTGATGATCAATAGTGAGTTCTAAGAAATCATAAATAAGCAAGAAAATCAGTTCTGTTATGAATGTGCTAACACAAGAACGTACTTGGAAGAAAACTGCATTCCTCACTTTTAAAATTGTCGTCTTTTCAAGTTTTGTGTAAAGTAACATGAAAGGGAAAAGAAAGACAGTGATGGATCTCAATTTTTAAGTCATTTGTTAATTTTGGGACACAGATCACAGTTAAGCACTGCTGGTTAGGGTGGTCACAAAGGTAAAAAGATATGACACGTTTTTTCTGCATATAAAAAGCTGCCTTTTTTCCTGTATGATTATTTAAGTGCAAATACAGGTAATAACAAAAACTGGAGTTACAAGGTGAGATAAAAATTACAAGATGGGAAAACTCTGCTTTTCCTCCACAGCATTATCTGGTTCCCCCTGTTGTCATACAGCCAGGGAAAAAAGCACTTCCAGAAAGCTCACCAAAGATCAAACTGTGTCTGGTGACAGCAGTGTCCAAGCTATAAGTAATGTTCAAAGGATTCAACAATGCCTGTGACTGATCATTCTCTTTCCCTTGCCATCACCTGCTGATTTTGTCCAGGTGTTTTATGGCTATCTTGAGGCTCTGGAGAACAGACAGAAAGAAGACTTTGCCAATTTCTTTTGTCTGGGATTGTGAATTCCTTACACAGATGGTGGACAGCCACAGGCTGGCCAACTCCAGGCACAATCGCCTTCACCCTCAGAGGGAAAGCATGAGAGCAGTATTATCTTCTCCCAAAGTACTGTCTGTAACATGTCTGTGGTTAGGGAATAGGACAAGATGCCTTTTCTTAAGTAAAAAGAGGTTTCCCCCCTCACCCCACCCCCTGCCAAAACACGGGGCGGGGGGCGAGGGGGGAGCGGGAAGAAAGAAAATAAATAAATAAACTAAGACTTTGGCTTGTATTAGTAAATTAAGCATTCCTAAGCAATTCAAGAGGTTTGTCTAATAAGATAATCTTGTGTTAACATGGTTTTGTAGTATGTTTACAGTCTCTCAAGTATTCCAAACAAATCCTGCTAAATCTTACTCACTAAGCAAACCGAGCCATTTCTGGCAGCAATTTTTAAAGATGGGCAGCAGGCATGAGCCTCCTCACCCTTTTTCTCTTACTCTGTTTGCTTACAAGAAAGCCCATTACCTATGCAAATTACTACTAAATGTGCAGTTACCTAATTGTGCAAGTACCTATTTAGATATGTACTTTTCTCCTACAGTGATGCAATTTTGAAACTGGTTATTTAAAGTAAAACTGCTACACTCCCACTTCTGACCTCTGAAATTGTGACTACATACCAGGGAATGGAGAGTATGTAACAAAGTATTTGTGCAACACTCAGGCACCCGAGAAAGCAAATTTTACAGAAAAATGTGTGACTACTTCCAGTTCTCAAAACTGGAAGGGCTTGAAAAAATATGTTTATTTTATATGAATTTCATTATGAAGAAGCCAGATACAAATCTTGTATGACAAACATATCATGGACAACCTCTGTCTTCTCAGACTCTTAGAAAAAATACTGTGTATGCAATACATACTTATTTAGGAAGTTTCAAAATATGTACTAGAAGATAAGTAGGTATCTAAGATTCAAATTACAGACCGACTACAGGAACCTCAGAGCTATACCCATCCCATATGCTGTTACAGTTTTGCTTATAGGTGATGTGAATGAACTCTGAACTCATCAATAAGACGTAGGGGAATATACTCCTCTTAGATCCTCAGGACACAGACTTGCCCCTCACCCCCCACCTGCTGCCTAGGGATCAATGTTAACATATACATAGGGAGAGCAAAGTAATTGAGCTAATTTCTGCCATGCAGATCTGGGAGCATAATTATGTCCTGCTCCAAATTATTTATTTTCATGCTAAAGGGTGTAACATTTTCATCTTTTTTGGAAAAGTATACTCAGCAGTTATAAAATCTAGCATCATAAATGTTAGAGAAGGAAAGGACCATTACATCAGCCTGCCCATCTCCTGCCAAAGCAGGCTAGTCCCCTACTATATATTTTCTAGCCTTATACAAAATGTTTCCAATAATAATTTGCTGATGTTTTTAATGCTCTGAATTACATCAACACTTTAAAAAAGTCTGTGATTATAAAGGGAAAATGTAATGCTCATAGAAGAGATGAACAGGTAACCTCAGAACTACAAGTCCCCTTTTTCCTACCACCACAGGTAGCAGCAGTAAAGCTTTTATACACTGTTCGGTCTACCAGCATGTCATAACCCTGACCTAAGGAGGTCAGCTTCACGGTTGAAAAAGTAGCTTAGCCTCCATGGCTCATTTCATCCTTCAGCCTCCTGCTGTGATTACTGACAATTTAGCCAATGTATTTTTTAATTTTTATTTCCTTACTATACCCAAATGCAGAGATACAGCCACATAATATACTGGTCATATCCATAAAAAGGCTGTAGTGGATGGCCCTATACAAACATAATCCAGAAGTCTTTGTGCTTATTTTTTCCACAAAGATGCAGAAAACTTCTCCGTGGCTTCCCATGATTGTACAAGCATCCAAACAGAAGTATTCCCATGCCCTATACAAAAATGTGTTAATTTTAACTTTACTCTGTTATATCTTCCCCTTGACACATTAATTTTAACTTTACCCCTCTCATCTTCCCTGAGAGATAAGAACAACCAGAAGGGTAGCCAGCCCAGCGTTTGGCAGCCTAATGAAATTGAGTTCCATGGATGAGGCTCTCGCTGTAAACTGAAATCCTATCAACTCCAGCACCTCTGCCAGGCATTTAATCCGTAAAACCCTACACAACACAGCTGTGTTTCAGGAGGTGGGGGGAAGGAGAAAGGGGGTGGATTTTTTGTTTATTTTAGGGGATTTTTTTTGTTTCCTTTTCAGTTTTCCGAGGCATGTGTCTGTCTACTCCACTACAGTGTCTTGAAACATTCAAAGGGCACATCACCGTAACATAAAATAAGTGACTATGGACGAATTGTTCCTAGGTGAGGGAAAACTGGATCCAAGTGTGGATGATGGAACTCGCTCAAACTTGGCAAGATGATTGCCCAACACAAGGAGCTCAAGAGCTCAACGCAGGAGAGAAAGACTGGAGAACGGAAGAAGAGAAAAGATATGCCTACTGGGAATTGGACTGAGAATGCCATGCTGCCCTCAGATGTTAACAGCACTCTGATGATGGCCTGGACTGAATTCAAACTGGTGACCTAAAGCAGAAAGACTCTGTATCTAACTAGTAATCCCCCAATCCAGGGTACTTCAGTACTTCTAATCACAAAAGAAAAATTACAGTCCAGGGGAGACTTCATTGGAGGGTAGCGTGCTAGATACTAAAAATATTTAAAAGCTTACAAAAAACCATGCAGTTTCTTCCACCAAATGATAATGCTCCTATGTTAACTTTATCAAGGCTAAAAGCTGAAGGAAAAAAAAACCCCAAAAATTCCTTATAATTCTTGAATATTTTTCCCCACTCTTGTTGGATAGTGATTAATGGGTGAAATTTCTTCAGTTCCATTTCATGATTTAGTTTTTCATTACATTAGTGGACTTTCAGGATTATAATTTTACAAGATGCTTACACAGAAAGAAAAGGAAGAAAGAAAGAAAAAAAAGACTGTCAGACTAGGCTCAGCACAAGCCATGGGATGTAATTACGTGCCTTTAAAACATAACAAGAGTGTACATTGTCAACCCTCAATTTAATGGAGGCTTCACAACACAGCCACAGCTGAAGTTACTTAGAGTGAAAGTGTAACATAAAAAGTAAAATTGGCTACTTCTCTGAAATGACAGAAGTTGCATTATTATGGATAACAGTGAAATAACATGGCATGCACTTTTTCTTAAGAAAGTGTTAAGCTCCTAACTGATTAGTAAATGATGAAAGAGAGCGTGGTATGTTTTTACTGTAGATACTATTTACAAAATATGACTATATAATCTTACTGGGTAGCATCTCAAAAACCTTAACAAATAACATGCCCAAGGTTAAATACTTTTCAGAGCAGAAAAAAATATATTTTTTAAAAGTCTTATTTTTATTCTAAATTTGGCATCTTTCCCATATCATTCCTCCTCTCTAGTGAGTTTATCTATGGATTGTAATTATAATCATCTATCAACAGCAGGGTTTCTTAATACAAGGTGAGTTTTTAAAAACTTCTTTTTACATGAGTAACAAACATTACTTTTCAATGCCAGAAACACCCAGACTATGCTATGGACTGATAATACGCCAACATTTTTGTTTTTAATTTAAGCTCATTTTGAATTTCATCAGCAAGGAAGAAGAAAGCCTTGAAATGGTAACATTCATTTTATTTTCCCTCTATTCATTGACTTAAAATAAGAAAAGATAAAAGGATATGCTAAAAGATTGAACCAAAAAATAGTTGCTTCAAGGCAGATATTTCTTTATGTCATGTTTCAGCCTGGAACAAAGTTTTACATACAACTTATAATCCTGAAAAAAATTAGGATTTATAGTTCAAGTGTTACCGATACAACCTTAAGTACAGCGTGCTACTGACACCTTAACGACAGTATTGCAAATGGTGCTGCTGAAATAAACCTTCTCATTCTTTCTTTTTACTGAGAGAATGCTGCAATCATTAAAGTATTCTTGCCCTCTGTATGCTTGGGAGTGGTCTGTCCATAAGTTATTAATAAACCATGGAAAGGTGCAGCAGCAGACCAACTATTCATATTAATGAATGCCTCATGAATATTCAGCCGCATGTTGGCTCTTACCTCAGAGGACCAAGGGAACCAAAATCCAGCCCCACATTCTACCAGTTAAACCTCCTCATGCTGTAATGTTTTATTTTGAATAATAGCAACTAAATCTGTAACACTGCCTCTTTTGCAAAGCTAAATAACTGTTGTTCCTGTAAGAGTGTGAGTGGGGGGATTGCTATCAGTTTCATTAAAAAAACCCCACAACAACGAGTACACACAGTAGTCATAAGTCTTTATTTTAACTAGAACTACATTACCTATAATTTAACGTCTGCACAGATTTAGTGCTAAAATAACAGTCGCTGCTGCTGGCTGCATCATGTTCTGAAACTAACACTACCTATTTGGTAGTAATACTCCCCTTCTAGTCAAACATGACACAGCAGGGATGGGCAAATGCATGTGTTAGAACCGCACACACAATTCAAAACACACTGACTACTGTTTTCCCTCCTACTCAATACCTTTTACAGACTCCCATTGACTTTTATTTCTGACTTTTCTATATTCCAAATTGAAATCTCTTGACCATAATCTGTTCCAGCATTATCAGATGCAAAACGTCATTGATGTAGAAGACTTCTAAGAAGGATTTATCAGGGGCTTGTTTGCCTGAATTATTTGTCATTTCATTATTCATTCTCAAAAGCATTTTTCTTTAAAGAACAGCTCTTCTATGGCCGAGATGTGAATACACACTAGATACCCTTTCAGCGCTAGCACACACTTCCTTAACCTCCACCACTTCCTTTTCAAACCGAACAGAACTCCTTCAATTCTGTACATCCTCTAAAAGTTAGAAGGGAGCACCTTTACATGTAATAACAGGCATCTGGGAAGTCAACTGGAGAAGTCAGAGCACATATTTTAATAAGCAGCTCTTAAACATTCAATAAAGTGGGTGGTAATTGGGCACAGAAACATAAATTGTCAAAGCAAATTAAGAAAAAGACTTTGCTTTTTAGTGTGTTATATGCAAAATTATTTGTAAGATTACACTAGGCATACATTTGAACAAGCACAGATTCTTCTACATTCAGTCAAATTATGTCAGAATATATAGAGAATTAACTGTGCTTTTCTTCTGGATAAAATTAATGTCAGCTTTCTGTCCTTAAACCAGAGCCAATGGGGAAACAAAATATGTTTAGCCCTGAAATAGTTGTGGTAATTCAATCCCTGCACTCTCCTTATTTTCTTGATGACAAAGAGAAACTCCCAACTGGCAAGGCCACCTGCACTGATTACTCCTCCATCCACACCCACGGAATATGAAAATGAGCCAATGATCATTAACCTTAATTTCTTCTAACATAAACCTCAGCTTCCCCCCCCCAGGTTTGCTTCTCTTGAAACTCCCTTGAGATAAAATGGGGGGGGAGGGAGGAGAAAAAGGGAAAAGAAAAAAAAAAGGGAGGGGAAAAATCACAACTGGGGTAAAAAATCAAGAGAACTGAAAAGAACTCAGTGGCTTTTTTTCTTCTGTTTCACAGCTGGCTTATTACAACTTCACAGCATTCAGATGAAGGGATTTTGAGGCACTATCATCTCTCTTGATAGCAACTTCTCTCCCTCCCCTGTCCCTCTCTCCAAGCAATAAGGTAAATGCTAATGTGTTGGTTTTCTGGTTGGGTGTTTTTTTTATTTATTTTTATTTTTCTCCCTGAAGATAATCCTGGGTAAAAGCAGTTGGCAAAAACAAAGACGGGTCTGGACGTCAGGAATGCAGGTGTGGCCCAATGTCAGGACTAAAGGGCCAAGCACAACTGGGTGGGATATTTCCAGTGTAACTACTTCAAAATACAGTAGAGAACGCATCGCACCTCCTGGTCATCCACATTCTGTTACTGCCAAATGGAATAATTTTTGGTTCAAGCTGTGTGGGACTAGCTCCCACTGGCATTACATCACCTTTTAATGGGTAAGGCACTCATTTGGACCTGCTGAAGAATATAATATATGTGTGTGTGTGTGTGTACGTATACATGTATATATATAAAAAAAAACCCATACTAATAATAGATATAATATATAAAAAATGTTCACGCTGTAGAAGTAATGGTTTGTATAGCACAAATGTGTGTACTGAAAACAGATACCCTGTTATCTTGTTAAGTCTCCGGACAGAGCTACGTAGACCTTAATCAACATTTCCAAAGGAATTACACATCTATAAAACAGAGAAATTATCAATTCATCGAAGTATGCTTGGCTATATCCCCTACTGAAGTAATCTTTTTCCTGCAAATAATTTAAAAAACATTATACAGCTAAATAAAAGCAAAAAAAAAAAGTTTTAATATGTATTTTTTTTTCATTAGGATTACTGAATTAAAAAGCAAATAAATCTTCAAAGAACATAACAAAAGTGTGATTGTATTACCTTCAAATACATTACAACAAGCTGTTTGTCGCCTACCAAACGCATACAGCAGGGCTTCTGTGGAGACCAGGAGGCAGACAGTAACTTTGATCACGCAGACATTCCTCATTATTTCAGACCTCAAATCAAGTAGTAACAGTCAGGGGAAGAAAGGGGTGAGAGACATGGGGCTGCTGGGGAGGAAAAGGGAAGCAGACCGCAATTTTGTCCTAGGTTCAGCATCCTAATTTAAACAAAAACAGGCTGTTGGCATCTCTGTGCTTCCCTGCAGCCCCCTCCCCTTCCCCATGCTTTCCAGCCTCCTGGTTCACTAAAAATGACAAGCACATTTCTAGGCTCTGCTTTTTTATCAAGCTGACAAAGGTCAACAATACTAGCCAGAAGAGTGTTGAAGTATTCAGTGCCACAGGTCATCCTAATAGATACTGGAGGGACTCATTGCAACACCACTGTAAGCCAAGACAGCACGATTTTTAAGAGGCAGCACTTTGCACGTTCACAGCCTGGTTAATTTAATACAATACTGGCCTCTTGTTTGCAAAATATCATCGCCGCATTTCAGAGCTGGTATCTTTCTGTGGGTGACAGTAAGGTGACTGAATTCAGGCATGTTAACAGATGCACCTTTTTATGCTCTGTTAAACCATGTCACAGACTACAGCCCCTAAGTGCATTCCTTTATTTATGCTGCAGCCAGCTGAGCTAATTATCAGAGACAGACCTGGTTCTAGCTCTATAAAGTCCAGCGGCTGCGTACGTGTGTAAAGAGGCTGGGAGGTAAGATGGGATGGGGCAGGGGAAAGGAGAGAGACTCTTTTTGAAAGCACTTTCTTAAACACATGGCTTTGAAGTCTCTTCATGCTATTTCAATGGTGCTGGTGGGAGAGGGGGGAACTGTATTAGCCGCTTGAGAGTATAGTAATGTTTGGTTCAAATGTGCTGTGTCCCACCCACCCCACCCCCACCCCATTTTTTTTTTCTATTTTGAACAGTTATGTTTAGGTCCAAACAGCTATAAAATAAACATCAGTAAAAAACTCTCTCCAACACTCAAAAATAGTGGAAGATGCCACCCCAGGGGAAAAAAAAAAGTAAACAAAAGACAATTCTGGTCTGTTTTATTACGTGTGGGCACAGGAACACCCACTGACAGCCCTCCTTCCACCAAATATTCCAATACACCAAGTATTCTCTACAAGCCTTTATGCCACAGTCGTATTTTATCAGTAGCAGCAGCTACCTCCTTTCAAAGATTCAAAATTCTGAGCCCGTTTGGCTGTTTTTTACCAAACGAATGTCTTTTGCTTGCATGACTTCTTCCTGTACTACAGTTTTCAGTAAAAAAGATCATGATACTTAAGAGGCAAGAGGGGAAAAAGGACTTGATGTTGACAATTTCTTTTTTACTACTTATGACTAAATGACCTTAACTAAAGAATTAAATCATTTGTCTTATGAGCAATGGTGGTGGTTTTTGGGGGGTGTTTTTTTTTTTTTTACAGCATACAATTTAGCTAATAACTGGTTGGGGCCAATCTTTAACAAGTCACATATTTCCATTGTCCCTTCACCCCCTGCTTATGCTTTTACCACATCCTAACAAAAACATGACCAGAACTGGTGAAAAACATACGGTTCCAACTAATGAATCACATACTTTCCCGCAAGTGCAGTAAGTACTACCAGCTGTGACAGTCTTGCTTTGGCAGTGGAACCAGTGCAGAACAAGGCCGACACATCTGAAACCAGCTGTACTGAAAAACCACAAGCAATATAAGTCCGTCTGCCTTCTCAGGGGCTTCTTTGTCTCTGTCTGTGTCTCTGCTCTGTCCCTAAAACTTGCCAGCCATCTTGTTTTGACAGAGTTCAGAGTTTCAGAAGTTTCAAGGGGGAAAAAAATCCGCTGATTCAGGAAACTGGGTTTCAAGAAAATGATAAGGAGGTCTTTGTCAAACCAGCCCGAGTCAGGAAATTTAAAGAGACAGAGTACGCATCTACCCGTCTGCCCTGCTTGTACGACAGCTTAAAGCACAGAAAAAGACATGCGTATACTTAAAACACGCGTATGTCCATGAATTTGTATTTGTACCTAAAAGCACAGAACGCTCCTCACGAATGAAGGAGGGTGGGGGGAGGAATGCTGTCCTGAGATCTCGAGATTTGATCAGATTAAATCTGGGAAGGTCACGAAACTCACTTCGTTAATTTCTAATTATATCCATTACCCCAACAGGAAAACCAGTAAAAGTTATACCCCACCACACCGCTTTATGTGCTGTAAATGCCATACACTTTATTGAAGGCTATTCCAGCGGTGTTTCAGAGAGGCTTTTAAAAATCTTGAGGGGGACAATTTCTCGATTCTTCTACACGTAAGGGCAGGTACCAAAATTAACATAAGCCTACTGTATTTGACTGAGAGGGCGTGGGGAAAAAAGTAATCAATGTAAAAAAAAAAAAAAAGAAAAGATCAGAATTGACTTAGAGTGGCTTTCCTTTACATAAGAAATGCTGTGACATTCAGGTCTGATGTTCCAGGTCCATCTAAGACTAAAAGCAAGTACTGAATATCAGACTGGGAAGTCCACTTTTCCCCTCTCACTTCCAGAAAAAATACTCTTGCTTCCATCCCTGCAGAAATGCAAGATATAAACCCTAATGTTCTTTAAAAAGTCAAGATCCTGGTCCAGGACTGGTCTTTCCTTATCTCACAGCTCACATAGGTATGCATTTTAGAGAATATCCCTATAGAAAAAGGTGAAATTTTGACAGAGATTGATTTTTCATTAATGACACCTTTTTCAGAATTTTTGAACAGATTTAGATGAAATAATTGTCTTGTGACAAATTCTTGAAAGTACCGCAATAGGTACATCACACATCTATTGTAAGATTTTCTAGCAGACACAGACGTCCCCCCTTCAATATATATTGGGCAAGCATGTGAGAAAGGCCAAAATCCACAGGAGTCTGTCCCCTTTTGGTGACTGTTTTTTGTACGGTATATACATATGCACACAAACACTGTAAACAAGTTTCGCAGCTTTAAGGCTTTTGGTTCTCACTGGGGATGGTCACATTACCCCCCGGCAGTAAAGCCATTAAGTGAGCAATTCAGAGACTCCCTATCAAGTGCAAACAGCACTTTAATGCAGTGCTGTGCCATTATATATTTTGTATACACACACACTTTGTAGGAAAACTATTTTAAGTATAGTTTAACATATAAATACATGTAGTGTGATCTCTCCCTACCCAACGCATCTGTGATGTCATGCTGACATATAAGAGCAACATATGCACTACAAGTCCAATTATACAGACCTCCCTCTGTAATCAGGGAGGGAATCAACTAACAAAGAAAAATTTCAACTAACAGTATTTACAAATGATGAGAAACGTCTCAAGTCAGCTTTGACATACCAAATAGCATCATGATTTTGAGAACTGTTCAGATTATTTTTCTTTCCCAGATGTGCAATGTATTCTACAAGGAAGCTTGAACTTACCCCATTTTCAGAGGGTAAAGAAATACTCCCAAAGTAGTCATCCCTTTCTGGTACATGGATATCAGCGCCTGAATCTATTTGTATTCAAATTATTGTGTTTCCTATACCAAAGGTAACTCTGATGCCGTTCTTACATTACAACTGAGGCTCTCACCAGCACTGGAAAACTGGGAAGGGTGATCAAAGGATGCTGAAATTCATCTCCACCCTCTCCTTCTTGATAAGATAGACTGAAGACAGCTCAGACATATGCCCTCTAAAGGCTGCATTGGATGGATTGGGATTTTAAAGGGCTTTTTGGGTGGGACAAGTACGGCAGGTTATGAAAAGAGTAGAAAAAAATCTTTAAGGTATCTTGTCTATTACCCTAATGTCAGCCCTGCATCAACAGCATTAACTGTGCAGCCTTTTAGTTAACATGAGCTAAAAGGAAGTTACAAACTTGAGCTCTTTACACTGTTAAAAATAACTTTTTTTAACTGTAGGGCAGAAGGTGGTTTTGTTTTAATAATTTACTGGTTTACCTCAAATTACAAACTAATAAAATGTATTTCCTCTTAAAATGAAAAAGGTCTTCAGCAGACCTTTGCAGAGTCAAATAAAGAATATTCATAACAATAATAAACTGCTATCACTGAATTAGCTTTACAATTTACATCACCTTCTAATGCAAGCTGTATTCTTCTGAGCACAAAAAATGACACCGATCCATTTTCCCAAATTCAAAAGAAAAAAAAAAATCAGTCAAGCAACAAAAGAAAGAACTGGGAGAGGACAATTAGAGATATCCAGCACCAACATAGGAGGGATAACTTTTGCATGGTGTCTTATAACTTCATTTACAAGTATATAGCCAATTTTAAACCCTTGTTATCAAAAGATTACTACAATGAGAACTGAATAACTATATGAACAATATAACTTTTTAGTTAATATTTTAACTTCCTTTTTTTTTCTGAAACGGACATTTTATAGAAATCAAAATTCAATTTGATATAAAGTGATTCCAAAAATTACAGTATAAAACACAGTACCCTGTATGTTGGCACACCTCACTACGGCTTCCTGACTAGAGCAAAACTTATTCATCCACACTTTCCTGAATGTGAAACAGAATCTCTGTTTGTCCTGTTTCAATTAACAGGTTTTTATCAATTCACTTTTTTACATTCAGATATTTTTTTAAAAAAAACATTATGGCAGAGGAATTGCTGAGAAGAATTAAACTGAGAAATCAAATATCTTTTTTTTTCTTGACAAAAAGTTTTGAAGCATTAAGCCAGTCAATTATGATTCAAAAACAATGTCATGTGACTTAGCCAATTGCAAAATTCATCTAGTGGTTTCCAGAAGCGGTCAGACTATTTGAAATGAAAACTACAGGTTTTTTTTCCAGCAATTGTATGATTTATATAAATTGCAGATCATTAATGTACCTTTTATAAAACGGAAGGAAGGAATAAATTTACTGTCCAAGTTAACAGTTTGACTAAGCCAGGTTATAATTAACAGCAGTGACTATAAAAAAAGTGATAGCTGCCCTTGGTAGTTAGCTAATATTCCATGTTAGAAAATCACATTATTTCTTGTAAGAAAAATAAGTATAATCATAGATTTGAACATGACAGTACTATTCACTGCTTCTCCGAGGGGCAGATTCATATTGAAATCACCAACACATCCACCTTCAGGTACACCTCGAGTTTCTTTGGAAGTAGTTATCCTTCTCTCCCAGAGAAGGGAGCATCCAAGGCAGTAGAAGATGCTTTGAGTCTAGCTGTTCTTTAACATGTCAGCTGGGTGACACAGAGGTGCAGTGCTCCAGCCATGTAAGTGAGGCAAAAGAACAGAGAGCGTAAAAGTACACCTGCATGAGGCATGTAAACAACAGCCATAGAAGACTGTGAGTCGATAATTTAAATAATTTTTTTTATGTTTACATGTATATACTTTGATTTTCCTTTCACAGTTACACAAAAAAACCCAAAGATTTTCCTCTCAGTTACATATGTGTAATACTACAGTTTTTCAGTAAGAAATGTGTGCTTTTGCCCAAGAACACAAACTATGTAATATATATGCACTAGTTTTGGGTTTTGGGGGTTTTAGAATCATAGACTAATTTATGTTGGAAGGAAACTCTGGAGGTCATGTGGTCCAAGCCCATCCTGAAAGCAAGGATACTTTTAAGCAGCTTGCTCAGTGTCTTTCCCGGTTGAGTTTTTCTAGAAATCATTTTGTTGTGTTTTTTTTTCTTAATTTAAAAATTATACCAATAACAGAATTCTTGACCTACCTAATTAAGCATTACTATCTACAATAAGGAAAATAAACATGGGTGTTGAAAGATTTGTCCATAAAGAAATGGCACAGGCAGGATCAGAGGTCAGGAGCTTGCAGTTCAATCCATCAAACACTGTTATCTAACCAGTGTTTCTCTTTTAGACTTCATCTTCAAATTAGTCTTACCTGCTTAGCAAACTAACCCTATGCACTCCTTTCCAAGTAAATAATGAATATACAAAACATTGTGTGGACTAATACTAAAGTCTACATAATCTCAGAAGGGAATCTTTATTTTGATTCTGTGCTTAGCTTTTACACAGTTTTTAATCTAAGTTAGGATCTTCTTATATTTTGTCAGAAAATCTCATCCAAACCAAAAGTACATAAAAATGTCCTCTACAGTCTCCTAGTCTCTCGGGGTTTTTAGCATGTTAGAAAAGCGTACCTTACCCTCACAAAAGCCCTTTCAGTTTTCCCTTATCATCACCACCATTAGGTGCCTAGTTATAATTGTGTGTAAATAGTTTTTACTACGTCTTTTCCTCCTATCAAAAACCTCATCCCACCTTTTCAAAAGGAAGAATAAAACATCCGAGTACCCGTGCAGATAAAAGTATGTTTAAAAGATATATTTTATATGTCACTACAGCTACAAGTCCTTAGATGAGTGCCATTAGTGATTTATTACAAATTAGTTCCTTTCGCTTCCTGTCTAAGTGCAAAAATCATCTTAGCCAAAGCTGGCATTGCTGCAGATGTGAGCTGTGTTACTATATAACGGGGACAGCAACGGAAATATTTTCCTGAAAAATCTGACTAGCCCTAGTAATACCCACAATTTACTTACATGCAGTCTACATAAACAGTTATGCTGGATTTAGCTTGTGTTTAGTACCACTTGATAAAAACTATTACCAATGTGGTTTACATAAATTACATGTAGTCTACTCCATATGGAAACCATATTTTAGCAGCAACCAGTGTTTAATAATGAACACTGCCTTGCTCTCTCACAGGCAAGCTCGTTCTCGCCTCTCTCCGGCTGCGCTATTCCTATGATTTAAGAAGACATTTAGCTCATGAAACAAGTCATTTGAATATTCACACTGCAGTTAAAAAGGGATTAATTTTACCCCATGTTATACTGGTAACAAGAGGACTGGCCTCTTTGAAATGTAGTGCACTAAATTATCCTCATCTATAAGTTTTTTCAAATATAGGCTGATAACAACAATTCACTGCATGAACATCATTATTTGTCTAAGTTATTAATGACTTTTAATTGATTACTTTATGATAAGTCTCTTTACTTTAGCCCCCGTCATGTAAAATTAATTAACCAACAGGCCACAAAGAAATACAAGCACAAAGTAGTTCAATATTTTATCATAACTTTTTGTACTTTTGTAACATTTCAGTATTTTTGTTTAATAATGGTGGCATCTCCTACATTTCATTAGTCGTGATATAAGGTGTAGGTTAAGCAGAAATCACGGAGGACTATATACTAATGGTAGGAATAAATGCCTTTTTGAAGATTTCAAGCTTACATATATACTTAGATTTCCGTACTAAGCTTAGGCAAAAGAGACAATTTTTCTGTCAGGACTGTAAAATTTTAGGCTGGAATTCTGATCCTTTTGAAGTTCGTGGCAATTTTGTTCTTCTGCTGTAGCCAGATTTAACTCTCAAATTTATAAAGTGTTTAATATATCAGTTAGCAGGGAGAAAAAGCAGGTTCTAACAAAAGCACTTCCAGAAAAATAAAAGCTATTACAACAAGAGCAGGCCTACCCCATTCCTCTGTTCTTTATTTAAATCTTTAAGAAAAACCTTAAAGATTTTACCCAAATAAACTAGTCAGAGAAATGTAATGAAAACCATGAGCTAAAAAAAAAAAAAAAAAAAAAAGGAAAATATAAGAAATGCTATTACGAGGTAATGCTTAAGGACCTAGCTGAGATGCGCTTCTTCTTGGAAAATCAGAGTGAATTTAACAGAAAATGGCGACATTGCTAAGGAGTTTTAAACTAAGTCTTACTGTGTATAAATACCTATATCTCTACGACATAATTCTATACAATTCAGAAAGCTCGTATTAAGGATATAGTTCTTCATAGCTCACACACAACGTAAACTTCCAAACATCTGGTGAACTTCAAGGCAGAGCTTTCCATCTCCCCAGAGAGTTATCATTTGGACTATAATGTTATCAGCTTTCGCACACTTCTCAGTGAGATGCAATCTACTTGCCTGAGAACATGAAGGAGAGCCAGGAATTCCTGTTCCAATTCCAAATTTGTGGACTCTCTAAGATTTCTGGTAAGTGAAGAACTCCCAGCTGCCTCACTTTCACAGCCTCCAGAAATGCGGATATTTACGTGCCCACTTTTCAGACCAGCAAGGATTAGTTACTGAATTACTGACCATTACATAAATACTTAAATACAATTCTCTGAATGGTAGTGCTCACTTCACAGAGCCTGAACACAGACACTTTAATACAAAGGGTAAGATTTTAAAGTAGAAGCAGCAACCAACATTGACATATGAACAACACCTCTCTTAGGTGCAGATATGGTGATGCTGTTTACGAAAGCAAAGCAGACTTTCAGTTGCCCAGACAGTATAGTTAGTGCCTTAATACAGTGTAATTCGTCATAACGCAGACAGCACTCCTCCCCTCTCCAGATCAACTGACTCATCAAAAGCACAATTCCAGTTAACTCGGTGTGCAGCAGTGACCTGCCATAGGATGCACAGAATACCTTGGTGCGTTCCCCAAAGGTCACGACAACCAGAGTTGTTTGCCCGCTTCCTGAAGACAGAGCTGTTTCGCAAATCTAATGAGCTACTAGAGAATACCTGGAGGGTGTGGAATCTGGATGCTACTCAAAGCCCGCCTTCTGACGTAACTTTTATCTTTCAAAGACCAACACCTGTCCCCCAAGTACGAACACAGTCCGTGTTATCAGCCTCTTGATTCCAGTGCCATTAAGAAACCTGCATCCCAACAAGGCAGAAGGCAGTTGGTAACTACCAACAACAGTATTTATTGTGAAAATGTGGGGAGGAAGGGCAAGAAAAGTGCTGACAGTTTGAAGACAATGACATTATTTGTTTAAGGCATTATTCACAATTTCTTGTGGAAATGTTTTAGTAAACAAGAAATCTCATGAACAAGAAAAAATGATTATATCAGCAAATCACAATTAGATGGCATGTGTCACTCGAAGTTTGAAAATGTTTCGGAGAGGAACACTCATTCCCAATTTACAGTTGGAAAACGCAAGGCGTACCGAGTGGAACCTGGAAGTAATGAACAAAAGTCCCATTAAGAAAGTTCACGTTCCATAGATTTAGAAAAATCAGAATTCAGTGAGAGAGAAGAGCAAGAAACTGAAGTTGATACTACGCATTCTTATGAAGTCTCTCACTAAACTAAGCTTTCTCTTATACAAAGGTGATGAAAAGGCATATAAACAACACTGCAATGGTTTTAATCTCCTGATATAACAAGTAGCAAATGATCCTCACACTTAAATAAATGTCTACAAATGGCAATCTCTATCTAAAGCTAAACGGCTCTAAATTCTTCGGTTGACTAAACGAAATTGCCCATTCCATGAAATTTCTAATAATTTCTAGTCCCAAAATTTCATAAATGCTTGGGCTCTGTTTTTCTGATGCTTTGAAACCAGCTATTCATAATGTGCTAGATTCCTGATATTCAGGTACAGGTACATAGAAAGCTATTTAACGTGTAGAGTTTATGTGGACAGTTTGGACAACTGTCTCAAAAAACTTTTAGTGTTCCAGATTAAAATCTCATGACAGATCCTGTTTCATAAAAACAAGTCAGGTGTAATCACTGGTAGTGACTACTGAATTTTCAGATAGCAATCTAAATTCTTAGAGGACCTTGCAGATTTCCATTCACAGGGGATACGTATCTAATATCAATAAACAGTCATCTTTTTCCTTATTTAGACACCGCAAAATTCTGAATAAAATCACATGCTATTTTCATAGATAATTATGTACAGTTTGGGTCAGTCTACTTAACATGGAAAAACTGGCAGACCTCTAACTGTTTTTGTGAGAGTCTGTTACTACTGGCACAAAATTTAAGTATGTTCATACTTTTCTAACTTCTAATTTCAGTGTTCTGCTACTAATTACTAATGTCAAAACCAGAACAAAAGCTCACTGCTTGGCTTGTTGACTTCTGCGCACAGATGTCAAGCACACAGAGTTCATTAATGATTTCAAGGTGACGGAAACCAAAGAGATGTCCAAAACTGTGCTGTTGATTATTGGTTCTTTTCAGATTAGCATCTTCATGAATGGAGAAAGCACAGTTAAAACCAAATCTTAATTTGACATACACTCTAAGTCATTTTACACTCTAGGTATCGAGGGAAAACCCAGGAGAGTCTAGAATATACAGGGATGTAAAAAACTTAAATATAAGCCTATTTTGCTCAATTGTGTGGCATCAAGTGGTTATGAAGGAAGACTAGTGCTCAAGACGGATAGAAATAATACATTCACCTGTGAGTGAATGTGTAATGATTTTCAAAAACAGAGGATGTAGACATCTGTCTACATCTGTTCAAAATGTCTTATGTGGTCAATTTTGAAAAATTGCAAACAGGCAACAATGGGTAGTTATCTGTGTGAGTGACATAAAACTAGTATAGGAGAGAATTTAAAATGTGCATAAGCATTTACTAAACATTACAAAGAATGTGCAACTACAACGATGATCTCGCCTTGTAGTCAGCATGACATTTTGTAACATTAGAAAACTGTATTTTAAGGAAATTCTGAACGTGCAGATTTAAGTCCATTCTAACTCTGGTACCTAGTCAATCTACCATAATACAATTCTTCCAAGTAAAAAAAAATAGTAATTATTATGTCCTGATTTCCACATACTCATTAATATTTGGCTGGAAAAGTGGGGTAAACATACAGTTGTTTTATGAAGTTCTGAATTGCACTGTTTTTGCAGAAGCTGAAATTAATTGTTCGGGTAACAAAAATGTGAAAATCTAAACATGCACTCAACCCATAACAGGAGGAACCACTGCAGGCAACCTTTGCTTCCACAGGAATTTTTTCGGTCTCTTATTCTCAGTTTTGTAAGCTTACATTCACAACTGCTGTTGTGAAGTGTTTTCTCCTCATATTGCGTTGTGGAAGGTCCACAGAAACAGCAGGGGAAAGCAGTTACACACTGATGTCAAACTCACAATTAAAATGGAGTGGGATAGTTTTCACATCCAGCATCCCTCAGTTCCACAAATCTGTAGCAGCACTTGAAAGGAGAGCAGGTAAATCACTTACAGACATGTAAGGCTGTTTCCTTTACAGTACCTCCTAAAATTATTATGTTCAATAGTGAACAGACTAATCCTGAAAGACACAGAAGCATTGGAAAGAACTGAGAAGAACTGTTACCTATACTTCTCTGGAGGACATGTGGAACCTCAGAAGGTGGCTACCTAGACTATTCTTCCCGTAGGCTTATGTACTATGAAGGCAGTTTTCTGAAATTCTCTCCTGACTCACATTCCCTGAGCTATTTTTGACTTCAGTAAAGCTACGGCAGCTGCTTTCTCACCAACATCTACACAAACTCCACTGGCAGACAGTGGCCATTTTCTGAGCTTGTTTCCCACATTGTATGTCAATATTCCCACCATTAAGAGATTTATTCACAGAAGTCACTGCACAAGTCAGGAGTTACAAGGTATGATTAGCACTACAACACCTGGGATCCTGTTTTGTCTGTGAAGAATCCAAAGTCCGGTAACTTTGTGTTGCGGTTGGGCTGCCTGGTTGTCTATAAATCATAACCATGCCCAGCACCCCCAAGGAGGATCAACCTCATTGTATATGCACTTCACAGGTGGCTTTTAGGACAATTTATCTCTCTGACAAGCTTGTAAAAACTACTGGGCAACTCGTACACAGTTCGTCTGACTTTTCAGAAAGGGTCAACTGTACAGGTGATCTGTGCATGCGCACTAAGCCCAACGTGTCCCAAACATACTGTCCTTCCACACTTGGCAGAGACTATCTGCTCAGCGCACGTGCAGCAGGCCTGGCATTTCTTGGAAGCACGAGACTCATTGAGCATGTGTTGCAGAGAAGATGGAGAGGAACTCCTAGGCAGAAATACAATGGGCACAGTTATGCGCCACATCTGCCTTTCAACAAGGTAATCAGAAATCAGCTCACTTGCTGATGGATTATCTGCCCTCATAATGAGAATTATGTATAATAAACAGGACTAGTTACAATAACTGAGTGGTTACTGACATGATAATGATACCTTTGTTTTATTGAAAAACACCTCTTTGGGAGACCTTTTCACAATGTGAAATAATCCAGTGGTACAATTGCTGTGGATTGTACCAATCTGAAAAGCAATTTTAAGTATTTTTAAACATCCTTATTAATTCTTAGCGTATTAAAAAGTATTTTCAAATAAGCAAAACTGTAAAACATTTAAACAAATACTACTACATATTTTACTTTTGTGTGGTATGTTACTGTCGTTAACTGCTGTATTGTCAGCATCCCCTTTTATAGAAAATATCCTGCAAATAAATATTTTAAAAATACAGCTTTTTATCAAAAACCACACTGCTATTCTGTAATTCTTTTTTTTTTCCTCCCCTGAACAGAAACAGATTCAAGACAGATGCTTACAAATTAACTTTTGAACACTCCAGTAACCATGACTGCAATCATTCCTTCTGTCAATAAGTCTCTGGCTGGGCAATAGGAAGACAGGCATCCTTTCCCATCCCCCACTGTACACAGATGACAAATTCCTTCAGCAACTCCTCCTTCAAGCGCTGCAGGTCATTTGGGGAATTCAGTGCATCCATGGAAGCCACTGGCACCTCAGCCATAAACAGCAGTGAACCCTTATATGCTTGAAGATGTTAATACAGCCTCCTCCCACAACTTCCTTTTCTAGGCTATTCTCTACCCTTTCTTCTCAGACAGCCCGGGACCAGCAGATCAGGATGGAACTGGCTCCAGAAAACTACCTGGAGATACTCCCGTGGAGACAGAGCTTTAGATCTCGGAAAGTGAAGGAATTAGGAAATCCATCTGCACTGTAAAAACAACAGGTACAATCTAAACCCTTGTCTAACACACATAAAATATATACCTGTACACCCAAGTGCATTCCAGTTCACAGCAACAGACTGCTTCCTTTTTAAGCAGAATAATACTCTTTAGTAAGATTCAAAAACATGGGAGAAAAAAAAAGGACAACTTGCCCATATCTGCCAAGTATTCTCCCACCATAAGCAAACACTAAAAGTAACACGTTGCTTAGCAACGTTTATCATTTGGCTTAAACCTGCTCATCACAGTTAAGATTTATCTTAATGTTTCATAAGCCAAAATAAACACTGACCCTCCACTTACGGGACTGTTTTCACAGGTTGTTAGCAGAAGTGCATTGATTACTTCTAGGTTGTATTACACTTTTAGCATGGCAGTTTTAACTTTTCTGCTCTGCTCCTCTGGTCGTTTCTACTGAAACAAGTTCTGATAAAAGCAAGCGGGCATACAGACAAGGACATCAGACCCGTGCACAGAAACATGTGAGTCTGAAAATTGAAGAGGTTAGTTATCCTTGCTCAGGCACTTAAATACCAAGAATAAGGAGAGAGCAAGCTGTTCCCAAACAAATGCTGTTAAAAGTTGCTAGTGATGACAATGATAAGAAAATATTATGGTTTTGGTAATGTTTCCTTCTATCTCCTCAGGTGCTTTAAAGAGGAAAGAAAAGGGAGTGGATTCCATTAAGGTCCTAAGACCTCTTGTAAAAACATTTATTAAAGTGAGAAACTAGTAATCAGAATAAACACTTAGAAATTAGGCAATCAGCATGACTAAAATGTTTGCTTAACATTTCCTCCCATTTCTAAGCCATCCCTTAGGTGTCTTGCCCCTTCTGAAAGAAAACCAAGATGCCTCTTCCAGTAGTGGAAATAAATGACTGAAATAAATTACAACTCTGCTAGATACTATCCCCCTCCGTAAGTCTCCACCGCACGACCATCACCTCCTTCTCCACTTCCACTTCAGCACTCAGTACTGCTGGGCAAGGGGGCAAGGGCAGAAGGAAAATTGCACCAGCATTATTTTTTAATTTGAGTAGTAGCAGACGTGGCAGTAAAACCCCACAGAACGGACCCAAAGAGAACCACGGCCCCACATTGACAAAGGAAGCACAGCCCCTGCCCCCGGCTCAGAAGGGAGAAAACCTCAGTCAAGCAGAAAAGAAATGGTTATAAGACACCAGGAACATAGGCAGAACTATTGTGCTGAATCCTGTTTGCTCTCTTGTGCTGAGCTTGCCTGGATCGGGCTTGTTTTGATTCTTTTTTCTTTTTTTGAGACACCAAATGAGTTGCCTTTTTTGCCATACAACAATGGCCACAGGGTAACAAAGAATGGTGACGTGGACATGGTATGAGAAACAAGCAAGGATGGAATGAAAGTGAGTGGGAAGTAAGGAGAAGAGGAATTAAAAGAACAAAGTGGAAGGAAAAAATGGGCAGTGGAAGGAAGTCTGAAATAATAAGGCCATTCCAGACAACCAGTAACAGGGTAAAAAGCATCTCCAAGGCACTGCAAAAACACAAAGGGATGTCATGGGCAGGGAAAACTCTTTCATCCACGGAAGAATAAAAAGTTCAGTTTTGCCTTCAGGAATATTGCTCTGCAGTCCTCTATCCGCATGGCTGAAAGCAGCCACCTCTAGATAAAAAGGGCTCCAAGTCTTCTCTGGATACGGAGCTGTGTCTTCCTCCTCATTCTCCACTGCTCAGAAATACAAACACACCCTACTAAGTGCTCTGCAGCGATGTTCCCATGAAATTGTTCTTCCTCATCCAGTCAAACATATACTTAACTTGGGATTTACAGGGGTTTTGTTTGCTTGTTTCTACCACAAAAAGTAATACTGAAATGATCCTAGTAATGTAAGGATTAGGATCAGAGGTCACGAGGTAAACAGTCACTGAAAACAACTGAGTTGTAATAGCTCTTCACAGCATAATTAGTAACACTTCGCTAGATCTATGGACCAGAAGAAGAGTTAAAATAAATGCTTCCACTAAATAATGTAAATATTGTTATTTGTGAACTGCCAAAGTGTCACAGTAATTTTAGGGAGGATCATGTCCCTCAATATTACATCTTTCAAAATTCTCTTGAACAAAACAAGATGTGCATATATTAACAGCTTTTTATGTACATAACTCAAAATGCTTCTGAACTTTCTCTCCATGTGTTTGTGTCTTCTTTGCGTTCATTTTCTCTGAATATTCTGGGGACTGTTTTCGGGCATGAAAGTTTGCAGAAGTTGAATGCTAAGTGGCAGCACTCTAGGAATGGCTTCCCAAAATGCAGGCATCTGCAATAAAGCATTGCAGGACAAATATTGGGTCACGAGGAAATGTGATGGTATGCAGGTTATTAAGTTTCTAAAGTTTAGCAACTGTTTGCCCACCATGAGGTGCCTTTTTCAGATGAGTCTTGGTAAGTTCCCCTATTTACACAGTCTAGATACGTACTTCACAAAGAAAATTCCTATGATTTCCGCCAAATAAATACTAAAGAAATATGAAAAAACTACACGTGCAGTCTCCAAAGGTTTAAAATTGTATTTTTCATTCATATAGTGCCCTCCATCCTAAAGAGTCATGAAGCTTTTCACAAACACTGTAAATATTCATAACACTGAAATGCTGATACATCTTGTTGAGACTGTGTGATTTCCTTTAATGCACACAGAAGATTACGGTACCTTTTTAGAGGACTCTGACCTGTCCAAAGCGTACTACTGGATTTTTTGGGCTTTACTGTGTTTTGCATGTTGAGTAGTTTAATATAGTTACCATAAATAGGCACAAGATTGTTATGAATACAGAATCAGGAGCTCTGTATTTACAGAGAACGGACAGCATCCTGGTTCTTTTGAGAGATGTCCTGGCAAAATAAACTCCATGATATGCAATTCATGTCTCTCAGAAGAATGATGGTCAAAGAGTGGGTGATTTCAAACAGCAGTCTCAAGAAAGGCTGGTATTCAAAGACTTGAGCCTAGTTTCGAGGTATCAGCCTCCTTGCTCAGGTGAAGATCCCATCGTTTCAGTTTATAAAAGGCTTCAGGATTTGTCCTGTTCATTTAGATCAGAAAAATATCCTTTCCCTTCAGACTACCCTGTGAATGTTACAGTACTTGATGTACTGTAAACCAGACTGGAATATAAAACGTGTAATGGCATTAAAACTAGAAGGCTCTCTTAAATCCAAAACAGAACTGATATGTATGTATTGATTGTAAAAAAGGGAGTTTACTTTTCATCCATTTTTAATGGGGTACATAGGATATTAATGGGGTGTCTCCTTTAAATTATGTAAAGAATATGGATGCGCAGTGTATAAGTCCTGGGAAAATAAGGCCCCTATAGATTAGTGGCAGTTGCTGAAATGTTTAGGTTTTTCATGCAAAATACGCCATTGTTCTAAATTCTGTAAAGACTAATTAAAGTGTTTTCAGAGCTTTGCCTTCTAGTCTGTGTAACCAAGGCTTTTTATGCTTGACCTGCCGGAATAAAATCTCCTACACTGCTGAACTGCTTGCTTGCCTGTCTGCTTTCACAGTAAAAAAATATTATTTTAAAATCCACATTTCAGTTCTTAACTGTATGCTAGTCGCTAAGCTATTCTTAAGCCATAAAAGTAAATGTTTTCAGATAGTAGTCCCATTTCAGAAAATCTCTAGGACCTCTTCAAGTAATAGGTAATATATAATCAATTTCTCTTTTTATTTAAAAATGAAGTTTAAATTCTGAGTTTAAAGTTAGGTTTAAAATCATATATTCTAAGCAAATTGCTTCTACAGGGAAACATTTGTGCATCAGTTTTGAACCTGAGTAACTCCACTGAAGTTTCCTTTTGTAGTCATTTTGATACAATCAGGATTTGACTCCAATGGCCAGAGTTAGAGATCAAGAGAAGTCAGAGAAAAAGGCTTAAAAAGCTGGCGTTACTTAATAATTCTAACTAGACAGAAGGATTTTAAGAATAAACAGGAAAATGTGTAGCAAGTGAATGCTGGCCAATTTATTTATAAGTTTCTGCCCTTCCTTCTTCAGACACAATTTTTCTACTCTTCCTTTCACTGGCATTTTCCGTACATGAAAATATGTACATGGCATGTATGCTCCTATTCTCATAGGTTTGCTGATAAGCAATTTATCCCATGCATTGCATGACTACTCATTTGCTCAAAACTATTATGGCTATGAATAGCCAGTCAAGAAATCAAAGTCCTGATTTTATGTATTTCTGCAGAACTTCCTGCTACGCCACTATACAAATCTGGGCAAAGCAGAAATCTGTATAAAATGCAGTCAGGTGGGAATGTTTGCTAACCATTTTTTAGGAAAAACAACCACAGAAACTCACCTTTTAAAATATTTTTTTCTACTTTTATTCATTCCTTCTTTTTCCTTTTATGATTTTCTTAGATATGACTTGCTTGACTCCCTACATTTCAGCAGCAGTTTTGAAGATTTACTTTGGCAAAATTAACAAAAAAATTGATCTATTGATCAAATAGATCTATTGATCTAATTATACCAAAATTTGAAACTTTTCCCTATACCCTCTCTCCTTTCCCCAAACTCACCAGATTTTATAACATGTCATACACAAACTTGTGTTAATATTGCATTGCTCTGCTGTTTAATATAGTATTCAAAAAGAAAGCAAAAAACTCACAAAAAGGAAAGCCCTTAGAAACTTCTGAGTTTCTAGCCTTTAATCAAAGTTGTATCATTTGGTCTATGAGCTTAGCAGTGTCCTCCGTTCTCTGGCAGATTATAGCTGGTAGCTCATTAGACTGTTCTTCACGTTAAATTACTGAAAAGGGTGATGTATTTATAATATAGCTTGCAATGCTATAAAATGGCTCATCAATCTGTTTTATTCGTGGAAAGTCCACATAAGGCCACTAGTCTGTTACTAGCAATAAACCTTGGGTGCATTTTCAAAAGACCTGCATATTAGATAGTGATTTATAGACCCTGTCCAAGAAATCAAACATGATACTAACAAGGCGAGGCATAACTCAGTTGACACTTTGAAAAGCAATGTAATTCCATAAGTACATCATGTGACATACACAAAAAGAACAGAAGAATACCTTGTTCGTAAGTATAACATGGACTTCAGAAGACGTAGTAACATCCAATGCACTACCATTTTTATATTTGCTTCACTGCTGTACCTACTCCCTTAGGTATACACTGCTCATATTGCATTGCCTACCTTACACACCTTGTGATTGCATACTGCCATAGAGAAATTGTTTATCATATGGGAGCTATTTACATCTCTGAATACTATACCACACTGAACACTTTGTCATGGAATAATAAAAAAACATAGGTTTTAAAATATTTTTCTTTTTAACCTGACAAACAGGTTGAAAAATGCAAATTTAATTTATTCCATAGCCTCACAAAATTACAAATAATTTTATCTCCTTTTTTTTTAATTTCAATGAAAACAGATTTTTTTAAAAGTTAGTTTTCAATACGGCAAAAAGAGATTTAATAACAACAGTACTAGAGAGGGCATAAGGAACAGAAAAGGTAACTGTCCAATTTAGTTATGCTCTTTATAACAAATGCAAACAGCTTAAAGAGGGGAAAGCATAGGTTCTGCCTCAGTGTTAACCATCTTCCTGGTGACAGGAAGTGATGTATTATAAAAGAATTCTTGAAATTTTCCTTTAAGAGTGGATGGTTTTCAGAATGCCACATAAGATATTGAAATGACACAGTCAATCTGCAGGACAGCTAATTAAAAAAGTTTCAGTTGTACCCTTCTCTCAAAAATCTAGGCAATTTAGATAATTTTCAGTCAATTTCAAATTGTTTGCAATGCCCTTCTTTTTTGCACTTACTGAGTGAAAAAAAGGGAAACTAATTATAAAAGGGAAGAAGTGGCACTCATCATATACAAAACACTATCGAAAGCACAAAGCAAGTAATAACAAAAGAAGGAAACTATTTTTTGCCAGTATCTTTTCATTACTGCAATCAGTAGGGTTTGATCAAGCAGTGAAATATTTCCAATGACGGTGGGGCCCTGTGTCTTTCTGAAGCAAGTTTTTTTGCGTGTTTTCTACAAGATAGTAAGTAACACATTCTTAGAATGAATATTAATATGGTAATATCTTTATAAAATGTTAGGTAGAAAGCATTTCCCAAAACCTGTTTTTTGAGTAAAGTGTTCAATATTATATGGATTTTCAAAACTCACGAGTTTCAAAAGTTTTTTTATTTAACACAACTTAAAAAGTTGTAAAATGTTGCGATTCTTAAGCAGAGGGACTTCTATTAACAATCTGCATCATCCTTTTCCAACAAGACAAAACTCTGACTCGGTGATACAGTGCTTCCATGCCACATAATACGGTTAAGTGACAGCCTTTCAGCAGAAATGTAGATAGATTTAGATAATTTATAGTTTATACTACAAAGCAGAATGAATCTCTATTAGGATCGACACTTTTCCTTGGAAAGCTGCATAGAGCATGAAATGTGCTTTCAAGTTAAAATAATAACTGAAAAGTAAGAGTAATGAAAATAACCAAATCTTTTAAAACAGAGCAATTCTCTAATAGCCTATAATCATAACCTCTCTCCACTCCTTTCTTCATTTATCCTTTTGGAATTTCTTCATCTATTGATTACATTAACTTTCTGTGTTAAGTAAAATACAAGTGCTTACTGTCATACAGTCCTTTTCTCTCTGTTCTATAAAGCACCTTAAACATTATAGATGCTAAATACTGCTCAAGTTATTAAATAGTCAGAGGACCAATAGCATAGTATTTTAAGATGGGTTTTTAAATAATAGTAGGATGAACTAAGATATCCAGAGTGACTTTTATGTTCTGTAAACTCCCACAGCAAAAGCACGATCATCCACTGACCAAAGCATGATGGCACCTGGTGATGTGTGATGTCAGAACACAGAATGTATTAGAACTTGGCTGAAGGAAATAACTATAGATAGATTAAGGCTTTACAGAGCTTCTGTACCTTCACAGATACCAAACCAGGTGTATTTATTGGAGTCAAATTTGTGACTCAAGTCAACCTTTTCCGTAGGAAAAGCATCCTTACTATTGAGTTCTGTTCATCACTGAATGAATGAGGGCGTTAGGGTTGGGGAGGGGAACAGAAAGGTATTTAAAAGGAGGGAAATACTATCAGTAAAACAGTGAACCCTTGAAAACACATCACATAACTCCACTGCACTGAAATACGTTGTAAAAAAATGCAAAAGAATGCTTAAAGTAAACTCAAATATTTCCCAGAAATGTGGTCATGTTTTTACACGTACAATATGCCTGGCTCATTTTACTATACCAACACAAATAACTACAATTCTATTAAAATGTTCCTGCCTGTGATTAGTGCAAAGTGGGCTTGTTTCCCACCCCCTCCACCAGGCCCATAAAAAAAATGCCAGCGCTTTTTCTTTGTGAGAAGTAGCAGTGGCTTTTTTTTCCTTATATGTTTCTGTAGACAGTTCCTGAATTCTTGAACGATTAAGTAGAATTAATGTCTCTTGAATGTTGAGGCACTGGAAAAAAATCGAATTCTCTGTCATAGGGAGTGTGGTGCAGAACTGCTACCGTGGACCTCTGGAGGGAGAGATGGGAGCTGTTTCGGCGGGCTTGGGTTTCTCTCTGTTTATGTGAAACGGACATTGGCATATCTTGCCTGGACTTTTCCTGTGGGGTTCGTATGGTAGGCAGGGTGGGGAATAGTTGTCTGAGCCATACCAAGGTCAGCCTGCTAGAGCTGACAGTTTCTGTCTCTGTACAAAGAAAAGAATCAATACTTTTGGACTACGGCTGTGCCCTCAGTGTAAAACAACAAACATGCAGCGTCTGACATGTTTCTAGGTGATTTGTGGCAGAACCTCTTGTCTGATCTGTATCCAGGAGCTGCTGTGTTACTGCTCTGTGCTTTTCTTCCCTCTCTTGCCCCCCCCAGCTCTGTGATGTCTAATACTTTACTCAGGTACAGAGGCGTGTGTTCTACCCTACAGCTACTTGTCACTCAATAAATCACACCTACAAGCACAGTCTGCACATAGTGATCTGGGCTTTAACAAAGGATCAGAGGGACAAAGTGCAGGCAAGATACTGTAATTATAACAAAAATAAAACATTCAGTAGGTTGTAGCAAAGACACGGGGCTCCCAGGCACTAATAAAATGTTATTAGAATTGCAGTTTTGTTTCAGTCCTTCAGCGTCCATTTTTAACAAATTTTCCATCTTAGATTTCTCTTGTTCATTATTTTTCCAAGCTAAAACACAAACTTTGGGGAGATGGCCTATTTTATGTAAGTATCTGGCCCTGGATAACAGAATGACCCTACGTCCTACTTTGTGAGTCACTGTCACCTACAGTCAGTGCCAGTATTTCTTCCTTGAGTTCTTTATCGCAATTTTTGTGCCACATGGTCTAGCAGAACTGTGAATTTGATCCAAAAGCAAAACCAGCACTAACAAAAAAGCTATCTGAACATAATTTGAACACAATTATTTGAACAGTCTTGAACCAACCAAGGGTTTATGCACTACGCATTTGTTTTGTCTGACATTATAATTTGTGTAGAAACATCTCCTCAGTAAAACTTTAACATACATCAGGCAGCTATATTTGCCTTGGAAGGAGTTTTACACCAGGCCTGTTCTTCCAGCTAAATTACTTTCCAGCAGTTAACCTGTTAGCCAACTCAGATAGGAGGGCAATGGACAGTTATCACCCATCCTGAGTATTTTAAACGCACCCATTCATGTTAACCTCGCCATTTCGGTCAAATCAAACACTTTGTAGTGTTTGATGGTGGTTTCGAACCACCCTGATGAGAAGACGTGGGTTAGAGGAGCCATACGCTTCCTTCCTATTCACTCGGCAACCGACAGGCCACGTTCCCTCAGCCACGTACTTCAACAGCAGCGGGTCAATAATTGTGGTTTAACAACAGGCAGCCACCAATCATCATATGAATGATTAAAATGGGTCTGCGTGCACACTGCTTTTCAGACTGGCTGGGCACAAGATCAAGGCCTGTACGCTGGGTTTAGTGCTGGGGGATGAGATCTGATGGGGAAGAAGCACAAGGGGGAAGGAAAGAGAATCACAGGTGAGGCCAACTCTGGAGTGAATGCTTCCAATTCATACTGGTCTTGGAGAAGTGAGATCACGGCATCTGCTCTACGCATTGCTCACCTTGGCACTTTCCCACCATTTTGAACGGTGGCAAGCTTCCACATACATCCTTTTGCTGGTCCTCATTAAATCAGCATCTCGCTATTCACGGAAAGAAGGAGCAGCTTTGCTTGCACATTTTAATGAACAAAGACTTATTTAAGCACAGTCATTACAAATGAAAGTCATGTTGATGAACTTGCAAAGGGTCAGCACTTTCTGACTGGGAACAACTGACCTTCTGCCCATACTGTACTTGCTGATTTCTCCCACTGAGGAAAGCAAAGGACTATCACACTTTCTTGCCCACACACAACAAAAATGATGTCACTCTCCCAAAACACCGATATTTTCTTGAAGCACCTACTATTACTGACCTTAAGACCACCCCTGAATAAACAGAGGGGAAAAAAAAAAAACACTCCACAGAAAACAATGTTAGAAACTTAACAACAGTCCTAAATCTGCTGAACATTTACTGCTGGCCTGAATAACTCCAGATGGTCCAAAGAGAATATCACTTTTTGATCCTTTAACTTAATACTCAAAACCACAATTAGAGCCCTTAATGTCAAACTCCTAATGATTCGCTTACTCTTCAAAATTCTGGCTAACTGGCTACACACTATGACCCTTTCAACAACAGATCCAATTCTTTCCTCAAGCTTTGTGAATCTGTACACAATTGGAGCTGTCTGCTGGGAAACAACTGCATTTGCCATATGGTTGTCCTCCAAATAAACAAACAAAAATAATCCAAAACAAGAATTCTCATATTCTTTTTCTCTAGTTATCATAAAGTCCCATGGAATTCATAAGTATGATACTTCACAAAGAATATACCAAAATAGCCCACATGGTGTTTTTCATTGAAGTAAATGGAACTCACTGGTTGCCAAATAAAATCCAGTAAAGCACTTTTCTCTCCAGATCTCCTTAACTGTCAATGCATAGTTTTTGGTTTTCAGAACGCAAACCCCTCGACAAAAAAGAAAAAGTTTTCCATGGTTTGTCCAAACCATTCATGGTCTTCCTAGGAATCAAGCCAATTTACAGATTGAAATCACCAATTGTTCTCTCACATTTCAAGTCACCCAATTCCAATGCTCCGCAACCAAAATTCAGCTTAAGGGTAATGTGAGGTGGTAGAGACTTGCAGCAGGAATGTGCATCACAAAATGCGCAATGAAACTATGACAGCACTTTGTACAATGTCTCTAACTTCAAAGAGGCTTTACACTGGCTTTTCAAAACATGCCAGGCACCAGGAATGCTGCAAATTCAACTCACATTTCATACAGCAGCAGACTAAACTGGTATGATTTTCAGCAAACATATGCACAAGCAAATGGAGACATATCCAACTACTTGTAACTCATATGCTGTAAGACCAAGTAGGCTTTAATCCGTAACCTTTTTTCATACATGTTGTTCCACAGCATATTGTTCTTCTATAACTAGCCCCAGTGATTTCTGGTAGATAGTAACCCAAAACATAAAATCACAGATAACTGTAAATCTGCTTCCAGAAAATGTCTGGATGCATCCTTATTGTCACATTTTATATCTGAAATCTAACTATAAAAAACCGCAAAGTTTAACATCTTCCAGTAAAGGCATGCTGGTTCCATAAGGAAGGATAGGATTAGGGGGTCATGCTGCTCAAGTCAATTAATTGTGAGTTATTCTTAACTCAACTGTCCCCCAATCTGCTTCAGTTCTTTTTCCACCTTTCCAATAGCCTAAGAAAATATTTTCCCTCTTAACACTTTCCTCCAAATTTATACTTTTGTACATTACTGGCATTAATGTATGGTGGGCACCCCTCTATATAACTTTAAAACTATTTTAAAAGAATTGCTCTATAAGAGGAAGGAGATATATGTTTAAATTAATGATGTTATAATAGCACAGTAAATTACAGTTCACAACTCTTTAATAGCACTAGTGATCTTGTATGAGATCCATCACCATTTCAGAGCTTTCCTATTCTTATATGTAATATACAATTTTGATACAGCATACTCTGACATCATATTTTTGGCAAATTTGCTATGGCATTTTTCTTTTTGTGCCTTGTTTTTACATATCCAGGCCACAATACTGCGAAGTTTTAAAAATATATTTAACTTTATACACCTAGGTAACTGTACAGATCTCGAGGGTCCATGCATTCATATTATGAATCTTTGTCTATACTAAGGACCTTAGTCTCCTGACTGAGTAATGCTTCACAGAAACACAACTATATGTGTATATTTTTAGTGTGTGGAAAACTTAATTATTACAGGTTAACTGTATCACTGGGTAACCTCTTAACTACTATGGATTTCACTTCACTTTATTATCTACTTCAGGGATATATTATTCCTCTTTTTAGAATTACGAGATTCACATTTCTTTTACTCTTTTTTTTTGTTAATTGGATTTTATTTGACTTCATTTTAAGAAATACATTATCTCACTATAGTGTTCATGGACACTCGCATCATGAGATGTGCTTGCTCATGGGCTCTTACATCTACATGTTAGCCTAATTTTCTTCTCATCTTCAATTCTCTGCTTTCTTTCCTTCCAGTAATTTTGGCATGCCCTTGATCTTTCTCATGTCAGTTACTGAAATTCCTTCTCCTTCTTTCTTCCCACGCGCCACCCCTCCTTCTCTTAATGTGTGCATGTGTGTCTATGCCACGTCATAGGGCCATGTCTCCTATTGTCTGTAAGTTCAAATATATTAAGAAGGACTATTAGTTAACAGATCTCAAAATGTAAGAAAAGAATTATACACGATAATGTTAACAGATTATTTGTGAGTTTACATGCGCTATACTGATAATCTGTGTACAAAGATAGATACGTTAGCAAAGTACATAATGAATGTACATCTCTTCCTAATATCACTGGCCACCTTTCTTCCCGAACGAGACCAGTCATCTAACCCAAGCAGATTCCTCAAAACTATTTTCAGCAATGACTCTTTCCCCAGCCCTGCTTTTTTTAAAATCAAAAGCTCCTCAGAATTGCACATTGTAGGTACCAATATTCGCTAAACCAGACATAATGCATTTTTATAATCTTCTTGTTAAATTTGTACAGATGTTATCTATTGTTAAATTACAAAATTCTAAAGGCACTTTAGATGACTGAGAAGTTACAGTGTAAGTCACAGGTACAAACCAAGTTGCACAGGCTCATAGAGACAATAATTCAGTCAGATCATGTACCTAGTCTTCGGAGTACCTACAGAAACAACCTGTAAAAGACTTCATCATGGCAAAATGAGAACTTGAGCTTTGTAAATTTGTCACAACCAGATGAGAACAAAATTGACATTAAAAAAAAGTAGAAGTATCTATTTCTTCTAAGCAACAAATCTTCAGAAAACTATTTTATCTGGGCTACATAGGTTTGCTTACATTTGCCTAACGTGGTAATGATTTTCAGTTTAAGGGGTGGAAAGTGCATTATTGCTCTTTTAAGAAACATAACATTTAGCAAGCAAGCACTAGGGAGGCTAGGGAGTGAAGAAGTTTCTAGCAGATATTAGCAAAAGGACATGTAATGGACTTGCCATGCCATGTAATTTATGAGTTTTTACTCAAAGAAACCAAAGAGCAAAATGATCATATCCTATTAAATTTTGCTATTGTTGCTGGAAAGTTGGGTTATGCTGTGATCATTATAACTAGCTTTCTGCATGCTACCCTCAGCCAAGTCTGAGCCCTGCTGTGGAATGGACTATGAAGGCCTATAAAAAGAGGATTCAAGTCTTCTAGTTGCTGATTAGGGTCTTTGACGTATCACATTTATTTTCAAAAAGGAAAAGACTACAAAACCTGCACTTTCTATGTTTATAAATAAAATGTAAAAGAATCTGACAGTAAGTCATTGGCTACAAAAATAATCCAAGTGCATCTGCAAGAACTATTGTAGTAGTAATATACACAGCTACACATACTTTTTTTTTTTTTTTAAACCAGAACATGACTGGCTTACCACTGCAGGACATAAAACTTCATTTTGTGTTTACACTGTACCTCTGATTGGAACTTGGATAGAGCTACTGTTGCTGCTTGGAATAAAATGTACGCTGTAATATTGTTGACATTACTTATGTTGGACAGACTGTAATGTAAATATACATTTTGCTACAGCTAGAAATATGGTTTTGATAGATTCTGAGATTTTAAATTGATTGTAACTCAGAGCAGGTCTCTGCCAAAATGAGCTGATGTTTCACAAGCATATGAACAAAAAATAGATGACAATGGATCAAATCTGGATCTGAATAACTTGACCTAGTGGTTTATGGTATTGTAATTTCTCTCCAACCTCTCCCACAATTTTCATACAAAGGAAAATATCTCAGGCTGTGCTGAGGGGATTAGAATTAGTCATGGTATCAACATGTTAAGATTTTAAAAGATTTGCAGGCTATCAGCTATTCATAAGCCACATTTCACATTTTTAGGTCATAATGTAATTATGAGGTATACAATACTTCATATTGACTAGGTTGGTTGAATAGAGTGAGTCAATATTACTGCATAAAGGATGGCAGAGAACAAAGTCAACATCAAGCCGTAGAGTTCACTTTTTCAACCCCAAATGTCAACTATTTTCAAAGTAAACATAAACCTCCGGCTCATCTCCCCACAGTACACTTAAAGTTAGGAAGTGTCTTATTGCCCGTAAGTGCACCTCAGGTTCCATTTTGCCTACAGAAGCTTCTCTGGTTTTGCCTACAAAGTTACATCATGAGGCTCTGATGCCATTTTGTTATGCCTTGTTACCAGTATTTGGTTCCACTGGTATACTCAGTTATCTGCTCAAAAATAGCTCTCACAGCTCTCCTAGATGCTTAATTAGCTTTCAGTTTGAATAAAACAAACACAACCCCCTCATACTACTATTGACCACCTAGGAAACCTCCAAAAAGGTTAAAATAATTCAGTCTCATACAACTGAACTGTGTTACCTCCTCTTCAGTTTCCTTCCTCAAAGTTTGCCTGGTTGGCCGCCTTCTATATGCCACCAGAAATTTCAAAGTAATGTGCAAAGCAAAATGAAAATTGAATTAAGTATATGAAATTTTAGCTAACATGATTTTCTTTTCCTCCACCCCTTCTTTTGAAGTCATCTTCTTATTTCTGGATCAGTGAGCATACAGTTCCTGATACATCATCACAGGCATGTTGGCATGAAGATTTACAGTACTTGCAACATTCCACTCTGGGATCGCTTCACTGTAAAAATAAGATTTGTTCTGTGTTTGTACAGTGACCAGACTCCTGGCCCATAGCTGGAGCTTCTATGCACCATTGCAATACAAATAATGAACACAGTCATAACAATAAAGAAAAATATCTTTTTTAAAAGGTAGTTAAGTCTTATTTCTACTCTAGTGCCCCCAGTTAGTCAGGCTGGTGACAGCATCTAGCACTGTCATTTGTTTCCAGTTTTGGAGATTCCGAGCCCGTCCTCACTACTCCTTGTACAGCATAGAAAAGAGTACAGAGAAGAGTACTGGGTGGTTTCTACAGCTATAAGTGAATACACCATTAAAGAATTTAGCTTCACCCTAAGGCCCTCTGCCTTAATCTTTGATCTTGTTTCATCTGCTTATCCAATTTCTCTTACCTGGTAATTTATGAAAATAAATACACAAATAAAAAGTATTGCACTATGAAATCAATAAAATAAGCAACAAAAAATAAGCCGCAAAAAAAATCATCTTGCCTCACCCCCATTGTAATTCATGAAGAGTGTTTACATAATTCCATCTTCAAAGTAAGACATTTGCAAAATTTAGCAGCTATCACCTACCTCTGAAATGCAAAATCACACTAGCTAGCAAGCTAGCTTTCAGCTAGCTACCATATGATCCCAAAAGCATGCCCCCGTAGCACATCGTGGGATGTTTACCAGTCTCCAGCACTGGTTGCTATCACTACTTGCAAAAAGAGAGTTGGACTCGATGATCCTTTGGGTGCCTTCCAACTTGAGATATTCTATGATTATATGAAGAGAAAATCTTGTCCTCAGACAATTTCAGCTTAAATGAGTCTTTGACCTTTCCTGATGGCAACCTACAAGTCCCAGAAGGACGGAGAGATAGGGCATGGTTGTTGCCACAGGTTGTATGGCAGAATGGCATCCATCTCTTTAGATACTCATTTTTGGTACACATCCATCCTGGTTCACCTGCTCCCTCAAACCTCCCTTCTAGGCAACAAAGCACACCTACATGTGTGAGAAAGAATACCTAAGTAACAGAAGTTGAGCACCATACAAATTAAGGATCTACATCTATTTAACTTTGAAAACACATTAAAAAATGAAAACCTGGGGGAAAATGGTATATTCAAGGCAAAGAAAGTAGCTGATGTGGGCAAAGGATAGAAAAGAGAAGCAGTAATTATTTTTTTTCTTCTTTTGCCACTGCTTTTTAAAGAAAATTATTATATTCAAGATTATTTTCTCCCAAATCTAGCAGGGATATCTATCCAATTAGTTGTATAATTTTTATCACAGATCTAACCAAAAATGACCAGCCTCAGTGTACGCAAAACACTTTGCTAACTCCACTTCTTCCCTGTGCATGCAGTTCCAGTTTGCCACTACAAACCTCAGCTCCAATTGATACATTCCTATTTTGGTAAAGGCAGAATAACAGTTGGCCTAGAAGACAGATCAAATCTAACTCAGATTTGTCTGCATGGCTCAACTGTGACTGTGAAAAATTAGTATCATTGCCATGCTTAAGGCCTTTCAACAAAAATCTGGATACAATGCTACAATGAATTTGTACCCGTATTGTAATGTGATCTTATCCATTTTTTTCTCATTAAGAAAACACCAAACAAATCATTCATGGATAATTTGTTCAAAAAACTTCAGCAACTACTGATTCATAAACCACAAGAATAAGACATACTCTTAACAATTAATAAGAATGGTGCTAAGAGAGACATCACTACTAAAAAGTTCCTTCATTTAAGAAAATCTAGAGGCAGACGCAACAGCCTCTTCAAAAGGAAATGCTAAAATTTTCCAGTAACTTTTTTTTCTAATTAGCATTAGGCCGGCCATTTTTTATTTCTTAGCACAGAATAAATCTGAAAGTACCACTTTGTCTTGTCATATATGTACTTCTACTGCATCAGTTCATTCTAAACTGGAATAAAACAAGCACAATTCAAGGATAAGTATAGGAATGCCTGCCACATCAGACACTAATTGCTCAATTCATAAAAATAATATTTGTAAGTGGATCACATGGGTTTTGTGCTACCTGTTGATGCCATAGAAGGAAGCCTGTTTCAAACCAGTTCCCCCAAAAGAAAATACATACACTTGGCAGTAAAACATTGGGAGGATGTAAGCAGGCACACAAACGATGCATACAATGATCTGGAAAAAAGTTATGCTGCTTTTTCTCTGCTAGCTGCCACTGAAATGGCACTCAGAACAATCTTCTTTTTTATTTATTTAATGGGGATTAAACCCTATGGGCCTGCTTTTCATAACTGCTTGGTTTCCAAAATGTCACTGAAATCAGTGGAAGCTGCAGGTGCCTCGTGTATTTGGACACCTAGAGCACATGTTATTCCATTAGGTCTCCGGTCCAAAGTCAGGCCCCAATCCTTCCAGTACTCCAAGCCTGTGATTCAGTTAGTGTAAGTGTTGGTGCCAACTGTAGAGCAGTTCTGTGGACCTGACAATTGCTCAAATGCATGTATTTCCATTTCTGCGTTGTTGTTTTTCCAGCAATAAAACAACACTGTCACCAACTAATGCAGCATTTGAGGGAAGTTTCTTGCATAACTTAACCACTGATTTTATAAGTTGCTAAAAACATAGTTTGTCTGAACATCAAAGAACACCTCTTTGGTTTACATAAGGAATATCTAATAAACTTAACGTGCAAGTGAAATATTTTTGTACCAAAACAGCAAAACACAGCACTGCCCACAAATAGTGAGCTGCATTTATAATGAACTTCGATGTGCCTTGAGAAAACAATGTCTGGAGGGTATTTGTACTTAATGAGGCAGGGGACAATGGGTTAAAAGAATACAATTCCCATCCTAGGAAAGAAAAAAAAATTAAACTGTAACTGGGAGTCGAGCATGTAGCTCTTTTATACAGAAATCTCACCAACTTCCTTCAGAGTTCTGTTAACAGAATTGACAAACAGATGACAAAAATGTAGCAAGAAATCTTGTTCCATAATCACAATATTTCTGCTACTACATCATGAACCTCACAGAATGGCTTTACAAAACAAAGTAAATTGACTTAAATGTGCATTTATCTTCAATGCACAAAATGGGCTCATTTTACATCTCTGAACAGTTTTCATCCTAATACATGATTTCAGAAGGATGGGATGGCTTGTTTATTCCTGCGAGAGAAAACAAGGTCCTTAAAATCATAGTTTATAAATATTAAAGCAACTTCAACAGTTTGCATTTCACTGTAGCTAGCAGACTAACGTTTATATTCATATAGTACAGCCACCCTCGCCTCCCATTCTCAGGGTTTACTTTTACACTTAGGCTGCTAAGTTTTAACAATGTCTGCAGCACTATCTGTTCACTCTGTAGTTCTTCATTTTGTTCCTTCCCACTCCTCCTCCACTGTGTCACAGTTTAACCCAATTATTTAACTAATCTAAAACAAACACACAGAGAGAGTGTTCCTCAGAAATATCTCTCGGTGTATATTAGCCCAAAGAAACTAGTCCAGGGGACACAAAGCTTTTATTTATTCATTTTCTAGTGACATTACTGAAGAATTGTTTCTTCGCAGCTTCCAGCAGGATATAAACAAATGTAGCTGATGCATGATAGGGATTAGGCAGAAGGAAAGTGACAGTCTAGAAGGCCGGAACATAAATTGCAGGCATTGCAAAAGCCTTAAAAAAGAAAAAGTCCTCCTTTTGAATGGATGGGGAGGGAGCTCCAGCATCTCAGATACAGCAGAAACAACTAAAACCAGAAGTCTTCATTTTGTTTTCCGCAAATACATAGCAGCCAAACTACATGCCACATACATACTGCAAAAACATTTCAAATATATTCAGGGTGAGGTATGACCTACGCTACAGCCACTAAAGCACTCCGGGGAGAAAATATTTAATATGCTTTTCATTTAGAAATACTGATAATATTTTGACTGTCCAAACCCAAACTTTTCAAATTCACTAGCCCACAGTTCAGCACGTACAGGCATATTAAGACCCCTTAACCTGCCATGCACCTATTTTCCATCTTACCTGGAATCTCAACCAGGATAAAAAGCGCTCAGCACCTCCAGGACTCAGGCTGTGTTCAGCCAGTCTCCTTACAGGGCTCAGGCGTTCACTTTCTGACTCCTGCTCCCACCCACTCTCTCAACAGCTTCCCAGCGCTCCAGAGGATGCTCTGATACGAACCCGAGTTCGCCGATAACCACAGCATTGATTTCTTGGTTTCAGCCAGAAGGAAGTACTGGTACAAAACTTAAGAGTTATGAATTTAAAAATGTTTTGGGTCAAAGTTATATATATATGACTGTTATTGCAAGTTTTTCCTTAATATTCCTATACTAAAATAAACAGCTACTTCACCTACAGGGTATGAAATGAGAAGGAAAAGCCTTGAAAGGTTTATACACTACAAAGACTGGGGATGCTTACGCTGTCTTTCCTATGACCAAATACAATTTTGCACCACCTGCTGTACCACTGCATCCTGTTTGGGCACCATAAGACAAGACAAAAGCAGTGACTTACACAAAATATATCTAATTTTAGTGATGACAATAGTTTTAAAGTCCGAAAGAATAACTGATATTAAAAAAGAGGACTATTTTCTGATGACTGTTTTGGGGCACCGACTCCTTCAAGGGAAGTGGAAAAATTAGTCAGGGATGCCAGCCCTATCTCTATTAATACCTAAAGGCATCCACTGGGAATTAAAGTCTTTAAATGCTGAAGCACCCTCAACTCCAAATCGGAATTGAGCAAAGAAAACTGGAAGTCCACAAACAGGCAATGGGACAATGGAACAAAAGTTAGCACAATTTTAGAAGCTGACCGTAACGTTTTCTCAGAAACGCAGAAGAAATACACAAACCCATGCTCTCTTATGGTCACAGGAAGAAACCCCAACAATATTTTGCTGGTAACTGGCAGAATTTAAAGCAGCCTTCCAGCTGCACCCTTGTGAGCAGTCTACCTGCTTTCTGGGAACAGCAGTACATATGCTGTCGATAGCCAAAGCACAGGCTGTGAGCTCTGGCTGTGCGTCCTACCTGCAGCTAGAGGCTTGCAGTATTATTCCAGGTGCCAAAAGAAGCGGCTGGGCTAAATCTGTAACTTCTTGAAACTTCTTTACTTTGGAGATGCCCATAACCACCACTTTCCACCATTTCTGCTTACTAGGTCACTAGTCAGCAATAGTCAGATTGTGTCTGCCTGTTGAGGTTAGAAACAAGTGAATTTGCACCTAACACCTGTTTAAAAGAATTTGACATTTTCTCTGCAAGTTTGTGAGGGCTGATAATTCTTTATTTGAGGAATGTCTAAGCAAAAGGCAAATTGAGACATTTTACCTAACGCATCTCTTTTTTCAACCAGTTCAAGATTATCTATTTCCCTATTTCCCTAAAATCCTGTGCAGTGTAATTTGTTCATTTTATAAAACAGCTGATGCATGGCTATGAAAATCTCTTGTCAATAAATGCCCCTTCTCCCTTCGACAAAATAAAACTAACAAAATTTCAAAAGGATCTCTCTGTATAGGGGGCCCAACCACTTACTTGTGAAAAATTCTGCCTTGGTCCAGTTCCAAAGTTAGCAGACTGGTAGGTATAAAATAACAGATAAACTGCACTAACATTTGTAGGCAAAAGCTCTGTTTACAAGATAGGCTGTTTTGAAACTGCACAGTAAGCTTCGCAAATCCTGCACCAAACCATCCTTTGCTTTATCCATCATCGTCAGGTGTGATCTTAAGCAAAACTTTATCAAAGTAACATACCACTTTCCTGCATGCTGATTTTACAAAACTCACTCTCTGAATGTTGTTCTACATGATGTCATCACACTGTAACTCACTTCATTTACAGTATCTGTTTCACTTCTACTCACAAGCTAATATAACTCATTTCTTTTTTTTAACTGCGCACAGGCTGCTAGACACATGTGCACAGCAAATGGAATCTGAACTTAGCTTAACAGCCTCATTTATTCCTGATGGTTTAAATTATTTCATCACAATTAATGACACCCCCTCAGCTTCCTGTGCAGCGCTGCCAGATGTTCAGAGACCACAAAGCCACTCTCTTCTTTGACGGCTAGTGACAAGTCGTCCTCTGAAGGACGTTCCCTCCGTGCACAGGCCGGATGACACCTCCATTGCTTAGCACCTCTCTACCTCCCTGAGTAACCATGGTGAGAGAAGAAGGAAGACATGAGAAACCAGCCAGTGCATTAGTAAGGACAAATGAAGTGAAGCGTTCTGAACTTGAGGCATCTCATCTCCTCCTACTGGAGTTTCAAGCCTGATCGTTGTATGAAAAAGACAGACAACTGTTTGCCTTGACCTTCAAGGTGTTACGTTTTCTATGTTTCTTTCAAAAATAACCTGTCCTTTCTTTAACGAGAAAAAAAAAAAGAATAAAGGAGAAATTAAAATGGCAACCACATGGGCAATAAACTCTTACCTACAACGTTACCTCACTATCCCATCATCTTCAAAAGCAGAATGCAAAAAACCCTGAATCTTGGACAAGTTTTACTCATATTCAGCTTGTTTTTTGGGTTTTATTTTGCTCTGTGAGCGGAAGCAGAATATTTTCCCTTACAGTGTTCCTCTCACAAGGTTCAGGTAGTTTCCTCTATAGGAGGAACCTAGACACATTACATGGGGAAAAAAAGTGAAGTTGTGAGTCTGGACATTCTAAAAACGAGGATATGGTTCCATCTCTTAAAAGGTGTGGGCGGAAAGGGTAACAACTGTGCAACTACAACCCTGGAATAAGAAAACGGCAAGACACTTGCCATTTAGTCTTTTAAGATTAAAAACCAAGCATCTCTGTTTCCTGAAATTCCATCCACTATTTTGAGCACATATGGCAGACATTCTATCGACTTTTTTTGTTTTAATTTAAAAAAATGCTGATCTGTGTCAGGGACCAAAGGGCCGCTCAGTTTGCCAAAAGCGTAGTATTAAAACAGAAAGGCCACCTGTGTTAGCCCACCCGATAGGAAGGTCAGGAGCTGGAAAGTCTGTCTGTCTCTCCTTTTTTTTTTTTTTTTTTTTTTTGTTAAACATACTTAAAGGCAGACTTGGAAGGGAAAAATATCCCCATCGATACAAACTCTAGATAGCAGTGCCAGAAAAGCTTTGTACGTGAGTCTGATTATGTGTGTGGCCACTCCACAATTATTTCTGTTAAGATAAAAATTAGTTCCTTACTTAGATTATTAAAAGTTACTTTGAAGGAAAGTCTCCTCAGAATTTTCCTAAAAATCCAGTAGCAAGACTGGAGGAAAGCGAGAGGTAACACATCATCTACAATCTGTCACAGGCTTGTTTTTTTCTACTAGTTTTTAAAAAGTGTTTTAAAAACTTTCACAGCAGAGAGGGCATCACTGATGTTCTTTTGGTTGCTCATTACAATCACTTTAGCAGACGATCCTGTAAAATGTTATGATTTGTTTTCAGGAGGGGGAGAGATTCATATTATGTGACAACGACAGGAACTCCTGAGCAGTCTCAAACTTACATTACCTTTTCCATACACACATGCATATATATGTGTGTATAAGTTTATATATAAAATACACACCAACAAATAAACCAAACTTACCTAGATGCAGACAAATAAAAAAACCCAACCTACTCTGAAATACATTGAGATTTATGGAGAGTCACATGGACTTCATTCTGTTGTCTTCGAATGTTTTATTGGGGGGAGTGGAGAAGCTGAATAAACTTTAAACTCTCATGTAGGGATGTATTGCCTGTGTGTCCCTGGCAGATGTGGAAAGGAGATGAAATGGGCAAGGGAGAATCGAATATCCCATCACTGCAGGTTTGCGAAGGGGAAAGAGCACTGCAAAGATCTCACATCTGGCAATCATTTGTCAATAGCTGGAAAGAGAACGGCAGGAAACTTTCTGGCTCTTGTGGAAGATGAAAAGACAAAAAACATGTGTCACACATGCACAGTGCTGGTACAATGACTACTACATTTATCCCCCCCCTTTTTTTTTAATTTAATGATCTTCAGATATACTTTACTCCGTGGTCAAAATCATGCAGTCACTTGACTTGTTAAAGCTGCAGTGTATGTACATTTTTCAAATAAACCCCAGGGCTGATGTTAGAAAATCAAAATCATTCAAGCGTAGGCTGCCTGGTACTTTGGGCAGGAATCCTTGTGGTTTAGTCAATAAACAGAATCTAAATGAAAGACACCACAGTAACTAGACAGTAATGTTTTGAACAGTTCTTAACCTAAAAAAGGAGAGAGACAGAGAAACAGAGGCTGACCAAGTGGCCAGATACAATGCTACCAAGTCCACAGAGATCACTCTGCTGTGTACAGCATCTGCGTTTGAGCACAAGGTCACTTGCTGTTTCTAAAAGAGAAAGTATTTTTATTTAGGGCTATTTTTTATGGTTCTTTTGTAGTTCTGGGTTTGGTTTTGGTTTTGTTTGGGATTTTCCCCGCCCTTTTTGTCCAGAGAGATTCTATTTACCCTGCAGAAATACCTGCTAAATAAAAAATACAAGGATCACTTTGCCTTTTCTGAGCCACAATGCCAGATTTTACTGTCTAATTCACAAGTATCACATTGTACAATATTGTGAACACTCCTAGGGAAAGAATCATTACAACCTACAAAAATTGAATAGGTTTGCATTCACTGGTACAACTGATGGCCCTTCACAGCTAGCTTTTAATTCATTCTTCTGCTGCTTTTAAGAAGAAGCCCCTGCAGCAGGAGCACATCTTGTCCCTGTGACTCTGCAAGTAAATGCTGTAGGTTGTTTAATCTGGCAAAATCACAGTAGCCTGTCAAATTATAACAGGAACAGTATCTCCCCTAAACAAGTCTGATCATGGTTAATTACAATGCAGACCAGAGAGCAGCCACAATTATTCATTATTACAGGAAGCACCTTATTTAAATTTTATGGAAATTTGCACTTGCACTCCAGTATGCCTGGGAAAAAAAAGGGAGAAGAATCCCACTCACACAAGGAAGGACCTCAAACATCTGAAACATCACAAGATACTACATATAAACTGGGAGTGAAACGTTGCCTCGATATTTACATCAAGACATCGCAATGGTGGTATTTACCGAGTCCAACTGGCATGCAAAATTGTTTTCAAGTAACTCTTTTTAGTTTAATCATAGGAGCTGTGAACACCAGCAAAATGCAATGAAGTGTATTTTAACTGAAAAAGGGAAAAAACCCAAACCTACCCCTATAAAGATATAGATAGGTAGACAGATAGACAGACAGATGGACAGGCAGATAAGATATAACTATCTAAAGATACATATATATACACACACACACACACATATGTCTTTGTGTGCAGTGTTGCACAAGTTGCACCCATCCTTTACACTAAGGACAACTGTTCTCCTTAAAATGCTCCACAATGCAATAAAGTTTCAGGTTCCAAACTTGCAGACAGGGAGAAAGGAGGGGCAAAGGGGTGAGGCTGCTTTAGAGTAGTCCATCAGTACCAGCATCAATAAGAGCATATCATTAAGTCTCATTGGCATAAGCAAGTATAGCAGGGCGCCGGGGAAGAAAATGTTTCCACACGTATGGGTGTGGGTAGGGAAACACACTGTTTACTGTGCACCGGGGCACAGCGTTTTTTTCTTTTTTTGCATTCCATGTGTGTAACTGAAATAATTCTGCTGATTTAGCTTTTGTTCAGTTTTCCTCTAACAATTAGCTATGTATCAGATGCTGGCTTTACCCATCCCATTTATGCTTTGAGCTACCTCACTCTCACTACAATTGAGAGTATAGGCTTCAGAGCGTAAATTTACATGAATCATTATTCTTGGTAATATGGGCAGCTTCAGAAACAGGTTTAACTGTGCTCTAATACTTCAAGATCACAAAAGATCACAAAAGATAACCCCAGGGATGTGTTTCCTCAGAAAATGGTTTCCAAAAACATCAAAAAAGGTGATTTCACCTCAGATCATTCCACAGATCCAGTTTACAGCAGAGCCCAATAAAGAGTTGTGACAGTAGCAATGGAAAGGTGGGTGAATGAGCAAGGGTGTTAAACCATACAGGAGCTAGGATGGAGAAAGGGTATCTTTGCTATCAGAGAAACTGAATTCTGAAAAATTCAGAGCAAACGGGAATATAGCATTAGAAATAATACTGCACACTGAAAAGTTCTGCATCAGGAGTATATGGACCTACAAACGGAATAAACATTTTCAGCTAGATCCCCCTAACTACCTCTCCATAAAGTCACATATAACAGCAAAAGATGAGTAACAGTGACAATATTGGACACTTAAAAAAGCTTTCCATCTTCAAGACTCTGTCTAAACATTAACAAACTACTGCTCTACCAGGTATGTACTGAAAGATGGCAGGGTTACTTTTTAAGCTGGAAGTGAACTTTAATGACTGTTGCAAGCTTGCCATTCTGCTTGCACTTCAGGATTATGCTTGGTTTCATACGTTAATAAAACATTATACACGCACACATAGACATATGAAGATATACACACACTTCTCACCCTGCTCACTGCTCTGCTGTGTAGTATTCTAAGAAGTGAGAAACACCAACCCATTGGCCACCATGGTATCATCTCCACGCTCTCCTTAGCCACCAAGGAAAACAAATAGGGCCTGAAGTACACTCTCTAAGTGTGTATATATATACACACACACACACATATATATATATTAGTAAGTATGGACTCTTTATGGCCTGCCTCAGGTCCATTATGAACAACCTCTCTCTTGATCACTGCTTGGACAACAGGGAGAGGACACTCTCTCATCTGAGTAGGTTTACAAAAACAAATAGATTTCAGTTAATTAAATATGTGACCATTAGTTGTTGTAGGGTTTATTGTTTTGCTTGCTTGTTTGTGTTGGGTTGTTGTTTTTTTTTTTTAACAAAAATGTCAAATAGGAAGGGAAAAGAGAGGATTGGACAAAACCTAGCCTTTAAAATCTGTCAATTTCTGGATCAAGGGAAACATCCATCTCTCTTTCAATGCTTGAAGCATCATGTTATTTTTAGTGGAAACAATGGCAGTTTCCAGCAGTCGCAGACCCAACTCACAATGTTCAGTAGGCAACACCAACACACACAGAGAGAAAATAAGGGTCTAGCCCATTGCTCTCCCTTCTAACCCAGTCAGCACTACTAGCTCCAATTCGGCTTGAGAGAACCTTCCAAATGTCCCCTGCAAATCCTCTCATTGAATGAAACAATGAAACATATAGATTCTGCCAAAATTCAAATTACGTGCGTCTCAAATCGGTACTTTCCTTATTATCATCTTGAGTCATCTTTTAAAATTATTGTTGGAGTTCTCTACATGCAGGTTGCCATGCAGTGATAGTAGAGCTAAGATGCAGATGAACTCGGGCAATGAAAACATCTTGAATGACTCTGGAGCAGTGACTTTTGCCTTCCAATGGCAGAATAAGTTACCTTATTTTGCTCTTGAGAGAAGCAGCCCACACAGAGCTTTGTGAACCTGCCGCTAGGCTGCTTTTGGCATGCAAGGTAATTTGGATCGTTCCACTACAAGGCACACTACCTCACAGACAAACTGAAACACCTTGCATTATTCAAGCTGCTTTCAAATAAAAAAAAAAAGCCAGTGACCAAGAGCTCCTGGATGCTAAAATAAAACTGAAGGCTGTCTCCATTTTTCCATGGTTGACCTATCCTAATTCTGAGCATAGAACTACACAGGAAGCAAGTTATATTCACAAAGCCGGTGTGTTGCATGCTTTTTCACCTCACAAAATCAATACCACGTGGACCTGTTTCTTCACTGTACACTCTGGATAAACATTACCATGCGGGTATGCTTTTGCCATAAAAGCAGTGCCAACCAAAAGATGGCTAAACTGCAGCTTGAATGTCATATTAATATTCCTCATCTATAGACCATTTTGTTCATACCCTTTTTTCTCCCTTAAATGGTTCAGCTTTCTAAGTACGTTTCCTATTAATGTAGCATGAAACTTGTAGTATAAGGGATTTCTCACCTATTGCCTGGATCATGTCACTCCCCTCTTTGATGTGGAAGGTAAAGGAAGCTGATTCAAGTCCAGGCTCTTCATCCTAAACTTCAAGGCTCTGACAACTCTGCTTCTGGCTACATTTCTGTTCCCCATCATATTCCTTTCATTCTGCTCCCTGAAGCCCATAGCCCTTCTCCTCCCTTGTCTATTTAGCCAGCTCTTGTCTTCAGACTTTCTTCCATGTCCTTTTTCACACCTGGGCAGTTGCTGTCACGGCATTCCACTTGCTCTTTAAAACAACTAATTTCTTCTGTGAAGCACAAAAACCTTAAGCCACCTAGGGAAAGTCGTCTCTGTCCTACCGTTAAATGTCAGTCGTAATGCTCAGAGAGACAGTCATCCTAGGGCCACTCTGAGTGTTTCATGACTGGATCACTCCGAACATCTGTTTAGGTTATGAGTGTTTATAGGAGGGGCCTATGTGATATTGCTTGTTCGTATAGTGCTAGATATACTACTACTCTTAAATAAAGCATACTTTTAATGTCATCATTAGCAGTTTAAAACCTTTTCCTACAAACAAATCTTTCTGTCATTGGCTGCTAATTACATATATGCTCTTTTTTGGCAAGAATTTAAGTAATTTCAAATGTAAAGGATGCCTTCGCAGGATGATATTTACGCTGAGGCATTCTAAAAAACTGGTGAAATAGGATGTTTAGGATATTCAAGAGATTTAGAATCAAATCTATGAGCAAGATGTAACAATCTTCTACCCTCACCAGCAGGATTATTGAGCAGAAGTCACAAGAGAAAAAAAGGATGGCCTGAACAAAATTTTAGTCCAACCTGGAAGGAGAAAGTTGAAATACCACAGATAGATTGGGAAGTCCTTACTCTGGAAAACAAAGTGGGAACATACTTTTGTTGAGACATTACGCCTTAAAAAAGAAAAAAAATCCTGAAGGTAGGAAACCCTTTTTCTACACTGCCATTGTTTGTCAAATATCAACTGTGCAAGCCAGCTATCGTGTCCAAAGAACTTAAAAGTCTAGAAGACAAATACCAAAAGACAATTTACACCGTGAAACTGAAGAGAAAATTTCTTCAGGCAACTTTCTTCTGCACTCCTATATAGCGATTTTTTCTTTTTGGAGCTCATAGGCCTAGAAAAATGAGTGTGTCTTTAGGAAGGCACCTGAAAAAGGCTAACGTGTCTCAATCAGATTCGGAGATTTTCTATGGCAGAGACATGGACACTAAGACTACACAGAGATGGCAATGGAGGAAGGACATAAAGGCATTCCAGAGCTATCACAACGAAATGAAAGCAGAAATGCAATTTGATAAGAAGGCTAAAACATAGTACCAGGTCCTATCTGAATGTTTATGCTTTCCCTATGTAAACCATTAGTTTACATTGAACTCTTAACCTCAGATGGACTAAAAAGCAGTAGTAACCTGATACACAGTTGCAATATTCCAGCCTTACAAGTCAGCTTCCTTTGTGATGGACTGAAGGTTATGTGGCACAAAGCGTGAGTGTTCAAACACCTGGCCTCTCCAGCATTTATTCCATTTCACAGCTCTCAGAAAAATCCGTTTCACAATTCATTTAAACGGATAGAGAACCCATGCTTCACATGAAAGTCCTTTCATTTTGGGCAGTCTAGTGATTGAAATCCAAGAATGTATCCAAAGAATGGAGAATCACAGTTTTGAAACATTATGTGGTATCTCACCATCAAGTGCAACATGGCAACCACAACTGACCTCTTCAATCTAGCACAGGTATTCACCTTCCAGAAAACTACTGCACGGGCAAAATTCTGTGTTTGAAATGAAGCATTCATAGAACTTAAAATTTCCTCACAGAATATAATAAAATGTATCTTTTCCAAGACTTCAGAAACAGATCTACTAGGTCTACTATTAATTCTAAAAACTAAAGTTAGGGTTTTTTTTTTCCTAAATGAGTGACAGACTTTTATATGAGGTTGCGATTTTTCTTATCTAATCAACCACCACAATCTCAGAGTCACAAGTTATGTTCTCTTCATAACAAGCCCATTGTGGTTTTTAGTATAATCACTAGCTCCTGTACTTTGGCATCCCACGGTCACTTCGATCTGTGACATGACAGAAGTTTATTCCTGCGTCTTAAAGCTCAGGTTATCTTAGTTACGGTAATGCACACTTTTACAGCCACTGTCTAGCTCAGCACACTCTGAACTACAGGGACCAAAACACTGCAGCCAAGAACAGTCACTTTCTCCAGGAAGCAGACTAATATTGTACCATTGTTCTCAGTTTCCAATTTAGACCTGTATCTAATTAAAAATTACCATCCTAGTTTCCAAATTTCTTCATGGAAGCAGAAAGACTTAACGAAGTACCTTTACATCTGAATTTCCAATGGATCTGAATGCACTCCAGTGATTCATTTTGACAATGTATTTTAAAACCCTGCAGCTACCAAATTACATGGTCTCAGTCCCCACTTCTCTTATTGGTCCTTTTTCTTTCCACTTGCGCTGTTCCATGTACGTGGGACTTTCTCCGTTACCCTTTTTCAAGCCATTAAGTCATCCTTCTTCAGCTCTCACCTTTTACTTTCCTGTTCAGTGTGGCCAGCTCAACCCCAGTGACTTTTCATTTTCCATTACTGCATCTTTCTCTTCTTCCTTAACTAAAGTACCTTACACAAATTGGCTCACATCTCTCTGCATTTATATTCCAGCTTTTCTTTCTCCTCTGCTTCAAGGATTCTCATGCTGCTGAAGAACATGGACAACATCTTAAGAGACAAAATGCTGTATGGACCCCTTCTCCTCCCATTTATGGTCACGTGGAGAACCTCCCCTCCCACCTGCAGTTACTTAACATCCCACAGTGATAGTGTATATGGAAAACTACCAGCAGGAAAACGTTCATGCAATTCAGCAGCAGAAATCAAAGAAGAAAGCCAGCACCACAGGACTAGTCAGCTCGCCATAAGCTACCAGCAAGTGCTTCATAGACCATCAAAAATGAATGACTCTGTGAGCTGTTCTTCATCCCACTGCACCACCTTGCTCTTCTACTCATGATCGTCACTGGAATTGTTCAAAACAATACGCATGGCAATATAGCACAAAGTAATTTTGGGATCTGTTCTGCAGCACCTTAGCTCTCCAGACTCCCTGGACTCCCTCCACTCTTAATTATGCAATGATCCATTATATTAAGGTTCAAACTAGACCTGAATTTTGCAAAATGGCCCTTGATATCTGCAGAACTCCAGGGTAGCAGAGGGTAAATTTTGCATCAGTGTTAGGGATATTAAAAGTTGAGGGCTTTATTGATTTTAAACTATAAAAATTAACGATACGACCAGCATCATATTGCAAGCACTAGGGAAGACACGAAGGTGGAGAATGTTAGCAAATAGATACCCGTACACACTGAAGCTCCCTGAACATATTTTAAGTCACACAAAAACATGTCAGAGAAAGTTTGTCTCCCAGGAATTAAAAACTCTTCTCTGATAAGTTTAATACAGAAATGTACACTACAATCTGTTTTGTCATCTATAGTCCCAAGTGGTAAAAATATTAAAACCAGGTTGAGAACAAGTATAATTAGCCAAGCATTTAGTGTCTTTCACTTCATGAATGCTAGTATTTTCCAGGCTTGTGAACCTCGTTTGACTGATGGGAGAATAAATGGAATTAAGCTCTGTTACTACTCCTGTTATTACTTTTATTTAAAATAAAATTTGTACCTGACTTGTCTTTTTTCCTTTGGTTCTTTTTATGCATGTGCTATGGTGTGGATGGCAGGTAGTGTATGAGGATTCAAACACTTTGGACTCTGTATGTCATGCAAATTCATAGTTTGAGATTGTTTGATACTGTGCTGACTACTACTAAAAATTTTGAAATAATGTTCGAGCTTTAATGATTGGATGACATTTGTCTGATACAAAGCTAAATTTCGTTCTGTCAAAAATGCAGAAATGAATGAAAAGGGTCTTTTAAAGTGTCCCTCTCCGATCCCTGGGGCACAGCAGTGCTGAGAGCACAGCTACTGTGCAGTATCTCTCTCAAAGGAATAACAAGTCTGTGTGAAGGAGCTATTTACAACTTGCTTTGTGTATCATCAGCAGAAACAAAAGATAGAACAACAAGCATAAAGGCTTTTCCCCATCTATCCCTCCTGACCTTTATCATCCCCACCCACCCAGGAAATAAGGGGGGGTGGTGGAGCAGGGGGCACAGCCTTTTATGTCAAGAGGGCGTTTTGAGGTAATACTTATTCTGAGCTGCAGGAAAAACATCTGCCCAATCCTTCGCTCCTCCCCGCCCCACACAGATATGGACATACAAGTGCACACTGCCTTACCGTACCAAGTCTGTCCAGGGGCAGTAAGGACCTGACCATGGAATAAATTAGGAGTGATGCTCTTCTGACCAGGAGTTGAAAAGATAGGCCAAAGGGAGAGGAGCAGTGAAAAGAGGTAAAAGTGAAAGACACTTCAACGACTGGTGCAGCTAATGGAAAATGCCCGGAGCTAGACGCCTCTTCTAAATAACAATGAGACTCAAAGCGCCTTTTGAGGCCAATGCCAGTGACCATCAAGGAAAGGTTAAGAGTAACGGAATTTGAACAGGTCATAGCTAAAATCTGCAACAGGCAGAGTACTGGTCGGAAGACATGCCACCACTGTGGGAATGTCACTGTCACTGTGGAAATTTTTCTGTAGTTCCAAAGCGACTTGAGGGCTACCAGAAAGCACCCCTGAGACTCCTGAGGAAGCACCAGCATGTTCTGCAGTCCCACAGATGGTGCCAGGAGTCTGGATACTGAGACTGAACCGAAAGTTCAGGAAAAGGTGGGGAGGACAGTCTTCATTTCTATTCTTTTCCCTATTTCATAGAGGCAATTTCTGTCCTTTTCCTCAATTTTTATTCTTTACCTAAAGCATGCTAGACTACAGGCTGATGCTTTTGGTTTTTTCCCTCATCGGAAGCTTCTGCTGTGGCCTACTGGCACCAAGAGAACTCTTGTCATGACAGACAGGCGTGCTTTCAGAAACACAGTGCAAATGCAGAGATGAATCAGCAGCTAGCACAAAAAGATCCAAGAAGAGGATTTCTGAAGTAGAAGGCAAAGCTTGCAGCGCTTGCTTCAGTTCTGACATTTAAGATATCACAGTCAGAGAAGGCACCTGTGCAGATCAAGGAACTCAGGTAACAATTACCTGTGTGGCAGAAATACCATTTCAGTCAGTAGTGTAATGACACTTTGCATATCCATACACTAACTACTAAGAAGGAGAGATTTTGAATACAGTATACAATGTTTTCACCACTAACAGAAAATTGCAACAGAAGATGCAGCCTGGAAGAAAAGGAAAATCCCAAGAAACAAAGCATGGAGGCAAAAAACGAATCTCTGATCCAAGAGATGATACTGTTACAAGAAATGCATTGTTGAAGGCCATACTTACAGCTGGTTCCAAATTTGCACCTATCCTACATGTTGTTCTCATATAAAATGTTACAAATGTGTTTTCTCACCAACAATTTAAACATATTTTGTAAGAAAATTCAATAGATGATTACCTGGCTTCCTTCCTAGTGCAGCTTTCTAAGAAATGGGCAGCGTATCAGTAAAATCCTAATATTAAATTAACAAGTTATTTGGGACAGAATATAATAATATAGTCTTTGGAGCGAGATCAATGAATCAAGGTGGTTTTCTTTGTAGGTGAGGCATGAATTTAGTTGTGGAGAATGGAGGAGGAAGAGAGAGTGAACATGATTTGCTTCATGAGAAATAAGAACACTGCCAGTACACACCTCTGTTACTGAGTATAGTCATTAATTTAAAAACTCCCCCCTCTCTGTTATACAATTTTTCAAAGCCTCAAAAGAGAAGTATTTTACTTTTGCTTTGCAATTAGATTGTGTCTAAAATCTTCATCATGTTCTTGGTCAAAGATTAATGGGACTTCCAGCAAAAGGCTGAGATGATACACTATTGGATGGTACAGAAATGCAGGAAAATTCCCCAACAAACAGCACATCTAGCAGCTCTCATTTTTTTTGGAGGATGGTGAAGAATCCCCACAATAGATAGAAGATTGGATTCGCCTCCCTTTCCTTTCTTTCTGTCATTCTGAGGTCTACACAGAAGCCCTGTCAATTCAAATGGTTGAAGGTTGATGAAGTGCTTCTGAAGAAAAGTATTGGAACTGAAAGAGGCTAGTAATTTACACTTGTGATAGTACGATGTGGTGGCTCCCCATGTCTGTACCAGTCAACTGAGTCCACCTCAGCCTGTGGCAAGCACCAGTTGTTTGGCAGTAGGGAGGAAGACTACCTAATTAAATAAACTAAATATAAATACCCTAAGCCTTTTAACATGGTATTTAGTCCCTTAAATAATGCTAGACATGTAAAACGGAGGAGTATGCATTACTCTGTGAATCAGCACAACTGTTGGCATGTTCTATTGTCCTTATCCCTGCTCATCCCACCACAAGTAGCACTAACCAAGTGACAGTGTTTATGCAGCACTTCTACTGTGAAAAATCATCTCACATGCAAGATCAAAACAAGAACTAGATGAATTTCTTTCCTAACATTTTATCATCCTTCTTCAGTTTCCAAGTAAGGAGCAACCTGTTTGTTTGCTTCTCTCTCTTTGTTAAAGACAGCCTACTCCCCAGAGAACCTTGTTTATTTGTTTTAAACATGTTTTCACAGGCCTTTCACAGGCGTTAATAAAACGGGGGTGGGGTGCAGGGGTGCAGGTAAAAAGTAGTGCCTGGAAGTGGCCTCAATACTTTGTCAGCTGTGGTGCCAAGGAAGTTCAGGCTTAGTCCACATCCAGAAGATGCAGGGGTGTGTGTTTCTGCCTTCCACTTCATACCCGAGTCGCAATCTGCTGAAAACATACTGCCCAAATGAAAGGGAATCACTAGGTCTGCCTATGGCTCCACACTGTCCTGTCCTATGTAGTTCTGAAAATCCTTGCTTAGGTTGAGGTTATGCGCTTACCTAAAGATGGAAGAAAACAGCTAGAAACAGTCCAAAAATAACTAAACTTAGTAATTCACTAGCAAAGAGCCTACATTCTAAAGCAATTTTGGAAACAATTCTACGAGACAAGAAAAAAAATTTTCCAAAACTACTGTGGGAGTTTTATCTTCACAAAACTGAAAATATCTGATCCCTGAAAATAATTTTTTTTTCCTGAAGGAAAAAAAGTGAAAAATTAAAGCATATGTGCTTGCTCCAGTTTACATCTTATTTCTGGGCCTTACCACTGTCTGATTTTGCCACTGATTTTTGTGGGCACAGTCAGATGGTAAGTTCTCTCAAGTAATAAAGCGAACAAACTATCAACATTGCTACAAAGTCAACATGAAACAACAAATAATTTATGTACCTTTCTGTCAAAGTTTTCCTGTAGATACATGTACACATTGTTTCTTCTATTTCTCATTTTCCAGTCTTTCCTAATGCAGACTCCGTATAAAGCCAAGTACATAACTCTAAGCACATGAAACATCACTCCTTGCCTAAATGCTTTGCTTATTCATAGCCCAAATATCCAAATAATTTTTTTCAAATTTGGCCTTGAAAGAACTTGTTAACAAGAATTATTTACATAACAAGGTTCAAAGCGATGCATTTTTTTTTTCAGCTACCTGCAAAATAAAATGTTGCAATTCTTTAAAACTCTAAAACAGCTGGGAAGACTTTGACCAAAGTGTAAAAGAATATACTGAAAACCCACAAAACAAATGCCACATCTTTAACAGAGGTGGAAGCATGAAAAAATTCATATGTGAAAGTGACGAGAAGTCACTGATTTTTTTTATTTTTTTACATTCAGTATAGTACTGACTGCCACGTGAGAGTATGGTATATAATGACTGGACTCAAAGACCTATGTAAAGAACTGTACAACTGGTAATATTCAGTTCTGTATCTTCCAAGATTTTTTTCTTCAAAGATTTTGCATCTTCAAGAATAACTTTTCTTGATGTGGTATGCACACCATGAACACGAGAAAGATATAAATCAATCCTTAAATGATATCTCAAGACCTATCAAGAAAGAACTCTCAAAATGACAATTTAAACTTTCTTATTATTGCAAATAAAGAATCTTTCTAGAGAAAATAAATATAAGTCATTAGAAAGATGGGGACAAACTTTTTAGCAGGGCCTGTTGCAACAGGACAAGGGGGGATGGTTTTAAACTAAAAGAGGGTAGATTTAGACTAGATATAAGGAAGAAATTTTGTACAGTGAGGGTGGTGAAACACTGGGACAGATTGCCCAGAGAGGTGGTAGATGCCCAATCCCTGGAAACATTCAAGGTCAGGTTGGACAGGGCTCTGAGCAACGCGATCTAGTTGAAGATGTCCCTGCTCATTGCAGGGGGGTTGGACTAGGTGATCTTTGGAGGTCCCTTCCAACCCAACTATTCTATGATTCTATGACCTTTCAAGTTCTGTCTTTATTAGGAAGGTTGCATCAAAGTATATGAATCCATCTAAAAACGGATCCAGTTATAGTAGTCCAAAACCCTAATGTAGACATATTTAGACAAGTTCTACTCATGTTCACACAGATCTACTTTTGAGTTCAGACACACAACTGAATTATCAGGGTTTAAAAAATTGTTCCGTATCAGCTTAACCGTGGTACCTAAATGCATGTGCATTTATCGCCCACTGCAAACCTGAGATAAAATGTGGACGATTAAAGTTCTGTGAAAGAGGTTTTTGCTCACACATTCTTACCTCACATTTGTTGTGGTAAGTGGATGGAGCTAATTACTGTAGCTCAGCCGACTTACAAAACCAGATCATATTCTGAGCCATCATTCATTGACTTACTGGTTTAGTTCAACATAGTTATAGCAAAATTTAAACTGGTTTAAACAAGTCTACATTACAGCTTATAGTAGCATAATTAGATGAGTATATACATGTATGTATATATAGATGTCTAAACAGATGTGTATATAGATGTATGTATATAGATATATATGCATACATATGTGTGTGTATGTATATGTATGCACCTCAAAATAACTTCTTTTTTTATTTTTTTGGTGAAGACCCAACTACTGGAAGCATCAAAGTAAAATACAGTGTTGGTTTCTGCTTTATATTTGCAAACCAAAATATAAAAGCCCGAAGTCAGCGTATTCCAAAGTATCAAAAGGCAAAAAAATTCATGTTAAATGTATTATTTTTAATCTCTTCATCTTTACACCAGCCTCACTATTTTGTGAAATCCGAAACATGCTTAACAATTAATGCTTAGCAGTCTCTGAAATTCCCAGCCATCGTGTAGCGCACATTATTCTCTTTTTAACATAACAGTAAAACCAAAATGGTTCTCTACCATTTTGTACCTTGAGAAAAGTGATTGCAAAATGTATGAAATGCTAGTTCTGATTTGAGTGGAAAAGTCAGAGTTAGTTGTACTTCCACATTAATATGCATACAGATGAACTGCATCTTTTATTTTTTAAATAATTAAAGAAAGAACTGTGTTTTATTTTGACATCAGACTTGCAGCTAGCAATGTAAAATAAGACCTTCTGTCAAATTACCTCTTTTCGGAATGATATGTGAAATCTATTTGCAGGATATTTCTAAAGTTTTCTTCATGCCAGTTTTTAGGAAAGAGTTAAAATTTACTGCAATTGACCTGGGAAATCACTTTTAACAGTTACAAATAGAAGCATAAATAAATACTTACATACATTATATGAGCATATATCACCAGCCACTTATCTTCGATAACTGTCATTTTTAAATTTTCATTTGCAGATCATCATAACTAAACTCTTAACAGTTTGTACTCAACATAGTTCAAAACAGCTAACACATACTCAAAGTGCATATTGTTTAGAATTTATGAAAGGTGTTAATGAGGGTTTCTGAAATTTGAAGTAATGATTCCATTTATAAATCATTCTTTTCCTTTCTGGCTGACTGCTTGTTGAGTTTATGGCCCTCCATAAGCCTTGTCAATTTAACTGTTTAAAAACACCACCACCAAGCCATCATAAATGGGAATTAATCAGATTAACATCTTGTTTATCTGACAAAATTACTGCTTTTTATGCAAGCAAAAGAAATAAAGCATACAGACAAATGTAGATGTCCTAACAGTTCTTATGCAATAGATAACACAGGATATATTTTATTATAGGTTGTTTGGGGATTTCTTTTCTTTCTTAGTGTTACATTCTTTAAAGGAAAAATGTCATATATAACTGGATTTCCTAGCAGATATGTGGACAAATGAGAAATTATAGTGTATGCATCTGCTTTATAATGTAAAAGATTTCAAACAAATCATGTATTTCTCTTTGCTGTTAAGGTATACTACACTAATTTTTAACTGCAGAATTCAGAAAGAGTAAATCGTACATATCAGTAAAAAATTACATCTGTAAACATACTTGCACATGTACAGACAGGCTATGTACATACTTACATGAGATGGAAGAAGTTCCTCTTCTCTTTATTTATAAAATTTTGTCTTATTTTAAGTACAGTAGGCTTACTTTCTCTACTTTCCATGCTAACCTGGCAGTACTAAGTATTGTTCGTTTTTATGAACTCTTGCAGATACTAATCCTTGCATGTAATATTTGATATCACTGATACCATGTCATTCAGAAATCAAATATATAATACATGGCCAGATGAACCCTTGCAAAACACCAAACCATCTAGCAGTAAGAATGCTAACAACATGAGCAACAATAAACTTAAGTTTATACATAACCTTTGAAGTGACAGGGTTATCGCAAAAGACTGTTTGCAAGACACTAAATCTTCTCTGTGATCTCTGTGATCGTTTCTCACTTGCAAAACCAAAAACCTGTCACATCTACTCATTAGTGTCATATATTCTGTAAACACAAATATCTGTGCTTATATGCATAGAGCAACATTTTTGCACCCAGACCTAGATGTTTAGATAAAGATATAACACACAAAGATCTGAGCATTTTGTGCCATGAGTGACCAAATCAGTCTTCACTTACATCCTTGCTGCTTCTTTGACTTCGGTGACTTTACAGGAGTACGGGCATGAAGCATGAGAGTTGGTCTGTGTGTATACATGTGTGAATAGCACACAAATTCCATGACAAACTTCTCCAAACACAGGTGCCTACCGTTTTGTAAACACAGTCTGATTTTCAGAGATCCAGACTACCCACAAATGTCACTTAGGTCCCAATTAGACTTCCATATACATATCCACGCAGATTATTTTCACACTAATCACCAGCAACATGTACATACAAATAATTATAGTATAACATATACTATAATTTTATACTATAGAGAGCTCAGTTTGGAACTGAGAACTTCACAGTAATTTATAAAAAAATCACTTTAAAATCATGTATGGCACATGGCTTGAATAGCCTGAGACCATATGAAAACACAGAGAAACTGAAGAAATCTAGTATGACTCAAAACAAAGTTTCTTTCCAAGGACTGTATCTGCACGGCTGTTGTTCCAAACTCCCCATTCTTGCTCTACTAAACAATCCTGTTTAAACTTTGCTAGAAGTCATTACTTACTAATGCAAAATGGATGGATAAGTTTATTCCCTTAAAGAAATAAAATCTCGCAAATGCGCAGCATTGTTAGGTTTCATTATTTTGTCCTTTTGCAGTCTAAAATTAAATCCTCCTGAGTCATGTCAACCATTAATACAAAGAGATGTTTAAAAAATGTAAAAAGGAATGAGGGAGTAGTAATGGTAACATACAGTACCATGAGCTGCTTTGGCCTCCCAGTCAGTGGTGTACAGTTAACAGATCACTCCTGGCCTTCAGCAGACGGGGGGGGGGGGGGGGGGGGGGGGAAGCCTCCTCCCCCCCAGGGCTCCGGGCTGGGGCGGCGGAGCGGGAGGGGGCCGGGGGAGAGGTCTGGCAGCTTACAGGAGAAGGCAACCCAGCTCCCTCCCGGTGCATTCCTTCCCCTCTATCTCCCAACCTCTTTGCGTGTGTCTTGTCATATTTTCTTCAGCTGCTAATTGTCTGGACTGCGAGATTTTAAGCAGCCACAGCTTAGGAAAAGCGAAACCCGTCTAAGTGACTAGCGCAGCCCGTCAGCTTCGCGCTGCCGGGTAAAATTTTCCAGGGGAAGTGCTCTTCTGATAGTTCCCGAGTCTCTAAGTCACCCTCCCTCCCCCTTTCCCCACCACACACGCTCCCCTTGAGGCCTGAATGCACTTGTGGCAATAAAACATTCATGCGACTTGGAATTTTAACACAATGCCATTTCCCTAGTTTAACCTGAAAGGAATGCACTAGTCACAACAGACTACATCATCCTGCCATTAAGCCCTGCCAAGGAACCGCTTTTTTGGCTGTGCTGGGCCAGCTCTGACGGGAAAGGAGTACACAGACCCACACACGGAGCACAGAGGGGCCACCTCTGCTTCCTCAGCCTTATCCAGCAACACCCTGCTCTTAACCATGACCCCTGGCCCGTTTCAGCGCTGTGACAGCCCTGTGATGCATGTGTCACTTCAGGACTTCTGCAGAGTCACAACACTGAGCAGGCAACTCCAGCATTTCACTGACTCGCTGCTCTGTCTCAACAGGCACTTGATCATCTGCCAGAGGGTGGCTGGGGTTTTTTTTCTCTTTTTTTTTCCCCCCACGTTTTCCAGCTTTTTTTTTAAACATATACACTATTGTTACTGTTGAATGTTCTCTGTTTAAACCCAAAGACCTTTCCTCCACCTATATACCCTCCCCCCATCCAAACAAAAAAAAAAAGGAAAAAAAAAACAAACCCAACCTTTCCAATTGCCTGTGGTAATTAGGTTATGATTACTGACAGAACAGTTTACTTAGGGGACTAGTTACCAAAGCTACCAGCACTTTGGTATTCTAGTGGCATTTTATTTTTTCTGTAATTAAAGAAAAGGGGAAGAAAAGGCAGAAGTATTTCCTTGATGATTTACAAAGAATGCTGATGGGAAAAGGAAAACATTAAGTGTCTCATCTGCCCTCTGTTAACCCTTTTGTGTAATGACAGGATTGCTGCAAATATAAATCGGAAGTGTAGTGCAGCAATGTACAGGAAGTGTTTACCTGTCATTTTGATTTTTGAAACTATGAGCACAGTTTTCTAAGACCTGAATTCACTTACTTTGTCTTGTTCTGAGTGACAGGCAGCACAGCCAACTTCACCGAAAGGAATTTTGGTGCTCCTTGCCCTTCTTCACTACTCGCTTTAATTCTTCTGCAACTGAATTACCGTTGATTTAAGTGGACAGAGTGCACTGAACAAACAGGCAAGGAAACATTTTCAAAAAAATGGAAATATACCCTCAGCTATTTTGGCACTTGCACTAAAAACGGAACCGATACCAACTTGTGTCCTTGTTTTGTCCCTTCTGCAGGTCATTACAGATGTCTGTAAACCAAATTAGAAGATAAAAACATTCTGCAGAACACAACATTGATTGTAACTCATGAGAGTTGACTAGCACTCCCTCATGACTGATTATCATGTTATCATAATTATCGACATGCCATTGTGGTTCCACAGATGTTTTACAGAAAGACCCAAGACGACAGGTCCCTCTGCCCAAGGAGTTTACTAAGGGAATGAGACATTACCACGTGAGCAACAAACATAGGGTGCAAACAGAAAAGGAGGAGGAGAAAGAGGTTACCACATCTGAAAGCCCAGGAGATGTGCTTTAGTTAGATAGCATCTCGTTCTTACGTCATAACATCTGGAAACATATCTCCACATGTAATCACCCAGAGGTCAGGGGAAATAAGCACAGGTTAGAAAGATACTCCATCAATACACAACAACATCCAAGTGCTGTATTTCAAAACGCACAACAGATTAACAGATCTGCTGATGAAGAATGCCTTGTGTCATTGGCATTGAAAATAATTTTTCTGTAATTCTTCCATTGAGAATCATGTTTCCGGAAGGCAAAAGAAAGCAGCAATTCCTCTGGACTCCAGGTTTGTCCGTCTAGTGTGTATGTTTTCAGGAAATTCAAGCTTGTTTTCTGTTTTCTAGAACAACAGAGATTTTACAAATGCCAAAGCAGCCACAGCGAACAGTGGTTAGTATCACATACTTCAGAGAAAGAAATCCAGTGTTGGACAAATATGGGCTAGGCTGGCCACAGAACAGACTTTTTATAATCTCCACCCTGTTACGGATTAGTTTATGGCATGATGTGAAGATGTAGATAATTTGGGGGGAAAGCTGCAGTTTTGCAAATGATGTTCTGGTGTCCACAGAATTTCCTTCTGGTTATAGGGAACAATCTTGACTTTTCATTTAAATTACAATTAGTACTTGTGTTAGGCGATAAGGAAGGAAAAAGAGTGCTTCCTTACACATACAAAATATTTTTCAATATGCTTGGCTATACAGAGTGAAGTCTGCTTTATGTTTACCATGAATATGTAACACAGTGGTGTAAATGTTCAGCGTGAAGAATTGCATTTGGAGCAAAGACGAAAGTTAAGTAAGCATATATGCAATCAAAGCTGTTCCATTGCTGAAGGCAAACAATACTTTAAATTTAGTCTATGGATGATAATATACTCACTCAGAACACAAAGTTCCCAGAAACTGTTTTTCTCTTCTGAAAAATCTGACCTTGTCGCTAGAAACCCATAGTTGTTCTTTTAAAGGCACACTCTTGCATTTCAGAAAATTTCAGCATCGAAATTACCTAAATCCATGAATTGTAAAAGAATTGTCATCTTTTTAAAGGGCCTACTTTTAATTCTACTTAGAATCAGTGTGAATGTATTCAGAATTTATATACAAGGCTGTAGACTTTACGAACTTATGCCTGCAACTGCAAATATATTTATGTATGTGGCCCAGGCTTTCTAGTGCTCAGTATGACCTGTCCATGCTTATAATTACTTCTTTTCATTTAAGAGGGCTTCTTCTCATTCAGGAGAATGAGAAGGAGCAACTAGTAATTTCTACTAAATTCTGCTTTATACAACTCTGTTGAGTCTTTCCTAATGGTCTTCCATCAAAATGAAAAATCCCCAATCTCCCCTCCCTCAAAATAATCTATTAACAGTTCACCATAGCACAGAATAGTCAGGTAGAGGGCCTGCCTTATCGTATCATATCCATTCAAAAAAAGGAGGATAAGGGGTAAATAGTAGTTTGTATTTACCTCTGCTTTATACAGCTCTGTGGCATCATATCCATTCAAAAAAGCAGGAAAACAACCGATGCTTACAGTGTACTTTGGAGTAAAATTTACTTGAGAGGTGGCAGAGTTTAGATTCCTCTTGTGACAAAACTGTCTTTGACACTGGGTTGAAAAATATACCCAGATAATCTAGAATCCCAGTACAGAACCTTTTCTTTTTGTTTTATGGGTGCCTAAAAATTTTCTTTTGCTGAAATGGGCATCTTTACAAAACAAACAGATACAGACTGCTCTCTAGGATATATGATCTGCTTCTCTCACAGGCAGCTTAGATACAAATCTCAAGGAGCATGTAGACTACAGATGGAGGGAACACAGCTATGCTGCAGAGGGATCACAAGGTCTTTCAGGGCTGCAGGTTTGAAGAATACAATTTAATTCTGAATAAAGGTGCGACAATGGTCTGTTTGGGGCTACTGGATGCAAAGACTTTTTTTTGGTACCAGCAGCACTGTCATCACTGCCACAAAAATTAGGAAACACACACAGCACAAGCTGATGTGTCTCTAGGTCATAGCTGAGAACATCTATCAGTGGTGATGTATCTTGGAGTTCCAGTCATATTTTCTTGCCTTTGCTTCAGATGGATGCTCTCATGGACTGACTTCGACACAACTTAAACATCATTCCAGAATTAGTTCACTTTTCTATCTTAAGAGTGGTCTGTTTCCCCCTGACCTCCTAGACACCTTGAAATAATATAAGAAAATGCCAAGAGGCCACTAGGCTGCCAAGACAAAATTGAATGCTGAGAGAGGCACTAAATGAGGCACCATATTTATTATCTTTTTCAGGTCCTCAGAATTCTCAAAGAGTTAAAATTAATGTGATGCAGGATAGGAAGAAAAGTGATATCCTTGGTTCTTCACTGCTCTACCTATTTCTGACAGCTGACAAAGTGTCCATCTGGGAAAGATGAAAGAGCCCCACTCAAGCTCATCTCTGTAGAAAAACCATTAATGGTATCCATTGTGTACATACTTCCCCAGCATACCAGGCATCTTCCTAAATGTATCACAGAAGGCTTGGTTCAAGCTGTTCCAAATAATCAGTCCTGAACACTTTCAATGAGAAAGAAAACACTCTGCGATCCTGCCGCATTCTTTAAGCTTTGGTCAGGAACAGTGGCCTTGCATGTTATAAACTACGTTTTCTTTAAGCTAATCAGTCAATCCTTGGATGTCAGAATGGGTGAAGGTAGCAAGCAAGTTCTAAATGTCTAGAAATTTCTGTGTTCCATTAACCTTTAATCTGCTGACAGGGTAGAGAGGAGGTAGTAGAACATTAGAAAATCAACCCTGACAATCAGAACTCTGCCCATATAGAACATGTTGGGAAACAGAGCTACACAGAAAAAAAAAACCTCAGTCAACCATTTTTTTGAGGGAGGATGCCTGGCATATTGGGGGTTTGGCAGAAAACCAGAGAAGGTAAGATAGTGGTCTGAAGAAAGAGAATGGGCTATTTAGAACTGAAAAGCCAAGAACCAATATTAGGTAGTATCTCTGAGCAATATAAATAATACTAATTCCTTGACGGAGGATGGACATCTAGCACCAACAAAAGCCCAGTGGAAGTTGCAAGGGAATTAACATCTGGGTGCCTGTCTCACTCCTCCTCCACAACAATAAGAATCTTTTCCTATTTAGGATTTGGAATCAATGCAGGGGCTAGTGCCAGAGGAGACAGCTGCAGAGTCCTGAGAAGGCAGCGAGTGAGTGAATTCACATCTTCAGTTAAAAGTTTTCTGGCTGCTTGTTCAGGTTCCTGTATCTCTGGAGAAGCATCTGAAATGACAGTCCTCCACTGAGTTCACGGGGCTTGGATGCTGAGGTATCAAACTAGTACATCCCTTCTGTTCCTCCTCCGAAGAGCTGGAATGAACTGCTTACTCGGTTGCCAGGCACTGGCTCTGGGGGCTCCCATACCACCATCTGCATGGAAGCTTTCCCAAGGGGTTGAATAAAGACTTCTTCCCAGGCAGAGCTAGTGGAAACATGTGCACCTTCATACAAAAGCAAAATTCTGGGAGAAACTCGCCTTTACTTGACGTGGTAGTAAATGGCTGCCTGCACTGGGTTGGGAAATTGGGCACAGAAAGAAATGAACTCTGCTACATGAACTCTGCTATTTCCATCAACTACCTTTTGGCTCACACACAGAGATCCACATAGTGCGTTCAGGGAATTAGGCAGTTCATATGAAAGACTCTTCATCTCAAGCTTGGCCACCAACGCTCCTTTCCTTTGTCCTTCCATCATGGCACTAAAACAAGGTCTAGAAAATTCTCTCTCAAAGCTTGGTCAATACTTGTAGGACAATCATAAAATAATCATAGGCAGGCCTGCATCTATTTCAGATCACTAAGGGTTGTGAAACCAGATTATGACCTGACATTACTGACAGTCATTTCAGTAGGCAGGAGAAGAATCATTGTTACTGAAATGAGGTTTGCAGAATGCAATGACTAAGCTGTAGAGAACGCTTTGACAAAGGAGCTGCAGTGTAACCTGTCATTCATGGTTTTTTCTTAGTGAGCAACCATAGTTATGAACTAATGTCTACAAATTGCTCCTCTTACAGGCAACTCACAGGGCTCCTGGGATCTTTGGCAAAAAACAGTGCACAAAAATATGAAATAATTGAAGAATTTAATCGTGGAACATTAGCAATACCTCATATTAAATTCTCTACAGAGACAATTCCGTCCCTGTGGTTAGAAACAGGAGTGGCATTCAGAAATTAAGTTTCTGCTTTGCCCATAGTACTCAAGGTAGTAACTTAATTCTCTCTTTGGGTGCCAGCTTCCAAGAAATAAAGTCCTATTCCACAGAATTTATGTAACACAATTTTTTTTTCTTAAAGTGCGTTCAGGTAATTTGAAAATGGGGCAGAAGAGGTTCATGATGTTTTTTTTTTACACCCACACATGTACTTAAAATTTCTTTGGTGGCATATATATAAATGAACCTCCAGTCAAATGCGTATCTCTGACTCAGTCTACATAAGTCCAACTTCTAATGTGTCTCTGACAAAAATAATAAAAAGACTGAATAAAAGTCTTTATTATAAATCGCATTTTTTTTTTTAATAATGAATGACCACGTTGGCCATGTTTATTGTCAGATTAGCTACGGTGATAGTCCATTATCCATATTTTCTTGTTCCTTTGTTGTGTTCCAGTTCAATTCTAAAGTCTGTAGGGACAAGACTGTGTTGATTTCTGAATGACAATAGAAGATGTGAGCACATCATCAACCGAGGCTTCAAATCAATGAGTGCAAGGAATAACCCCAGTGAAGATACAGAACCACAGTCAGGACACTGCTTCACAGCCTCATGAAGGAGCCTGCTTAAAATCTGTGGCTGCTACAAATGCCAAATATCTTACTTCTTTTCTACAGCAAGATGGCACGGGTACTTCTAGCAGCTTTAATATAATCCATGATAATAGACGTTCCTGATATTAAAGAATAGGTGTTACAGATTTGAACTGAATTTGGGACAAGGAAGGAGAGACCTACCTCTTTTAACTGTCGTTACCAGTATTGTGAGTGGCTTTGTTTCTATCTGGTCACCTATTCCATTAGTCCTTCTGCACATCCTTGCTTTTATTTCACCTTTTCCTCAGAGAGGGTCCAGAAGCTTCTGCCAAAACCACCACAAATTATGCCTCAGCTGACACTAGGTGCTCTGAGGGCATTTATGCAGCATTCATTTCTGCCAGGCCCCTAAGCCGAGTGTATCCCTTGCATGATTAAACCAGTCTCCAATGGTTCAGAGCCCCTCTTTGCCTAAAATAATAGAAATATATCCATCTGCATACACCGTGTATCAGATGCACTTCAGCATGGCGTCTCATGTTTATGTAACATTAACACAGCAGGGCACACTTGGTTTGTCCTCTGCACGCTGCACAAAGCTACAGCGGCAGTGCCGGCAATGCTCTCTGAAGAAAGTAACATGTTATTGTGAAAACATAGGAAGACCTACTGTCTTCCGTTTCCGCTCTTCATCTCATTGGTGGTTTCAATTAGCCTCTGACAGCCCAGTTAGAAGACAAAAGTCGTTTAATCCCCTCAACTCTATGAAGTCATGATTCTAAAACTGTTATCTACCAAAAAATATCTCTATGGAATCGGAACCGATTACGCAGCCAGGACATTATGTTAATCTTAGTCTGTTGAGTTTAGGTTTTGAATGTAAGCATCTCAAGGCAAAGAACACTTTTTACTTCATACTTGAAAACTGATACAAATTTTGCAAATAGCAAATGCTCTAGTTCTACTGTGTTGGAAGCCTAATAGATGCATAACCTTTGAAAAGATAAAATGTAATCCATGCTTTCATGTAATCAAAATGTCTCATTGTGTTACCAGCAACTAAGATTTTCAAAATATGGCCCCTAATTAGTACTAAATATTATGCAATTATTAGAAGATTATGCTAGTAGCTATAAACAAAACAGGTGACCAATGTGGATCTTACTCAGTTTATCTGAGATTTCGAACCCTGCTCACATTCTGTTTCTGATGCCTAGAAAAATGTATCACTTTATTCACCTGCCAGAAGCACTGTATGCCAAACAACAGAATTTGTCATGTTATAAAAGACAGAAGGGAAAATTTCTGTTGATTATTCCTGAAATTTCCATTATCAGAAGCATAGCACAGGAAAGAAATTACCTTAAACTCTCACAGCAAACAATGGTAAGAAAAAGATAATCAAAATATTTCAGGAATAATGAATGTGCAGTATAAAAGAATGTCATTTCACTACTCAACGCAAGCTCTAGAAATCTGGCTCATCTATGCCAAGGAACCACAGATAAAAATATGACCATTTTATTAGCCATCTTAAATGAAATGTAATGTTAATTTCATGTACATAATCTTCATTACTGCAATACACGTATTACTAGTGTAATTTAGTCAATTAGGGCATAGCTACAAATCTGTCAGATGCCACCATGAGAAATATAAAGCATGAGGTTGCACTGAAAACGTTAGAAGTGAATAGTAAGATAACAGTAACAGGGATAGGCTGAGAGAGGAAAGAAAGGGAGGGAAGAGGGAAGTCTTAAAACCAGCTCATTACAATCAGAATAAAAAAACGCAGTTATAAATAGCATATTTCAATACAGAGATGTAAGCACAAACTATCTTTAGATCTGTGCAGACATTCATTAATGAACAACTAGAAAAAGTACTCGAGACTCTAAAATTCAGACCTAAGATACGCAGTTTAATATTGCATTTCAGTAGCTTTTCTGACTTGACATATATTCCTTCTATTTCTTTTCTCTTTCGCCTTTGACTCTGTTGCTGTATGGAAGACCTCGGCACAACGCAAATTAAATAAAAGAACAATGTGTAACTTCACTAGAGAATGAGGCTGGTAAACGCAGCCATTCATCCTTGCAGCCCATCGCCCTCTCCCCTCCACCCCCTGCCTATTCTTTCCCCAGTCCAACCAAAAACATTACGCACGCACGCACATGCATATACACACACGTGCATATTACGAGCTTTATGCAATGAGAAATATGTTAATTTACTCAGCTCGGCAAGGCACATTTGGTGAGTGTATTACCTGGATTAGCTAAAATAACAGAGGGGAAAAGCTGGGGTAAGCAGGCTGAAGCCCTGTGTGTGGCCAAGGCAGCGGGAAGCAAGGCAGAGAGAGAGAATGAACCCAAAAACACAACAGTGGAACAGGCAGCTGGCCTGAGATGCTAATTCAGCGCTTTAACAAATCAATGCCACTTGAAAAGTACAATGCGAGCCCTCACTGGGTAGATGTCAGGGGACCAAGAAAATGCATTCTCAAGTATTTCACATTAAGAGGGAATAATGTGTTAATTTATAACTCTTCACCCTATACACTTGGATTATCCATCTGTGTCAGTGATTTGACTTCTTAAATTTATCAAAAACATGCGCAAAGGGAGGTATCTTCTGCTAAAGCATTGGGAAATAGCAATTCAGAAACTGCCTGCTCTATTTGGTTGTTGGGTAGAGGGCTGGTGGTTTTTTTTTTTTCTTTTTTCCCTTTTTTTTTTTCCTTTGGACCCTTTGGTCAAACGAAGGCCTTGCCTTAGCGGTGGCTGATTGCATTAGGTACCATCCGTCAAAAGTGACACCACAGAGCAGCAAAATCTTGAATCAGCAACCTGAGATGCTATCATCGGAATTTAGTTTAAGGAAACTTAGCAAAATCCCTCTGCACACCCAGCAGAAGAGAAGCTGCTACGATTAAAACACCATTCTAAATGCCAGCTGAGATCTACAGACGTTACCTACTGAAATACAACGGAGAGGAGGCTGGGGTGGGAGAAGTAAGTTGGGTTTATTTTGAGATGGCTTGTACGTATAAGGAGTCTCCACACAAACTTGAAGTAGAACGGTAGTAAGAAAAGTATTACTGATTGTCTTGAGGTCAGATTCTTAAAACTGTTTCTTAACAAAAAACATGTTCATTTTAATTATATAGACAGCACCATTTCATATGCATAGAGAATCTAGTATCAGTCCAGAAAACGCTAATTAAACCTAAATTGCTTTTGTTTGGAAAACACGTCTGTTTCACAATTTTAACCCTCATTGGTTAACTTTGCGTTCATTTGAAGTGTCAAGTTACCTGTATGAGAATGAAGTCTGTTTTATGTTTATTGAACACGTACAGCACAGACAGCGGCAGTGTACCTTGCC